>NW_022196906.1:45988042-46017739 GCF_008632895.1 Mastomys coucha | reverse complement strand
TCTCTCTCTCCAAGGCAGCCATCAGCTCTCAGGGGCTCCTCAGCCAGGATTGGGGGCTTGTGTGCCCAGCCCCCGTCTGTGCTGAAGTGTTGACTGATTTGATGAGCAGGCAACCACATCCGCCCTGAGTTCATAGTGCCAAGGTCATGCTCCGAAGACACTTGTTTTGGTTTGATTTTTTTTTTAATTAAGGTTTTTTTTTTTAAAGTTCCTTTAAAATTTTTATTTTAATAAACAGCTAGTATACTCACTGACTTATTAGACTTTTAACTGACAAAATAGCATACGGTGAAATAAGAGTCCATGCCTGTATTGCCTTCCCCTCCACAGCCTCCTTCTCAAGGCCAATCTCTAGGAGCAGTTTCTTGAGTATTTTTTCAAAAATAGTCTGTGTAGACACAAAACTCAGTGTGTATGTATGTGTGTGTGTGTGTGTGTGTGTGCATCCTTTCCCCATGGGTATTAAAATGCTAGACTCACAAGGACGTAGAGTGTGAAATGTACACCTTGACACCTTGCCCACCCATATCTTTGAATGCCTCCCATGGCTCCTGTGTTTGAATATATGGCCCCCTGCTGGTGGTACTGTTTTGTGACTCTGTGGCCCCTTTAACCATGGGGCCAGGCAGGTTGATACAGGTCGTTGGTAGCAGGCCCTTGAAGTTGATACTAGCTTTGAGTTTCAGCTGTAGCTCTCTTGACTTTCTGTCTGCTGTAGTGGCCAATGAGACCAGCTTCCAGATTCCACAGCCATAGACTGACATGCTCCTGCTGCCAAATTTCCTCCACTATGATGGACTGAGGTCCTGGGGAACCATGAGCAAAGACTCGACTTTCCTCCCTAAGTTGTTGCTGTCAGAAGTTTGTCACAGCCAAAGGAAAGCAGCTGATGCATTGTGAGTCTCTTGGGCATGTCATGCTTTGTTTTCATTATTTGGGCATACACCATGCCAGCATATTGGGATGATTTATTTGAAGAGTGTTTACATCACATCCTGTTTAACCAAGATGTGATGAACTAGTCTTTTCGGTTATTGCTGTCTGTCTGTTTCGAGGTATAGTCTCACTCTGTAGCCCAGGTTGACTTCAAACTTGTGATTCTCCCATCTCAGCCTCTTTGAGTGCTGGAAATACAAATAGATAGCACTGTGCCTCTCACAGATATTGATGTCATCTCCATTTTCCAACTTCTCTAGCGATAAGTATACTGACTTCCTTTGTAGATGCCTTGCATATGTGTAAAGACACACATACAGACTGTGATTCTAGAATGGAAATTATTCAGGTTTTTTTATTTTTTTCTCCAACTCCAGCTCTCCCTCACTTCTCTTCCCCCTATTTTCCAGAACAGTTATGAACAGTTTGTTGTTTTTATTGCCTATGTGTCTTGCATGTATGCCATGTGAGTTCAGGAGCCCACTGAGGCTGAAAGAGAGCATTGGATTCTCTAAAATTGGACAAACCAGGTCTTAAACCTCAGGATTTGTGTGTTGGTAACTAAATGTGGATCCTTTGAAAAACAGCAAGTACTTTTAGATGCTGAGCCGTCCCTCCAGCTCCATATACCCATGTACCCAATAAATACATGCAACTATAACTTACCAATTTACAATGATAAAAATAGAAAAATTAAAATGAATGTTGTTTATTTCCTTTCCCCTCTCAGCTACTGTTCCATCACCAAGCCTACCTGCATGCTGCCATACTCTCTGCCATGATGATCATGGGCTCACCCTCTGAAACTGTCAGCAGCCATTGAATGTTTTCTTCTGCTAGTGTAGCAAAAGCTAAAACTTTGAGTGCCAGGAAGAGAAGAACAATGAATGAACCCAGAGAGACACACAGACTCTTGGGTTCTTTTCCTGATAAAAGAGAGAAACTTTATTTTACATTTTGCTCTATTTAAAGGACAGAGGAGAACTACTGAGTCACTGGGAGTGTCAGGCCTCATTTAGAGTGTTGGAGGTCATAGGGCTCAAGGATACCTCATGAACACTCTTTCCCGAAAAGCACAGCTACAGGCATTTTCCTTTGGCTATCAGATTGCCCTCAAGTACTCTGTAGAGAAATGAAGGCCAAGGGGAGGCTTAACTGAGTCACAGATTCTCCTTGAATTCAGACTTGCCTTTAAAAGGAGATCTTTTACAGGCCATTTGTCCAGCAACATGTTTCTCTATGTTACCTTTGGTTGTGGTGTCGTATCAAGATGATAGAGAAGTAGCTCAGTTAGAGCACATACTGCTCTGACCAAGGACCCATGCATGCACTCATGTCTGGAGGCTCACGGACGTTGTTACTCTAGCTACAGGGATTCCAGGGGCATTTGCACTCAGGCATACACATTCCCACACACAGACATAGAAGTATACACCAACATAAAAGTAAAATAAATCTCTTTTTTTTTTTTCAGCAACAGAAACTTGTTCTTGTATAATTCTGCAGTAGAAGTGTGACATCGGTTTTATTTGTCCAAACCAAGGTGTTGACTGGGCCTCATGCCCTCTGAATCAGCAACCACATGCCTGACAAGAAGTGATTTGGGAGGACGCATTTTAACTCATGGTTTTACAGTCCATCATGGCATGAAAGGCACAGTGGCAGCAGGAGTTAGGAGCTGTGTGCGCCCTAGACCAGAAGCCAGAGGAGCGGGGCAGTTTGGCTGTTAGCCTTAAGGCCTACTCTCTAGAGTCGCCTTGCCTTGCCTTAGCCTCCTCTTCTGAAAGGTTTTAGAACCTCTCAAACAATGCAACTATTTGGGATCAAACACTGCTAAGCAGTAGGATACATTTTACAGCCAATCAATGGCACCACTTGAGGCTTCAGGGGACAGCCCTGCCTTGTATCTTCTAGTTTCTGGTAGCTGCTGGCATTCCTTGGTTCTTAGCCACATTACTCCAATTTTCACCCCATAATCACATTGCTTTCTCTTTTAGATGAGTTCTAGAAGAATACTTGTGGTTTTGTACTTCAAATGCACCCAAATCATCTATAATCTTGGAATCTCAAAGCCTTCAACTTCATCTTATAAAGGCTATTAGGCCAGACAGCATTCACAGGTTTTATAGATTGAGGTGTATACAAATCTTTGGACACAGATTCACAGCTTACCACAAGAAGATAAAAGCAGGGCTGGAGAGATGGCTCAGCGGTTAAGAGCACTGATTGCTCTTCCAGAGATCCTGAGTTCAAATCCCAGCAACCACAACCATCTGTAATGAGATCTGATGCCCTCTTCTGGTATAATGTCTGGAGACAGCTACAGTGTACTTATAAATAAAATAAATAAGTCTTAAAAAAAAAAAGTGGGCCCAGTGAGGAGCTCCCCTCAGAAGGGATTAATAAAAAGAAGAAGGAGGAAGAGGAGGAGGAGGAGGAGGAGGAAGAGGAGGAAGAAGAGGGATAAAAGCATATAGTGAGTCCACATTTTAATTTTTTTCTTTTTTGAGGCAGGATCTCACTATGTAGCATTGGTTGGCCTTGAATTTACCATCCTCCTGCCTTGGGCTCACAAGTACTTGGTTTATAGGCAAATGCCCCAACATCCTACTTTCCATCCTATTAAGTGGACTGCAGGTCCAAGTTTGCTTCTAGTATCATTAGAATTCTTTTTTCTTTATATTTTTGTTTCTTTCTTTCTCATTTAAGACTCTTATTCAGCTGGGTTTTATTTTTGAATGAAGCTTCTTTTTTATCCCAAGGTCCAATTATTAAGTATTTTATTTTCCATCAAAATAAAGAAAGTGACTATCTAAAAACAAATTAACATCAAAATCACTGCATTTATTTTCCTATAACAAATACAATAAAATTAAAGTAAGGGTTTTGTTGCTGTTGTTTTGTTTGTTTGTTTTTGTTTTAAATCAATATCACTTTAAGAAATTGCCTTTGCTCACTTTGGGTTCTGGGGAATGACTGTTTCTGCTTGAGGAATGGAAAGTCCTTTCTGTGTGTCACTCTCATCTGATGACAGCTCCCCGACAGCAGGCTGGCATATTATAGGCACTTAGCATAACTCCTACAGACACACAACAGAGGGAAGGCTGTGTGGGTTAGGAATGGGCACTCTTCCACTCATTCACCCCTCCCAGCCTTCCAAGCAGCAGACTCTCCATGGCCTGGCACTGGCGTTCATGTGCAGGTTCTTAAGACCAAGCCAGCCCAGGCCCTAATCACACTCCCAGGACTCAAAGGCCTGGCTGCTCTTCAAACTGATTGCCATTCCCCCTGCTTCTGACACCCAAAACAATTAGCCAATTGCCTTCATGGGTGTTTCTATAAGGCTATGAATAGGGATTGCTCCATTTCAGCCATCTCCTCACTCTGTAGGATAATTTAGAGTATGCCAGGGTGACTGCTTTGTTTCAGAGCACTGTAATTGATTTCTGTTTGGGACCTTCTGTCTGTGAGCCATTTCTGTAGTATTGCTGAGAAAAACAAAAGATTTCTGAAAACTTGGGGTGTTAAGCTGGACAATTCTTTAAAAAAATGTATTTATTTGGAGTATGTGTCCCCACATGTGTGCAGTAGCAGAAGATAGCGGTGGTGTATGCCTTTAATCCCAGCACTTGGGAGGCAGAGGCAGGCGGATTTCTGAGTTCGAGGTCAGCCTAGTCTACAGAGTGAGTTCCAGGACAGCCAGGGCTATACAGAGAAACCCTGTCTTGGAAAAGAAAGAAAGAAAGAGAAAAAAAGAAAAGACACCTTTCAGGAGTTGGTTTTCTGCTGTGTGTGTCCTTGTTGAACTCAGGTCAGTAGGCTTGGTAGGAAAGTCCATAGCCCACTGAGACAACTTGCCAGCCCTTGTGACAGACCCTTACTTTTTTGCTAGTTTTATTTGTCTCCCTCCCCTCCCCTTGCCCTTCCTCTTCTCTTCTCTTTTTCCTTCCATTTCATTTTTTCCCTTAAGACCAAGTCTGTTGGGCAATGATGGCACACACCTTTAATCCCAGCACTTGGGAGGTAGAGGCAAGTGGGTCTCTGAGTTGCAGGTCAATCTGCTATTTGTCCAGGTTGGTTTCAAACTCAATGGCTCAAGAGATTTTCCTGCCTCAGCTTCTTGGGTACCTGGAAATACAGACAGACACTACTATGACTAGCTTAGCTTTAGTCTGAATCATGACTTTCATTTCTTTCATTTTATTGAAAGGATGACATAATTTGAATCACACTTCCAAGTTTAATATAACAAATCTCTCTCCCTCTCTCTCCCTGCCCCCCCGCCCCGTGTGTGTGTGTGTGTGTGTGTGTGTGTCTATCTATCTGTCTGTCTCTGACCCTTCCATCTCTATATCATTCATTTCTTTCTAACAGGGTTCTTCTATATAGCCCTGGATGTCCTGAACCCACTATATAGCCCAGGCTGGCTGTCCTGAACACTATGTAGCCCAGGATGGCTTGATCTGGTAGCTACCCTCTTCCCTCAGCATCCCAAGTGCCCAACACAATAGACGCCACACACCACTTCTTTTATACGTCAGTCACTATTGGAGGGTTTTGTTCTGCACTCCTAAAGCCCCCACCCCTGATCAGTGATGCATGTGCACATATAGCCATCCTCTCATGAATCTTTCTTTCATGGGTGATCTGGATTTTTGCAGATTCTATTTTCTTACTTCCAACATTTCCTACTCCTAGTACCTTCTTGAAATAGAACTCTCCCGTGTTTGTCTGGCACCAATTCTTTTCCCTTATTTGTTGTTTCTGATCTGCCCTTTTTGATTTGGAGTGTGCCAAAGAGAAACAAGGATGAATCAAGTCAAAGAAGAGAGAGGGAGGTGCTAGGACAAGCAGAGACTCGTGGAGACATTCTGTCATTTCCTTCTTTAAATCTGGATCCTAATACAGACAAGCACGTTCAACTCAGAATTCCAGTCAATGCTTGCCATGTGGATAAACAGCATATCGGTAATGAAAGCTTAGGCTCTAGACGCCCTTCTTGGATCTCTGTCTCCTGCCCCTTAGATCTCTTGTAAATGCCTTAGTATACCACACCGATGCCTGCTTTACAAAATGTTTGTTTCTGGAAGTTGTAAAAGTGGCAGAGGGCATTTAAAATTAGAGATGAATCCAGACTTAGCTTGGTGACCTTGGACAAAATATAAAACTCTCAAAGTTTTAGCTTTGCCATAGACAGTGCTTACCTCATCAGTAGTTCTGGAGAAAATGTATAGAGAGGTCTTAGGGTAGTGGCTGACATGTAAAACAACCCAATTATCAGCAGGGAGGAGCCAAGTAAGCTGTGAGGTCAGGGGAGGCTTCCCCACAGCCAGAAGAATGAACCCCAGCTGCAGATGCCAAGAGCTGCTTAAAGCAGAGGAAACTGGGTCACTGGCACAGAAAGAGATTGAGTTCTACTTGCTCTCGGAGGCCAGCAGTGCAAGGTTCCACCCTGTCTACTTATAACCTGTGTCCTTCTATAGCCTTAGCCGCTGAGAAGATTCTAGATGGTACCTGTGACTTTCCATTCTCTCTAGCTCCATAAGTCCAATTGTAAGTCATTCTGTTCACCCCCTTGAGAGATCCTCAGCTGTTCTATACATCTCATGGTCCTTTCTGGTCATTTGGCCAAGCCAAGACCTTGAACTATAACTCTCCAAGCTAATTCATATCAATATCCATAGAAGGATGACCTGCAATTTCCTTGACCAGTGCTAACACATTGATGTGTCATCCCTTTCTATGTTAAAACTCAATCCTTGATGTGATAGTATTAAGAAACAGGGCTTGGGGGAATCGGCAACAAAGTCCTGAGAGTTCTGCCTCCCTGAATGGATTAGTGCCTCTATATAGGAGACTGAAGCTAGCCTGTTTTCCCACTTTTGTCACACAGTCATGTGAGAACTCAGCAGGAGGCACTATCTAGGACTTGGGGTAGAGTTCAGTGGTAGAACACTTCCATAACATTCACAAGGTCCTGATTATGATTCATACTACTGAGAAAAGAGAGGAAAACATCAATGTTTGGATGATCTAAGAAACATCCAATCTACTGGTGCATTCACCATGGCATCTCTAAGCCCTGGAACAGTAAGCAACAAATCTCTATTATTTGTAAAATTATCCAGCCTAAGATACTGTGGTATAGTAACCTTGATAGACTCAACTTAAACTTATGGAGGTCCTTAGGCTATTGAGTAATATTATCAAGTTCCCAGTGTCTTTATCGTCTTCATTTAGCTTACTCTGGGCTGATGAAAAGAGATGGGGACTACCTTGGAACCTCAGTGTCTCCTCACTCAGCTGCATATGCACTAAAAGCATCATAACCATCCCCTTCCTTCCTTCCTTCCTTCCTTCCTTCCTTCCTTCCTTCCTTCCTTCCTTCCTTCCTTCCTTCCTTCCTTTCTCCCTCCCTCCCTCCCCCTTCCTTCCTTCCTTCCTTCCTTCCTTCCTTTCTTTCTTTTCTTTTCTTTTCCTTTCTGTTATTTACTGAGACCGAGTCTCACTATGTAGCCTAGACAGCCCTTGAACCCAAAATTGTCCTGCCTCTTGAGTCCTACCTTCCATCTCTGTCTGAGATTTTTCTGATGATGAGATAACTGACATGTTTTAAAGTGGTTGAAAGGCATATCTGTGTTATATTGGATATATATATATATCCAATACATATATAATGAATATATTTCATTGTTAACTTTTTAAGTATCACAATGGTCAAATTATGCAGAGCTATACTCCTATGTGTCATTGGTCAGCAGCAGCTCATTAGGGGAATTACAAACATCCTCCTTAGTAACTTTTTTCTCCTTTCTCTCATGAACTTGTCCTAAAGCTATAGCCTAAAACTTTATGTTGTAAAAATTCACACCTATTTTATTTGTTTGTGTGAGAGTATGGAGGTACATGCATGGATGTCAGAGACCAACCCCAGGGTGTCTGTCTGTGTATCCTAGAAATCAAACTCAGGACATCCAAGCTTTGTGGCAAGTGCCATTACCCGCTGAAAACATCCTGTCAGCCAATAGGTTTAATTTTAATATAACTATTAATCTTTTACTTCTAATCAAGAGAGTGTCCCAAATGTACCTTCAACCCCCTCATTTCTAAGGTTCAAAGTTTTATGCTTTCACAAAAGCACACCGTTCAGCTCCAGACTAAACTGGTTATTCTTTGTACCTGGACTTGCTGTGCCTGCTGTTTACTCTGTTAGTTCACTTCAGTCTCTTTCCCCTCCCCCTACTCCAACCAACTGAGCAGGCCACTGGCAGGTGCCCTTCAGGGCTGGCCTTGGAAGCTCCAGTTTTCCAAGCTACCAGTGACTGTTTTCTGTTTCCTCGGGCTCCACCTAGCGGACTGAAGTGGCCAACACTGCCCTCACTTGGTTCTGTTTACAATTTCCTGGCTGCTTGGGAAATTCCCTCCCAAGATACAGAGGCTGGCAAATCCAAGTCAGGATAACCATAGATGCAGAGTGATGTTAGAACTAGCTTACTCTTTTACAGTGTGTCATATGGTAGAAGGACTTGTAGAGGTTTCAACCTGTGGGTCTCTACCCCTAGGGGTTGAATGACCTTTTCACAAGAGTCACCTAAGACCATTGGAAAATGCAGATATTTATATTATGATTCTTCTTTCTTCTTCTTCTTCTTCTTCTTCTTCTTCTTCTTCTTCTTCTTCTTCTTCTTCTTCTTCTTCTTCTTCTTCTTCTTCTTCTTCTTCTTTTTTGTTTTCAAGACAGGGTTTCTCTGTATAGCCCTGGCTGTCCTGAAACTCACTATGTAGACCAGGGTGGCCTCGAACTCAGAAATCCTCCTGCCTCTGCCTGGGATCAAAGGTGTGCGCCACCACTGCCCGGCTTACATTATGATTCTTAACAGTAGCAAAGCTACAGTTATAAAGAAGCAATGAAAATAATTTATGGCTAGGAAGGTCGACTAGAGGATCCCTGTAGGGTCTTTTTCACTGGACACTAATCCAAATCACAGACATCTGCCCACTTAACCCAGTAGTAATCATCTTCCAAAGAGGATGACCCCTCCTATCTTTGGGATCTGGTAGGATTTCAACATATTAATGGGGATGGAGATGATATGATATGAATATAGTATGTTATACTTAGACTTAATGTTTCCTCTTTCAAACTGTCTGCTCATTCTTAGATAGAATTGAAAGACCTTATTACTTAGGGACACAACTGCCATGGCACATGTAGCTGCCAAAGGACAACTTTGTGGAGTTGGTTCTTTCCTTCCACTTTCATGTGGGTTCTAGAGATCAGCCCAGCTTTTAGACTTTAATGGTGAAGTGCTACAGTCTCTTAGGCCCCGACTGCTGTTTTTTAATATGCAAACTTTGTCTCTAAAAAACCTTCTAGGTAGATACATCATTTATAAAAGTATCCTCTTTTTCTCTACCTTATGTAAGGAAATCTGGCCTGGGGGTATGTAAATCTCAAACACTTCAGTGAGTTCTTGTCTGTTTCACTTAGGCTCAAGTCCCAGGTAATACTTACTGAAAGGTACAATGCTGACGTAGACATTGGGAGTACAGTATTAGAATCGCTAAATTCTAGGGGTAGGAAGGGTTGCCATGGGAACAAAACAAACATGTGAAAAGGGCTGATGAGTGCTGTAATGATAAGCAAGGAAGGGAGACAGGGAGTGAGGGAGAGTAGATGCTGTTTTACGGATAAGCAAAGATTCACTGGTGAAGGGCCATTTGCAAAGGTCCCTAAAGATATCAAAGGAAAGCCTGCAGTACTGATGAATTGATTACAAGTGGTGTAAAAGATAGAACTCTTGGGCTGGAGAGATGGCTCAGTTGTTAAGAGCATTGACTGCTCTTCCAGAGGTCCTGAGTTCAATTCCCAACAACCACATGGTGGCTCACAACCATCTATAATGGGATCCGATGCCCTCTTCTGGTGTGTCTGGAGACAGTGACAGTGTATTCACATACAATAAATAAAATCTCGGTAGAATTCCTACCATAACCACTAATTTGGCCTAAGAACAACTGGAGCATTGGGTGATGTTTAGCTCAGTGGAAGGGCATGTGCATGTGGAAGAACATGAACTCAATTTCTAACAAAAACAATCTTTCAACAAGAAAAAAAAAAAAAAAAAAACCAAACCCTCATATAAGCACCAACCAAGAAAGAAAAACCCCAAAACAAAAGTAAACAAACAAAACTGAGTTTGGATTCCCAACACACACATAAAAAGCTGATGCAGTGTAATTCCAGCATTTAGGAGCCAGTTAATCCCAGGGGCTTGCTGACAAGTCAATCAAGGCTAACCAGCAAGCCCCAGGTTCAGTGGGTGACCCTGTTTCAAAAACTGAGGTTCAAAAGCACTTAGCAATTAATGAAGGTACCTGACATTGACCCTTGGGCTCCATACACACATGTACTTACATGTACAAACAGATACACACGTTAGAATCGCTATACAACACATACACCCTAGTCATTTTTAAATTGAAGTATATGTTCGTCTCTACCTGGAGATCTTAAGTCAATGTTGGGAACTCAGATATGGAGTTTAGACTAGTGGCCTGGCCTAGAGAGAAAAATTTATGCTTTAACAAATATAGATCTGTAGATGTATTTTCATCCAGCAGCTGACTTGAGATTTCTTTAATAAAAGTAGAGAGAAATAAAAGTTTGAGGATTTGTGCATGAAACATCCTAACACTTATTAGAGTTGGGGGGGGGGGGAGGTGAAGGAGACCCATGAGACAGAAAAAGCAGTGACCAAGAGCGGAACTCTGAGTGATGTCAGTTCACGCTGTGGAAGGAAGTGTGGCATTTGCTGGTGACATGATAAGTGGTACTGATAAAGTAAAAGGGAAAAAAATTGAAAACTGACCATGATATTTAGCTGGGTGGAAGTTAGTTGTAACTTTGACTGTTATCAATCAATGATGTGATAACATGAAGTTGAAATGACCTGAGGAAGGACTATAGGGACAGAGTACACAAAACTCTGCTGGTTTTTTTAATTTGTTTTGTTTTGTTTACAGAAAGACAGATGACAAACATTATCTTCAGGGTTATGTAGCATCAAAGCAATGTGAATTTTTGATATGAAGACCAAGGATTCTGCAGGGTTCAGGAATCTTCAATCCACGAGTCACCTAAGAATGTGCTGATACATACTTTTGATTTTGACCCTATAAATAGTCTGTAACTGTACAGATATCAAGTGCCTTGCAAAACAGACCTATGGCCAGTGGTGGCAGTTAGTGAGAAACTATGCCACGTGGTACTCCAGAAAGCCTTTCTGCTGTTGGCTATAATATTTGAGATGGTAGTATATGGCCTGCTCTGCTCTGGAATACATGGTTGGGAGTGCAAGGTGTTGTAGAGCACCAGTGGACCCCATAGTTTAAAAGTTTAGAGGCCATCTTTGCAAAACAAATCTTATCTGGCATTTTTATAGAACCTGAAAAGATGACATTGTAACAACATCCTTCCTATTAGTCTACTAGTCCTCATAGTTGTGTGTGGACAAGTCATGCTAGGTTCCAAGTACTGATTCTACAATGGCTATTCCAAAATAAATCTTTATGGCTAAGCTTGGATCATTTGTTTCTGTATGACATCCCAAATGACCACAGCTTTTTCTGATTACTGGCACTTATTTGTTCTTTTGATTTGATCACTATCACCTTTCCAAATGATTTCATTACTCTAGTTGAAAATTTGAATTTACTAATGAACTATTTAGTACTCAAAAAATAAGATGTTTTTAGTTTTTTCCAACTTTTTGTGAGCATAGTTATTCACTCTACAGCCTTATTTTCACACACACATACACACACATACAGAAAGAGAGAGAGGGAGAGAGAGAGAGAGAAAGAGAGAGAGAGAGAGAGAGAGAGAGAGAGAGAGAGAGAGAGAGAGAGAGAGAGAGAGAGAGAACATACCTACCACTGTTTTTTGTAGGGATGTGCCTCTGGCAGTCAGCACACACCTAACAGAGTCTGCTAAGCCACATGACTGGAAACCAAACCAAAGAGTTGGAAGCAGCTGTAGTGCGCCTGTGCAGGTGTGTACAGACTTGTTATGTGGGTGCCAGTGTCCAAACTCCCATCTCCATAATTGAGCAGCAAGTACTCCAACTGCTGATCTGGCTCTTTAGCCCCTCTATTTTTAGATAAACTCCTGATAAGAGTTTATTTAACAATTATTCTTTCATACTTTGTGATCTTATGTTCTATGTAGGAAATCTTTTTGTTTCCCAGTAACGATAAGGGTTTTTTTTTATATGTTTTATCATGACTTTTATATTTTAGCTTTTCTATTAGGTATATGATATTTTTGACCATTATAGTATATGATGTAAGTATACTTTACTATACTTACTATTCCCCACCCTGAAAGGATAGGTAGTTATTCTAGCTTCATTTGAAGGAAAGATATTAATTTGTCATTAAAGAAAGTTTGGATTGTTTTATCAAGTCACTTGACCACACACACTTAAATGTTCTTGGCTTTTTCTCTTCTTTTTTTCTTCTTTCCATGAATTTGTCTTTCTATTTATTATTGGAGTCAATGTTATACCTTGATTCCATTAGTTTTTACTTACTGTTCTCCTTGTCTTGGGACGCCACATTACAGTTAGTCATCACTTGTCACTAAGGTGCCTCTTGGTTTTGACATCTCTTCCATTTGTTTTTAAAACCTTCTGGTCATGTATTGTATAGACTGTTTCTCAGTAAGTGTCTTTGGTGGTATTCTCAAGATTACTGCTCAGGTTTAGATACGGGTTGGACTATGCTTCCTAAGGTCATCAGTGTGGTCCTGTTGGAGATGGCAGAACCTCTTAAGATGACTAGGTCGTAGGGACCAATCCTAGTCTCTCAGACTGTGTTAATTCCAATGGTGAGTAGTTATGAAAGGAGAAGGACTGGCCCCTCAACTCCCCCATCCCACTTCTCACCTTACCATGTGACTTCTTCTGCTCTGCCTTGTTGACACCATCTACCGTAGAGCCCTTATCAGAGCTGAAATGGATTGTATCAACTGATCTTCAACTTGTGGTCTCTCAAACTGGAAGCTAAGCAAACCACTCCATAGATACTCAGCTGTAGTCACCATGTGTTCCAGATAGTTTCATGTCAATTTGACACAAGCTAACGCTATTACAGAAAAAGGAACCTCAATTGAGAAGATGCTTCCATAACATTAGGTAGCAGGCAGCTCTGTAGGTCATTTTCTTAATTAGTGATTGACATGGAAGGGCCCAGATCCATAGTGGATAGTGCCATTCCTAGGCTGGTGGTCAGTCCTGTGGTCTATAAGAACACAGGTTGAACAAGCCAAGAGGAGCAGGTCAATAAGTATCACAAAGTTCCAGCCCTGCTGGAGTTCCTGTCCTGACTTCCTTCACGATGACTACAATGTGCAAGTGTGAGTGAAATAAGTCCTTTCCTCCCCGAGTTACTTTGGCCATGATGCTTCATCACAGCAAGAGTAGCCCTAGTTAAGACCCCGAGTTAAGGCAGCAGAACATGACTATCCTGTAGCTTCTGCCCCTGGCTCTGTTTCTGTTCAATTTTGTTTTGTTTACGTTCCAGATTACCTAACATTTGTAGATGTCTGCCTCTGTGCAATTGCACAGACCTGGAAAATTCTGCTAGATCACTAGAAGCAAAGCGTAGGAGTGGAAAGCCATTGTCTTGTGATTTAGGGTCAGAGAGAGACAATCCAAGGCCTGAGGGTTTCGGTCTGGAGCAAACAGCATTCCTCTGGTGGTTTGAATAGGAATGCCCTACATAGGCATTTTTGAGTATTCATATTTGAATACTTGGTTGAAGTGGAAACTTAGGGTTTCTTTGGAAAGTTGTGTCAAATGGTATTTTATTGGGACAAACACATGAAGGAGTGTTTTCCTGAAGCAGACACAGGTGAAAGGATGTTTTGCTAAAGCAGACCCCTGAAAGGATACATGATAAAGGATTCTTCACTAATGACATGGATGTATTGGTTCACCTTACATAGTGTAGCTGAGTTCCATTTGTCATGAGAGAAACAAAATACTTGCGGGTGGTGAGGCAAAACTCGTAGTGAGGCAAGACCCGTGGAGGACATTAGATGTTCGAAGGGAGTATAAATAGGACTCAACAGTGACAGATTGGGACTTGCATAGCTAGCTTTGCTATGCTTCTTGGTCTTGAGTCTTCATCTTAGATTCGTTGAGAGAGGCACAGCAGAGAACTTCTGGCATCCCTGCTGGTCTTAATCATTCCTGCTGACTCGTGCCCATTCAGCTGAGGCTTAGCTGTCTCTGCTAGGTTGTGCCACCACTGCTGATTCATGTTTGCTATCCCAACACTACTGAATTGCACTGCTGGTATATTCCTGAAGTATTTGAAAGTGGATTGAGCTGCTGCTGCTGAATCCTATGAACTGAACTGATGATTTCCTGATGGTGCAGATGGGATTTGCTCCAAAGAACAATTTTTAAACAGGTTCACTTCCCCCCTATCCTAATAACTTTCTTTTCTACTACATCTAGTGAATGGTGGGCTAGAAGGGAGGTTAAAGCATCTAAGAGCACATATTAAAAGTAGGGTCCGAAAAAAAAAATCAAAGCTTACACATATTATAATACATGTAATTCTGTGTATAGGTTTATACATAGTTTAAACAATATATATATATATATATATTTTGGTTTTTCGAGACAAGGTTTCTCTGTATTGCCCAGGCTGTCCTGGAGCTCACTCTGTAGACCAGGCTGTCCTCAAACTCAAAAATCCTCCTGCCTCTGCTTCCCAAGTGCTGGGATTAAAGGCGTGAGCCACCACTGCCCAGCTTTAAACAAATTCTTTTTTCATCTGTGCTGACAATGTTCCCTCCTCTTAGGGCTGTCCAAGAGACTCCCAAGCACATACCCTATTGGTATTGTCTTTGGTTGCCCCTAAGAGCTTTCATGGTACTAGAAGGTGCCATGCAAGCTTCCAAAGAGGGAAAGCAACCAACAGTTCTGTCTAATATGATGCCTATGAACCACAACAGCAACCAGCATGACGCCATAATCCTAAGTGTGTAATAGTGGTCTGAATACCTTGGGTAGCTCTCTAATTGGACTTAAGATCCACTCAATAGGAGAGACTATGCACGGTACTAAAACCTAACCCAGAGCAAGTGAAGTCATGGGTCTTGGAGGAGAAAGTACTATGACTGTTATAATAACCAGCATAACCCTAATCATATTCTAAATATTTGACATTTTACTCACAGATAAAGGTAATCCTCACTCCTCATCAAGGGAATTTCTCTTTGCAACAAATGGAGACTGTTGTATAAAACCACAACCAATCAACATGAAGAGTTGTGGAGCCCAGTCCTGAGAGAGATGTCTACAAAACCCTTCCACATCTAAGGCTTAGAGAACATTGTAAAAGATAGGGTGGGAAGATTCTAAGAGCCAAAGGCACAGGGAGTTTGCTGTGAGAATGTGTCTCCTACTAATGTTAGAAGTTACACCTACAAAGTCTCACCAATATGACTGCCTAACATGAGCTGAACAAAGACAGCAACAATAGACATAGCACCATGGATGGGAGAAAGCCCACGAGCCTCCATCCCTACACAAAAGCTACAGTCAACTAAGGAATTCTGAGAATGAGGGAATTAGACTTTTTCAGGGAAGAGCATACCAACTGCTTATCTAATACCAAATGGTCAGTCCTGGCGGTGTGTGTGTGTATTCATACTAAGCAGGTTTATATTTAGGACTATATATGTATAAACATATACATGTATGCATATGACAACATTAAAAGAAGAGGCCATGAATTTGAAAGAGCAAGAAGGGGCATATGGGATGGTTTGGAGGGAGGAAAGGAAAGGGAGAAATAAGGTAATTATAGTATCAAAATCAAAGAAAAAAGAAAGATCGGGGATGAATAATTATGGGATGCAAGACAGGATTGTGGGTAGGGGTATCATTAACATTAAGGCATTTATTCAAGTGCAAGTTGCATTTTTTTTTAATTTTTAAAACAAATTTATTTTTTTTTTGTTAAGATTTATTTATTTATTATATGTAAGTACACTGTAGCTGTCTTCAGATGCACCAGAAGAGGGCATCAGATCTCATTACGAGTGGTTGTGAGCCACCATGTGGTTGCTGGGATCTGAACTCATGACCTTCTGAAGAGCAGTCGGTGCTCTTCCCTGCTGAGCCATCTCACCAGCCCCAAAACAAATTTATTTTATGTATATGAATACACTGTAGCTATCTTCAGACACACCAGAAGAGGGCATTCGACCCCATTACAGATGGTTCCAGGAGCCACCCTGTGGTTCCTGGGAATTGTACCCAAGATATCTGGAAGAGCAGTCAGTGCTGTAAACCACTGAGCCATCTTGTCATCCCACAAGTTGCATCTTTAATGTATGAGATTCACTCATCAATATTATCAGCTATTTGAGTTTTAAATTGTCTTGGTGTGGGGGGGTAGTTTTCATAATGAAATTTATTTAGCAACAGAGCACTTGCCTAGCATGCACAGAATGCAGTTTGACTTCTAACACACACACACACACACACACACACACACACACACACACAGAGTCAAATCCTTTTGTGCTTAGGTAATGCTTTCTGACCATATTCCTTTTTTAAATGTATGTATATATATATGTATGTATGTATGTATGTAGGTATGTATGTATGTATTCATTTTATATCCTAATCACATCCCCCTTTCCTCTTCTCCTCCCAGTCCAACCCTTACAAATTCCTCCCCACATTACCCCTCCCCTGTAAAGAAGGGGATCCTTCCCCCAGTTACCACCTGTCTTAGTTTTAGGGTTTCACTGCTGGAAGGGACACCAAGGCAACTCTTATAAGGACAACATTTAATTGGGACTGGCTTACAGATTCAGAAGTTCAGTCCATTATCATCAAGGTGGGAGCGTGGTGTTGTCCAGAAAGGCATAGTTCATGCAGAGCTGAGAGTTCTACATCTCCCACCTGAAAACTTCCAGGAGAAGACTGACTTCCAGGAAGCTAGGATGAGGTTCTTAAAGCCCATACCCACAGTGACACACCTACTCCAATAAGGCCACACCTACTCCAACAAGGCCATACCTCCAAATAGTGCCACTCCCTGGCCCCCATAGGCTTATTTAAACACAGGAGTTCATAGGGACATAGCCATAGCATAATAAAAAAATACATTTAGTCCAACTTCCAAAGTCCTCAGAGTCTATAACAGACTCAAAATGTTAAAAGTCCAAAGTTTAAAGTCCCTTCTGAGATTCATCCAATCACTTAACTGTAATCCCTAAAGCAAGACAGGAAACCAGCTGGGCAGACTCTAAACTCTGCATCTCCATGGCTGATGTCAAAACGGTCTTCAGATCTCCACTCCTTTTTGTCTTTGTTGACTGCAACAAAGTTCTTTCTCCTGGTCTGGTTCCACTCCCTGTTAGCAGCATTCCTCAGCAGATATCCCATGGCTCTGGCATCTCTTACATCTTGGGGTCTCTAAGACAGCTTCAATGTTACAGCTTCTTATTTCAATGTCTGGGATCCACACATCATCTTCTGGGTTCCTCCAAAGGTCTTGGGTCACATCTCCAGCTCTGCCTTCTGTGGCTTTGGTTGACTCAACTCCACTGCTGCTACTGTTCTTGGTGATCATCCTGACATCTACAATACCCTGGGGTCTTCCACTGCAACTAGGCTTCATGAATAGCCTCTCACAGGCTCTCTTTATGGTGCCAAGCCTCAGTTTCTTTGCGTGACCCTTTTAGTCCTGGCCCATCAACTGCAACTGAGGTTGCACCTTCACCAATGGCCTTCCCTGGCCTCTCACAATGCCAAGCCACAGCTGTTCTTCATGACCCCTTCATGCCTTCAAAACCAGTACCACCTGGGTGACTCTTACACATTACCAAGTCCTGATGCAGCATGAGGTACAGCCTTGGCTATCTCTGAAACACGATTTGTTGTACTCTCAGAAACCACTTCCCAGCAGACTTCACCACAGTGATGCTGGTCTCTTCTTAATCACTGCTAACTTCTTAGCTCCAGCTAACCAGCACTAATTGTCCCAGTAGTTGCTTTTATCCTTGACTCTAAAGCCAGAGCCATAGGCTGAAGCTGCCAAGTTCTACTGCTTGCTGGGGCTGGAACATGGCTCCCCTGTTCTGTTACATCATCACCAGGTTTCTGTTTTCCAACTCCTCCACTGCCCAAGTTTGGTTGTCCTGAAACTTGCTCTGTAGATTGATCTCGAATTCAGAGATCTGAATGAACTATGCCTCCTGAATGCTGGGGTTAAAAGTGTGTACCACCATGCCTGGACTTAAGCTTTTCTTCACCAAGAATCTGCTCTATCCTGGGCTGGCCTTGAACTCAGAGATCTACTTGCCTTTGCCTCCAGGGATTAAAGGCTTGTACTACCATGCCTGGACCTAAACTTAGCTGGGTGGGGTCTTGCTCTAGGTCACCACTACCTTAATTCAATTTAATATCCTTAAACACAGGATTCAGCTCCATTTTATTTGCTGGTGCCCCTTTAACACTTGAACCATATATTTTATATTTTTCCTTTCTAAGCTTGCTACACTTGTTCAAAACACTCTTCATAACACTTAACCAGAGAACAAAATCTCTGCTGGGCTTTTTTGAGACTGTCTTTGTCAATGCAATTAATATAATTTTTTTGTTTGTTTTTTTGAGACAGGGTGTCTCTGATAGCCCTGGCTGTCCTGGAACTCACTCTGTAGACCAGGCTGGCCTTGAACCTAGAAATCTGCCTGCCTCTGCCTCCCAAGTGCTGGGATTAAAGGTGTGCGCCACCACTGCCTGGCTAAATTTCTTTACCTTAGCCTTGAGTAGACTCTTCACATAAGGGCAAAAAGCGGCCACATTCCTCACCAAAATACCACAAAAACAGTCTCTACACCACATACTGAGATTCTTCTCCACTGAAAACTCTTGGAGAGGTCTACATAATTCAAATCACTCTCAGCAACAAAGTCTTCCATATTCCTACTAGGATAGCCCATTAAGCCCCACTTAAAGCATTCCTTCTTTCCAAATCCAACATCCTAAAATCCACATTCTTCCAAACAGCACATGACTCCAACAAGGTCACGCCCACTCCAACAAAGCCACACCTCCAAATAGTGCTACTCCCTGGGCCAAGCATATACAAACCAGCACACCACACTATCTATGGGACGTCAAGTCACAGCAGGACCGGGCACATCTCCCACTGAGGCCCAACCAGGTAACCCAGCTAGGGGAATAGCAGAATCAGAGACAGCCCCAGCTCCAGTTGTTAGGGAACCCATAGGAAGACCAATCTACACATCTGCTAGGGGCCTAGGTCCAGCCTATGCATGCTCTTTGGTTGGTGGTTCGTCCTCTGTGAGCCCATAGGCCCCAAGTTAGTTGACTCTGTAGATCTTCTTGTGGTGTCCTTGACCCCTCCAGCTCACTCAGTCCTATCCTCCACTCTTCTACAAGACTCCCTGAGCTGTGCCTGATGTTTGGTTGAGGGTCTCTGCATCTGTTTCTATCAGCTTCTGAATGAAGCCTTTCAGGAGACAGTTATGTTAGGTTCCTGTTTGCAATCATAACAGTATCATTAACAGTGTCAAGGGTTAGCTTTCTCACATAGGATAGGTCTCAAGTTGGGCCAGTCATTGGTTGGGTGTTTCTTCAATCTGCTTCATCTTTATCCCTGTGCATCTTGTAGGCAGGACAAATTTTGGACCAAATGCTTTGTAGGTGGGAAGCTCTCTCCTTATCCCTCCACTGGGAGTCCTGCCTGGCTACTGGAAGTGGTCACTTCAATCTCTGTTATCCCCAGCTGCTAGGAGTCTCAGCTAGGATCACCCCCTGTAGACTCCTGGGAGCTGCCACTGCCCCAGGACTCTAGGTAGTCCTAGAGATGCCCCCCCCCCAATTCTGTTCTCTTTCCCAGCCTCATCAGCCCCTCCCCCTAGCCGATCCCCATCTTTCACCCTGTTCCCTCTCTCCACTTCCGATGACTATTTTATTCCCTCTACTGAGTGAGATTCTCAAATTCTTTCTTGGGCTCCCATTACTTATTTCTTTGGATCCCTACCTTATTCCTAAATGTCATGGTTCATGTAGAATTTTAAGTGTTTACTATTGAGCATAAAGTTAAAAACTATACTTCTTTTACTTATGCTCTAGGCTTGGGACCAAGGATATCTGCTATTACAGTGGGTCTTAGGGTTTTCATCTAGAAAATAAGAGAACAGGGAGTTTCTTTTTCTTATGTTTTGGTAACTAGCATGTTTCCAGCATACAGAGTTGCTCACAAGTGAGCTAAACACTATGGAGATTCCTAGCACAATTCCTAACAAAGGCATTGTCAAATGTATTCTATGTCCAGGACACTGTGCCAAGTGTTAGAGGCATGAAGACAAATGAGAAGACGAAGTTGGGAGTATCCCGTCTACAGAGGCAGCACACATTATTTCTATCAGAACTAAAAGTGCCATGGATCCCCAGAGCTCAGGAACAGAACTATTACAACTTGGTATACTTTATACCACACATTTTATTAGCATCATCCCATTTGAAACATGGGATATGCTATATTCTATGACAATAAAGAAGGTATTGTAGATATTGAGTGCAAAAGGATGTGATCCATTCGGAGGAATGGGAGTGACGTGATGGGAAAGATTGGGTAGAGTGCTGTGGTTTGAATGTGTTCCTTCCAAGTTTAATTGTGACAGAAGACTGGCTAAAGGGTCGGATGGAACTGTCAGAAAGACAGGAAGGCTTTGCCCTCGCTGAGGGGATTGACAACTCTATAAAAAGGCTAATAGGGGCTGGAGAGATGGCTCCGCTGGTAAGAGCACTGCCTGCTCTTCCAGAGGTCCTGAGTTCAGTTCCCAGAAACCACATGGTGTCTCACAGCCATCTGTAATGGGACCTGATGGCCTCTTCTGGTGTGTCTGAAGACTGCTACAGTGTACTGTAAAAAGGCTAATAGAACTAGGTAGACCTTTTGGCTTTAACCCTTTCTCTCAGGGAGGACATAGTTACAAAATATCATCTCAGAAGCAGAGACTAGGCTCTCACTGCACACCAAACCAGCTGGCATCTTGAATTTGGACTACCCAGTCTCCAAATGTGTGAGGCCTGAAGAGGGCATTTGATCCCTTAGAACTAATATTAGAGGCTGTTGTTAGCTATCCAACATGGATGCTAGGAACCAAATTCAGGTCCACTGTAGGAGTAGCATGCATTCTTAGCTATCTGTTATCTCTCCAAACTCTAAATTTTTGATTTTTATGATTTTTTCTTAATACATAAAACCAATTTACTCAATTGGTGTTGTTTTGGTATAATAGCAAGATTATTAAGATACTAGTGGATTTGACATAAGTAAAAAATGGAGGGGTGGCACTTTATAGACAAAGCAGCACATGGGCAAAAGCTAGTCTGCAATGATCCCATGTTGCTTTATCTGTGCTCACAGCCAGCATGTTTTCCACTTCTGGAATTCTGCTCAATGTCCGTATCTCCAGTCCTTAGCATGACCTCACCCACCTCTCAAAGTCTGGAGAACAGTTCCCATCCTTGATCTCTATGAAGATGCTTCATGAATTCTAGTGCTGATGGTGGGTTACCTGGGAACATCACCTTATTCTCAATGCCTAATTGATATATTGGACTATTAAGATAAAACTGCACAACTACCTTGTATATACCCTACAAAGCAGAATACTATTCCTCAAGCAAAGCTTGTTCTTCTACAGGAGGACTGAGAAGGGATGCATACATTGCCCAGTTCTCATATGGTTGAATTGTCTGATGAAGTTTTACGTTTTGGGTTTACGACTGAAAAACAACAAAAACCTTCTCTTCAGGATTTCTTGGCCCCTTTCTAACCTGAGTTTTAAATTTTATTTTAGCCTAAAGACTAAGGTAATTATGTCCACACCCTGCAGGTTCCATATCTATATGTCCCCTAGAAAGACTTTATACATATATACAATATTTTTTAATATTCATTTTTAAAAAAATATTTACTTTCTTTAGGTGTGCATGTGTATTCATGGGATCAGAATGAGGAAGTTCCAGGCATGTATGAGCTACCTGACTATGGCTGCTGAAAACTGAATTCTGGTCCTTTGGACAAGCAGCAAGTATCATTAACATCTGGCCAGTTTTGCATCCCTTAAGTATTACTTTTTAAATATTTTTATTTAAAAATATGTATGTGTAGGTACGTGTATGCCACATGTTAGTGGGTGCCTGTGGAAGCCTGGGGGCAGAGGATTACTGTGGAACTTTGACTTACAGTTGGGAGCCAACTACAGTGGGTGCTGGGAAACAAAATGAAATTCTCTGTAAGTGCAAGAGTGCTCTAGCTGGTGAGCCATGCCTGCAGCCTCTTGAGGAATCTCCTTTCTCCTCCCAAATGTGTGTGTTTGCCTGAACACATTTATGTGCACCATGTGTGTGCCTGCTGTCAGAGGAGGCCAGGAGAAAGTTTTAGATCCCCTGGAACTGGAGTTACAGAGAGTTGTGAGCTGCTCTATGGTTTCTGAGAATTGAACCCAGGTTCTCTGCAAGGTCAACACGTATTCTTTACCTCCTAGCTATGTCTCCAACCTCAGTTTGAATATTTAAGGAATCTTTTACTGTCTTCGGCACCTTATCAGGAATGCTCAAGATGATATATGTATTGCTCATGGTTTATGACGCAGTTCATTGCACTAATTCACCTAACCTCCACAGTGGCCCTGAGTGTGAGCTTATCCATGAGTCATGGAAACTCTTATCCTCCAAGAGTAATTTATCCAAGGTCTCTGATCAACATGGGACTTGGGTTTGGAGGTTGCATATCTGACCTCAAAAATTCTTTCAAAAACTTACCAGCAATGACAATGTACGGTTTAAAAGTTTGTTTTCTAGTTTGGAAGTCTGTTGAAATAGTTACTCATTTAAGAAAAGTTTCCTGTTAAGCTTTCAGGGTTTTATTTATTCAGTTTGTCAGTTCAGGCTGACCGTTATTACCTGCTTTCTTCAGCAACCCTAAATAACGAATTATTGATTATGAGATGGTTTATGCTTTTACCTATGCATGCCTCTCTTCATAAAAATGCCTATTGGCATTTTAAAACTTTGTATTAACTCTCTGCTGTCCTGTGTAGGAAAAACTTAGGTCCCTTTTGCTGTAACTTGTACTCTAAAGTGTTGGAAACTGTGATCATTTGCTTTGTTTTGAGGGTCTATGGCAAAAGGCAAAAGTTAACCTGGTGGGTTTTTGGTCAGTCCTTGATGAGTAACTGCTCCAGAGCACAGAGCTGACTGCAGAAAAGTTCAAGGTGAACTCTTAACCAGATCCCTGGAACAGTGCTTGGCCCCGCCCCGCGGAGGCGTGGCAGCGGCGGGGCGGGGCGCAGCCGGGGGTTATAGGACACGAAGGGCGCTCGCGGGGGTGTAACCCTCTCGTAGCGGGACACGCGGGACCCGCAGGACCCTCAGAACCCTCAGCTCTAAAGCAGGACCCCGCGGGACCCGGAACCTTCCGACAGGGTTATGGCGGCCACTCCGGGCGCCCGACTCCTGCGCGCCGCCTGCGCCTCCGTCCCTTTCCGAGGCCTGGACCGCTGTCGGCTGCTGGTCTGCGGGACCCGAGCGGGCACTGTCGTCCCGCGGTGGACCCCGACCCACTGCATGCGTGCAGAGGCCGCGCCTGGCCGGCCGCTGAGCGTGTCTGCGCGCGCGCAGAACAGGTGAGGCGCGGCGGTGGATGGTGGGTCCCGGCGTCCCGGGGCCTGCGTTTCCGCCCGCGGCTCCCTTCCGCCTCGTCTCCGGGTTGCTGGCCGCGAGCCGGAGAGCTCTTCCCGTGACGCTAGCCTTCAGGGCCTGGCTTGGGCGGTGTAGGGCGCTGGCTTTGGCGGTATAGGCGCTGGCTTTGGGGCTTCCTCGGCGGGTGGTCCTTGTCGACCTCCCGGTTGTGATTGCTTTGTGTTGGCCCTTTGTGCTGACGTCAGGTAGGAAGGGTTACACCAAGCACTGGCTTAACTTTACTCCCTGTTGACCAAGGATAACAGTGTAGCCCTTAGAGGATGATTTAAGGGATGATTCCGTGAAGGTAAAGTTGGTCCTGCACCTGATTGAAAGTGAGCGCTTAGTAGGCAGCTGCCTCTTAGCAACAGTTCTGGGGGTCATAGTGTAGAGAATTCTGTGGTAAATGTTGAGAGAGAGAGAGAGAGAGAGAGATGAGAGATCACCACCACTACCACCATATGTTGGAAGATTGATATTGGGTATATTTGCTCTCAAAGGCACGGTCCCCTTAGGTTTACTAAAGATAAAATTTACTTACAGGTTTCTGAGTGTAGGGACAAGGTGAGAATCATATAATGTCAATGTTAGTGCAAAACACACTTGTTGCTTCAAAGGGAAGATGAGAGTTTCTTCAAAGTGAAACAAGAGTGGTTTTGGTCTGGAAACACAGATTAAGGTTTCCCTGGATTGTATGTTACTCTATGGAAGAACTTAGCTCAACTTTTGTAGTTACAGCCCCAAAGAAAGTCACAAGACAATGTACTTGGTAAATATATTGCTGGGACACCAAGTGGATCACAGGGTTTTAAAGCTAACTTACATATATAGCGTTTGGATTGGAAGCTGACAGTGTTAGAATAACACATTCCAAACTTCTTTACTTGGTAAACATGAAGCTCAGCAATAGTGTCTGGTGATTAAACGCCTTAACCCAAGGTAACTTTGGCTGTCTTTCTAGATCTGTAGCAATCAATTCTTCACAACCACAAGTGTTTGTGTCTGGCATATCAGTCTGCAGAATATTCAACACATATACTGCTTCTTCAGAAAACTTCTGTTTGACTCCAGCGTATAGTAGAAAATGAGAATGTGTGTACATGTTTGTACATAGGTACAGATATTTTGCATGAGGTGAGAGGGAAATTGTGAGGACCATTCAGTCCTAGTTCTCCTGGCCTCTCCAACTATTCACCTATGGATGCCTTAATTTCTATGGCAGATGCTTTCTGGATTTGAGCTGTGACATATATTGGACATAGTCAGTGTGACTACTATTTGGGAACACACATGCCTTTGCAGATCGGTTCCTAGGGTTTTGTCATTAGGTTTCGGATGCTTCGCTTCTTGGCACAGAGCTTTAAGTAAGTTTTCCAGCTCTTATTATCCAGACCTTTTCTGTTAACACAGCAGCTCCCAGTCATATGTGGTTATTGAACATTAAGACAAGTGAAGCTAAAAAGTATTTAAGTTTCTGCCTTGCAGTCATGCTAGCCATATTTCAAGTACTTAGTACATGGTGAGTGCCTACTGTGCTTGGCTTTCTCCAGTGCAGAAAGTTCCTGTCAAGTACATAGTTGTGTTTGGACGCAGTTCTAGGAGCTGAGGTTTTTTCCTTTTTCTTTTCTTTTTTTTTTTTTTTAAGATTTATTTATTTATTATATGTAAGCATACCATAGTTGTCTTCAGACCCCCCAGAATCAGATCTTATTATGGATGGTTGTGAGCTACCATGTGGTTGCTGGGATTTGAACTCAGGACCTTCAGAAGAGCAGTCAGTGCTCTTAACTGCTGAGCCATCTCTCCAGCCCCAGGAGCTGAGTTGGTTTTTTTTGTTTTGTTTTGTTTTGTTTGTTTGTTTGTTTTTTCGAGACAGGGTTTCTCTGTATAGCCCTGGCTGTCCTGGAACTCACTGTGTAGACCAGGCTGGCCTCGAACTCAGAAATCCACTTGCCTCTGCCTCCCAAGTGCTGGGATTAAAGGCATGCGCCATCACTGCCCAGCTTGAGTTTTAAGTTCCACGTTTATATAAGTTCTCAATAAGTGAGTATTGAAAAGCTTTTGTTCCCAAATACCCTGATAACAATACCTGATTTTGTAGCAATTTGATTACAAAGGGCTTTCACTGTACTTTTAAGACAATCCTGAGAAGTATATAGGTAAGTGAATGGGCATAAAGTTTTCATATGAAGTAGCTGGCAAAGCCAGGCCTAGTAGGTTTTGTACAGCACAGCAGGTGCCAGTCTTTCTTCTTGTATTGCAGTGGGTAGAACCAGGGCCCTCTTGCATGTCAGGCATGTGAGGTACTCCAGTGCTCCAGCTGGCAGCTCTGTAGTTCCTACTCATGAGTCATTTCAGAGAGCAAAGGTGGTGAGGGAAGGAGGGAGCCACAGGCTGCCCCTAGTCCCAGGCTAGTGTCCCAGGCTATGTAGTGAAAGGATAGCAGCTGCTATACCTTACTGCAGCAGTTCTCATCCTGAGCGTTGAGACCCCTTGTCGGGTAAAATAAGCCTTTCACAGAGGTGGCCTAAGACCATCAGAAAACAGATATTTACAGTTCATAACAGTAGAAAAATTACAGTTATGAAATAGCAGTAAAAATAATTTTATGTTTGGGAGGGTCACCACAACACATGAAACTGCATTAAGAAAGGTGAGAAACACTGCTTCTCTCCATTAAGCCTGGGGTGACCTATAGGACTAAGGCATTGTTAATGTGTCTGCTGGAGTTGAGCAGAACAAGTGACTGTTAAGTTGTTGAGTAAGGTTAAGAAGAATTACATTTGAAATTTTACCTAGTTCTTAGAAAGGGCTGTGTGTATGTGGCAGAGGCTAGGGTGGGGTGGAAAGGTCTGTACAATTGACCAATCAGTCATTGAGAGTGGACAGAAATCAATATGTGGACTCTAATCAAATACATGTGTATAGTGTTTTAAGGAATAACGTATATCTATAAACTTCCTCTGTTTTAACTGTTTCTCTCAGTTTGTTAAATTAAAAGCAGTTTATCCTAAGGATGTAGCTCAGTGTCCTGCCTGTGTCGTTTGTGTGAAGCCCTGTTTGATCTCTGACACCGCATAAATTGGTTGGGTATGGTGACATGTACTTGTAATTCCAGCATTTGGGAGATGGTGAGATAAGTAGGAATCTGTAAAACAAACAAACAAAATACTTTAGTGCTTTAATCAATAGAGTCACTACTCTGTAGCAAAATACTTTTTTTTTTAACAAGGCAGAGAAGATTAGCAAACAAAGTTTATCTTTTGGTCTACATGAGAACGTGCTCATTAGCCTGCAACCAGATCTTGGGGGCCAGGATTCAACATTTGAATACATATCCCCAACAAGTAGCAGTCCAGGTTCTTAGCAGCAAGAACAACTTGGGCTTTAAATAAAAAAATCCATATTTGAACTCTACCATGGTTTAGCTATTTTGTACATTGTCAAACTGTAAGATAAGTGTCTTGACAAGAGGCTGATGATAAAGTGATTTGAAATTCTTTTGCTGTGAGTTTAGCTCTTGTGTGTTCTAGAACAGCAATTCTTAAGCCCCTGGCTTTGAGTAATTCCATAAACATCCTATTTACTGTAGCTTAGTTTCCAGGCATTTGTCCATGTCTTAGCTTTCCAATTCATATTGCCATATGGGTTGGGACAGTCCCATCTGGTTTTTCAAGTTTTAAAAGCCAAACAAGTATGCTTGCGCACGCGCACACACCCCACATAGTCCAACTGGCTTAAATCCTTGCCTCTTAAATCCATCTTTAATTTGTGATTTTACAGAATCTTTTAGTTTTGAGGGCTACAGTCATTCTTAGTTTTACCTTGAAAAAAGAAAATAGCTGTTGGATAGTTTACCGTCACAAATCCTCAAGTGTGAGGACACTTGATTTACAGAGCCTGGGGCTTGACTAAGGCAAAGAAGAGCATTTCCCTGGCTCTGTCTCTGGAGCCATGCAAGAAAATGCTTTTCCTGTTGTTTGATAGTTCTGGGAATCCTGACACATGCTAGTGGTGCTAGGCAAGTTTTTAAAGGCCTCTCCCACCACCAATTAAAAGAAGTTTGTGGCATAGACGCTTTTTTGCAGGTATACACATAAACAATCTTTTATATCATTTTAGTTTTAAAAATATTGGAATTCATGCATTGTAGAGAGTGATGAAAATTTTCACTGATATTTTAAGATACATTTCTATTGGGCCTTTCTAATCAGCAAGATTCTTTTATCTAGGACCATACTAACACAGCATATTCCAGTTGGGGGTAGGAGGAGTGTTTATCTGACTTATTTGTGAAAGGTAATGATTGGATTTGTGCTTCTGAAAGACATTTGTAACCCTGGAATTACTTAGTTCTGGGTTTTAATTATAGTGAAGTTGGCTTTATTGAGACGGGGGGGTGGGTAATGGGGGTGTGGAGGTAGGGAGTGGGTATTACCATCTATTGGTAGTGGCAAAGTTGCAATTACTTATTCTTAGTCTGTATCTTCTAAGTGTTGATAATGGAGGGGAAAGCTTCAGGTGCCAGTATAAGGGCCGTTTCCCACATTCTAATGCTGTTCGGTAAAAAGGAAAGCAATTTAGGCTTAACTAGGTGATAGAAAACAGTAAGATCACATGCAGGGGTGTGCATCTTTTGAGGGTTCTGTTCTGTTGAATCTTGAATATACCATGTGGACTAAAAATGAAACGCCCAAAAACTCACAGCAGAGTAAAACAGCTGCCGTTCAGGGTCAGAGTCTGACTGTGCAGATACCTGCACAGTGGTGACCGTGTGGCCAGTGGAATGACTTGGTTTTTATAAACAACTACAAACAACCTTGAGCTTGTCTCTTAGGGCCATGGTCACAGACACATTGTTTTCCTAAGAGTTTGTGAAAGCAAAATAGGTTTCCTGAACTGAGGGTTTAGTATGGTGGCCAAGTATGTGCTCAGCATGTATGAGGGTCTGGAGTTAATCACTGTTGCTATCCTAACAAACCCAACAGATGTCTAGGTGGTAATTATTGCTGAGTGTTTCCACATATTCGTGACCTAGGGGAGTCTAACTCTACATCCCCACCAGGTTACTGGGTCCGGAAGGTAGTTATCATTTGTTTTAAGGCGATAGAGCTTGTCCTCCTAGCTGGGTAGACCCTCAGTTTATCCCATCTTCTTCTACATGTATGCATGTTTATTCATTTGGCCTTGCAGGTTAAGTAGTGATTTAATTTTTTCTTTCATTTAATACTGTTGTGTGAATGTATTGATGATATATATGTGTGCACGCATGGCACATATGTAAAGCTCAGATGACCACTTCTTGGAGTTGGTTCTTTCCTCCAGGGATCCAACTTAGGTGGCCAGGCTTTTGTGGCAAGAGCTTTTATCCTCTGAACTATCTCCCTAACCCTTAAATTACAGCTTGAAATTACTAAAAATACTGAAATTCTGCTTCCTTTCCCAGCTCAGAAGATAAGATAACAGTCCACTTCAAGAACCGAGATGGTGAGACACTAACAACCAAGGGAAAAATTGGTGACTCTCTGCTAGATGTTGTGATTGAAAATAACCTAGATATCGATGGATTCGGTAAGTGTTCCTGAAACTTCCCAGGTAACCTTCTGAATAAGTTACAGGTTTTATTTGTGTTTTTATTTTTTATTCTAAACTATGATGTTCTAAGGAAATAGTATAATTTAGGACATGTTACTCTTTTTTTTTTTAACATTTAAAAACATATTTTAATTAAATAGAATTGAATCACATTCTTGTTCCCCTTTTGTACCACCGCTCCTCCCATGGACCCCCCCTTCAATACCTATAATATATTTTTTGTTGTATTTCTTAAAATTTATAAAATATTGTAAAAAAAAATAAGTGTTATAAAAGTTGTTGATATAAAACAACAATCAATTTAACAGTCTTATGTAGATGCTCGTCTACAGCAATAGTGAAAATA
>NW_022196906.1:45987615-45987753 GCF_008632895.1 Mastomys coucha | reverse complement strand
TCTTTTTGTTTGTTTTGTATTTAGTAGAGTTTAAAATCTTGGCTCTTACTGTGGTACAAGCCCACAATCAGAACAATTTTAGACATTGGGTTTCATTGTAATAAGGCTGTATTTCAATGACCCTCACATCACCAAAGG
>NW_022196906.1:45910027-45985331 GCF_008632895.1 Mastomys coucha | reverse complement strand
CTTGTGCCCAAGGTCTGCTCAGAACACTAACCCAGACAGACCGGAAGGAACCCGAGTCACTGGACTGGCGGAGTTCCTGTGTGCCTGGTCAGGCTGGTCCCAGTTACTCCCAGTTTTGGGACAGATGTTTGTTCCTGCTTACCTCTGGTCCTGGGTGTGTCAGAGTGCCTGGGAATGGAGCTTCCTCTGGGTGTTGTGGGACTGGCTGCGGAGCTTGCGCCCAAGGTCTCTGATCCTGGGTGTGTCAGCACACCTCTGATCTCTTTTTTTTTTATTTGTAAAGTTATTAGAGTAGAGGCTGGAGAGATGGCTCGATGATTAAAACCACATACTGCTCTTCCAGAGTTCTGTTCCCAGCACTTAGGTCAGTTGGCTTATTGCCTCGGATTCTGGCTCCCGGGATCCTATACCCTCTTCTGTCTTTTCAGCATGTATACACATATGGCACACACCCAGGCAGAGACACTATACATATACACTGAAACAAACCAGGTGGATAATGGAGTGACACTGCTGTTTACTTCTGGAGAGGAACTCATAGCCGCTGTGGCCCATTGCCTACTGTGTACCTGTTTACTGCAAGTCTGAGCAGATGAGAGAGCAGGCCAGAAGTGGTAAATACCATAGTTCAGAGCAGTTTTGAGTCATTATAATTTAATTTTAAATGCTATCATATCTTCTCAGAATGGGTAATGTATTCTAAAAAGAAGTATGTAGAAAGTTTTTGTTTCTGTACTTCTGACCTTATTGTCAAATCACATGTACAAAGCTGGTGATCCCACCCCTCCATGTAACACCTCAGGCAAGCACTGGCTGTGCCTAAATGGTTCTTTCCTGAGGCTTCTTTGGCTTGTTGCCATTTTGTCACCTGGGAAATTCAGATTTTTGGGCTCAAGAAGTCTAGTCAAAAATGTCTTACTTACTTATTATTTTGTTTGTGCATACATACACCTGCATATGTGTGCATATGTGCATATGTGTTGGCTTGCTTGTACCATATCACATGTGTGAAGGTCAGTGGACAACTTGGTGGACTCAGGTCTTTCCTTTTTTCTACCATGTGGGTTCTAAGGACCAAACTCGGCTTCTTAGGTTTGTTTGGTGGCATGCGCTTTACCAGACAAGTTGTTTTGCCAGCCTAGCAATGTGTAGCAAGCTGCTCCCATGAAGTGGACGGCACATGCTATATTTGAAAAGCACTAGTCTAGAGCAGGGTTCCTTACATCTTTCCACTTGTAATTCCTTGTTCAAAACATTTTGGGTATACTGTTTATAGTTATACAAACCAGATGTTTACTGGTAATAAATTGTAAGTTTATTTTGAATCAAGTAGATGCTTGTTTCTTTTTTATATAAAGAACTAAATCTTTTTCTTTTATTTATTTTTTATTTGGGGGGGTGTTTTAAGATGGATTCTGTCTACATATCCCTGGATATCCTACTGGTTTTGAACTCATAGATCCAATTGCCTCTACCTCTCAAATGCTAGGATTAAAGCCTGACTGTGTTGCTTCAGGGCATGGTTCACTTCCCACTATAAGAACTGTTGCTAGTTCTTTTCTTCTTCATTTCTCATGTATTAAATCTGCCTCCATGTTAATGCTTGTTGGAGTTTTTCTTGTTAGAAGCAGTGTCCCTCTCCTTAGATAGTAAATTCTATAAAGCTTTTTCCTGAGTGCTGTGGTCATAGGCATGTGCTACCAAGCCCAGCTAAACTGCACTTTTAATTAAGCTTTGCTGAAATATTCTTTTACAGTGGCTTCTAGTGTGCTGAACAATAACTGAGACTGGAGTCTGGGATCAGACAGATGATGGTTCTCAAACCATCATTGTCACCTAAGACCTGGGGCATGCTACTAGAACTTCTTTGTGCCTGTTTTTATGTTCTGGAGAATACAGGTTATAACAGTTTTGCCCTCACTGTGTTGTTCAGGATACGGCAGTGAAGGGCTTGTCATGTGCTACGTTTGGCAAGAGCAGTAGTGTTTATGGCATTTTAGTTTGGTCTATTCTCACCCCACAGATCTGAAGCATTCTTGGAAAGCAGCAGCCCTGTCATTTCTGGTGTTGGTGAAAACTGTCATTGTGTGACTATGGAAGCAGCCTAGGTCTGATGTGCTCAGAAATGTCCCATTCCCAGAATATGTTCCCTGTTTTCCTTGCTTGCAGTTTCTTAGAAGAGCTCAGTCTAGGGAGTTCCTTGACCCTTCTTGCAGGTTGCTGGTGGTGAGATTTTTGTCTACACAGCATTCACATAAAATGATCAGCTTTGTTGATTTGTGAAACCAGCAGGGGTAAGGAATAAGTGGAATACCTGTGGGTGAGATGCCCGTGGCAGGCTTTGAGCAGCTGTGGGATCTGGAAGACCAGAGATTCTAGTTCTATTCTCACATCTCTGGCTGACTTCGAGGTCTCTTAAAAGCAGGAGTGAGGACTAAGACACAAATTGCTTTGTTGTTGAGGGATTCACCACTTTACCTGAGCTTCTTGGCACTAGCATGTAAGGCTCTGGCCTTCATTTAGCTGGCCATATTCACATACTGAAAAGTACAAGCTTTAGAGGATTTATCTAGAACAATGACTGGAAAGCAAATAGCAGCAATGACCACCAGTGAGCAGCAACTTAGCAAAGCTGGAAGAAGGGTGGGTTCTTATTCCCTGAATTTTCACATTGTAGGATCTGCAGTGTGCACAGAAAAAGACATTTAAGATCCATAAAGAGCAATATAAGACCCTTATTTGGAAAAATAAATAAAAAGTTGTCAACATAAATTGTTAATAAGGAGACCCAGGTGTTAGATTTATTAGATACCTTTTTTGTTTGTTTGTTTTTGAAAAACAGGGTTTCTCTCTGTAGCCTCGATTGTCCTGGAACTAGCCAAAAATATTAAGACAGGTTTAAAAACTGTATGATAGTGTTCTTTGTCATGTTCTGGACCTACATCTATATGTAGAGGCTGTTAGCACACTCTGAGAACATGCAAAAGCAACTGTTTTTCCAGTCTTAAATATTCTCAAGTTAGATGAAAGCTGTAACCAGGCAGGGCTATTTTTGTCATTTTCTCTGTAGACTCAATTTCACTTTTAGGAAAAGACTCTTGTCCTGGCCAGTTTACTACAGAGATGTTTCTAACAGAAAAGATTAGCAGAAACAACTGCCCAGCAACAGAGAACTGATATATAGTCATAGAGTATAAGGTCGTGCAGTTGTATAAGACCATTCTAGAAGAGTTAAGAATTAAACACCAGAAGGGAGTTGTTTTGTTACAAAAGTCTTTCTACAGTATTTGTTATTTTTCTGTTGCTGTGATAAAACTCCTAACCTACTGTATCCCTGCTAGCCTTGAAACTGTGTATCTAAGGCCAGCCTTGAACTCATCTTCCTTCATCTCTGATTGCATAAGCCACCATGCCTGATTTCTGTCATGCTGGAGAGTAAACCTGAAGTGTCATGTATGCTAGGCAAGCACTCTACATTCCAGCTCCAGTTTATTGGCTTCAAACTAGCATCTTAGAGAAGTTAATTAATTAAAAAAAAAAAAACCCGCAACATCTTTTGCAGGAGTTTTACTGTGAAATGTTTATTTTATAAAGTGTTGTTGTAAAATTAAATATATACTGTGAGTCAAAGTTAAAACAGTGTTTCCTCCTAACCCCTTTTTAGTGTGGTTGAGTAGGGTTTTCTGCCTAGGCTTGTTTGTCCACTGTGTCACTCAGTCTGTGACTTTAAGTTAGGGCCCTAACTTCTTATCTTGTCCTCTCTCCAATAGAATGGGGCTAATATTAGTATTTATTCCATATAATTGCTACAAAAATCGAGTTAATCCAAGTATATTAGGATCTTTTCTATTGTGATAAAACTCCCTTGACCAAAAGTGACTTAGGTAAGAAGGAGTTTATCTTGGTTTGCATATGGTTCCATATAGAAAGTCCATAAGAATATGGGAGACATGGCGGCAGGTGGTCTTGTCAGGAAGCTAATGGATCGCATTTTCAATCACAGATGTGAAGGGGAGAGAGGGAACTGAAAGTGGTAGGGCTACAGACCAAAAGCCTGAGCCAGTGACATGCTTCTTCAGCAAGGCTGTACCTCTTAAAGGTTTCCATGACATCCCCCAAAACAGCATCACCTGCTGAGCTCCCCATGTGGCTGACCAAGTCCATAGTTTCTGCACTATCTACCCATGTAATCTCATCCACTCTGTGACCATAAGCCCTTCCTAGATGCTGAGAGAGAACAACTCTCCATCATTGATTCAATTCTCTCCTCTGAGCTTGAACTTGTAGATTCAGCTTCCTACTATGTGTTTATTTTTGGGAACCCCAAAGGTATTTAAAACTCAATTATTGATTTTCTAAACATGTACTTATCTCCTCCACCCCCATGTATATTTGTGTGTGAGTATAGGCACACACTTGCTATAATATGTATGTGGAAGGCTAGAGGACAGGTTATAGGAGTTAGTTTTTCCCCACCATGTGCATTGTGAACATAAATCTCAAGTCATCAATCAAGCTTAGCAACAGTTGTCCTTACCTGCTGAGACATGTTGCTGTTAAAAATCATGTTCTTGAAACAGCCTTCGCCCTTCCCCTAAAGCAGCCTTTCCTCTAGCTTTTCCTGTGTTCATGATGAACACTATCCAGCTACTGCAGGCTGACACCTGAGCAGCATTCTTTTTTCCTGGTCCATCCAGCCCATCAGCATCTCCTCTCACTTAAGCCTCCAGAAGTTCCTTTTGGCTCCATTATATTTATCACTTGGCTCTATAAAGCCACTGGACCTGTGAACCTGCTTCCAGTCTGACCCTAAAGCTGGGGTGATGACATCAGCTGTATTTGTTCTCTGAGTAAAGCCACAAAGGACTAGCCATTGCATTTAAGGTTAAATCCATATTCCTCATTGGCCTAAGAGGCTGCATATACTATGCTCCTCACTGCTCTTCCCCCTCCCCCACTTCTCATTGTTCTTCCTAGTGTAACAGTGCTGATGTCTTAGAAGCTTGAACTCACATCAATTCACTACCTTCAAGACTTCATGTGCACTTTTCCTTCTGCCAAGGTGTCATCATCTCTCTGTCATCCCACAAATAAATACTTACTACTCTGTATCTATCAAGTGTCTTTGTATCAGTACCTTATAATGTACAGGAGAAACATATAGTAGATGGCGACAAATGGTATGGAAGAAATGGCTGGATTCTAGGCTGTAGTGTACTAGGTTTAGGTAATAAAAGAAATCCTCCTTTGCCTAACCATCCAGTCTGTAGTGGGGTTTCTCTCTTTACTCCCAACCCATTATAAACTTGGATTGCTTGTAGCACCCATTCTGTGATAGTCTGTCATTGTCTGGTGTACTTCAGACCATGCTTTCATACCATTTACCACCTTTCCCCAATGAATTTATTCACTCCTGTGTTCTTCTTCCATCAGACTCTGGTGAGCAATATAGTCACACTTAGTTTATAACTTATTGTGTACGAGGGAATGAGGAACTAAGTGAATCAAAATGGATAGTTGTAAACTTGGGAAGCAATATAATACATAAATATTTTTTCTACCAACTTGTATGTTAATAGATCAGCTTTTTGGTATTGTGTGTTTCAGTATTCCGCCACTTGGGGGCAGTTATACATCTATGATTAAATTGATCTAGCTTATCATTTTAAACTTTTTTCTTCTGTATTTTTCATATGCCTGTTTTATGGCTATTCAAGATAAGAGATCCTGGTAATGTTTGTAGAATTCTGTATTTCTGCTTGCTGTTATGCTTAGTGTTGTATTTCTGTTATACGAGATCATCATTTGAACAATATGTTTATACATAATTTCATATTTTCAGTATGTAACTTCCAACATAGCTGTATTCTAGGTTTTGGCTAGGAAAGGGGTTAGATATGGGTGGGTGGCCCACTTTATCTTATGAGTATTATAAGTGGACAAAATGACCATAATACAAGACTTTCATATAGGAAATATCCTATTAGCATTCAAATTTCATAAATGGAAAGTGGGAACTACATATATCTATACAGTGTACCTTTATTATCTCCATTCACCACTACTTCCCTCCAGTTTCCTTTAGTGTCCCCTACCCTATCTTCCTCTAAACTTCTTGGCCTCCTTTTGGTTATTAATAACCCCAGAGACCATTTAGTGCTGCTAATATGTATGAGTATAGGGCCATCAGTTGGGGCATGGCCAGCCTACTAGTGTTGTCATGTCCTCAAAAGAGAGTGACTCTTTCTCCCTCAGCAGCCATCAACTGCCAAGGGAGCTCCTGCATCCATGCTGGATTTTTGACTGGCTTGATCCTGTGCAGGTAGTCATAGCAAGCACAGTGTCATATCTAGATGTCAGCATTTCACAGCTTTCTTCCTCATCAACCAGTGCTTCATACTCCTTCAGGCCCTCTTCCATAATGTTCCCTGAGCCTTATCTCTACTTACTTTGTCACTTTGACCAATTATGAATCTCTACATTAACCATTACCTACTGCAAAATCAAGCTGCTTCTACCAGAGTTGAGAACAATACAAAAATCTATGGTTGTAAACATGAATATTTAGAAGGCAGTTGGACAGCTTAACCAACAAGTAAAACAACAATAAATTCCCAGGGCCTGTGATCTCTCTTGTCATGGACTTTTGGCCAGATTTACAGTACCAGGCATGAAATCCCTTGTGTGAACCCAGCTTAAAATCCAGTCAGAAGATTGTTGATCGCCCCATTGACAATCATGCCACTATTGTACCAAGGGCACATCTTGCCAGTCAGGTTAGTATTGCAGCATGCAGGGTCTAGTGCTGGATGAGACCACTGATACAGTTTTCCCACCAGCAGCCTGAGAGTCTCACCATTTCCAATTAGTAATTATCACAACCTACCAGGTATGTTGCCAATACATATAATTTATTTATACTCATGATTCTTGATTTTTGATTCCCAGGTGAGGTTGGTATAGTTACTATTAAGATAACTGAAGCATGGAAAGTAAAGAAGCCTACCATGACATAGTTAGTAACAGAAGAGGTAGTTATAGGCAGAGAATATGGTTCCAGAGCTCATATGCTCTTGAGCTTCATTACTTGGGTCCTCCTGACGCTATCACTGCTTTAAAATGGCTTTAATAAAACTAAGGTGCTTCTCTTCTATGTTTTTCTTCTCTTCTTTCTCTTTTTCTTTCTCTCTCTGTGTCTGTGTGTGTGTGTGTGTGTGTAGGGTTATATGTATTCTGGTGCATGGTATGGAGTTTTCTTACCTTCTACCTTGTTGAGACAGGTCTCCTTGTTTTTACTACTGTGTTGTGTAGTCCAGGCTATCTGGCTAGTAAAATTCTGAGAAGTCTTGTGTATGAATGTGTGTGTGTGTGTGTGTGTGTGTGTGTGTGTGTGTGTGTGTATGAATATATGTGTGTATACATACATGTATATATATTAAATAATTGATTGTATGGCTTGTTAAAATTGCATACTTGATTTCTGTACCTATTTTATTTGCCTGTGTATCTGTGGTCACATACAAATTTCTCACTTGGAAGGGGTTGTGAATGGAAAGTTTAGGAATCTGTGACTCATATAGTTGAGTTTCTTTGTGAGGAGATTTCCAAATGAAGTCTGAGGCTGTTTCTCAGCAGATTCTGCCATGATTTGGCTGGATGACTTGATTTTGTTAGTTTCCTTTGTAGGTACCTGGATATAAGAACTGAGTAAATAACTGTTAAATTAATGGTTTAAAATTGAGCAAGGGTCTGGCAAGATGGCTCAGCAAGTAAAGTCACTTGTCAACCATATCTGGTAACCAGAGTTTGGTCATTGAAACCCACATCATAGAAGGAAAGAACTAACTCTCACAAGTTGTCCTCTGACTTCCACATTCACTCTGTAGTATGAATGCACATACGTGTACATACATATACAGAATAAATATAATCTAAATGTGGAACACAAATATTCACATGAATCTGTGGTACTTCTTAAAACATCTTATTTGATTAAGCCTGATTATTTAGAGGATTGAGAGAAAAGAATTAACTTTATTTAGGTGTAGGGTAGTTGCTTTCTCTTGTATAATGCAAGTCCTTATTGGTTGTTTTGAACTCTCCAGACAAGGTGACTTATGTGCAAATGATTATATGCATCATTACTATATATATTTCAGAATACATCTTTATGTGTCTATGTGTCTCAGTTATGAACGTGTATACATTTTAATATTAGAATTGTATGGCCTTCATGGTCCCCTCACATTATCTGTTCAGAACCTTTGTGAATTACTATGAGTGATTTGAGACTGTGTGAGGATGGATGGCCTATTCCTGACTCATGATTATTCAGTATTCCAGCCATTTGTAGTGTGCAGCTGATTCTAAAACTTAGACACACTGTGTGGTAGCCAGGTGTGCACTGCTACAATGGATGGTATGTTCACCTTGTGCTGCTTTTACAGGTGCGTGTGAGGGAACTTTGGCTTGCTCTACGTGTCATCTTATCTTTGAGGATCACATATATGAGAAGTTAGATGCTATTACTGATGAAGAGAATGACATGCTTGACCTGGCTTTTGGACTGACAGACAGGTGAGTAGATTTTGTCTGTTTTGTTTGAAGGACAGGATTATAACTGTTGGTCAGGGTGGCCTCACACTCATGCATGCTGAGATCACAGACATAAGGCACAAAGCCTGGCCTGTCAGGTAAGGTTTGAAAGCTGCTCCACTGTTATCAACAACCTGGAAAAATCTGGGTTGATATTCCTTTGGGCCTAAGATTATACCCTTGAGTAGAAGTGCCCTTGTGGGTACAGAACAAGTCATGAAGTCTGGGGATATTTCTCTTTCACTGTCCACACTTGACCTCCATGAAACTTCTCTTTTACAAGTCAAAGAATTATTTGGCAGTAATATAATTTCTAATTGTAATATATCTTTTTAGTCTATTTATGCCAGAAATTAATATTTATCACAATTTATTAGGATGGAATTAAGTGGAGTGCTTTTTATAGTATTCTTGAAGGACAGATTTGATAATTGAACAAAATTATAGTGGAGATTTTTACCTGTTTGAGAGAATTGAGTTTTCAAAGAAACTTAATATATAGTAGTAATTATGTTAAGGTGACTAGTTCTTTTTCTAAGTGTATATTAAAGAAATTAATCAGCTTATTAATTAGTAGGTAGAGTTTCTCTTAAACACGGCGAGCTCCACAAGAACAGATGGCATTAGTGATACTATTTTTTAATTCTCCAGTCTCATAGTCAAGGAAGACTTTCCTGGATTTACTGTTTTATTTCGAGGCATAATTAAGGAGGCTTATTACTTACTGAGAGTGGTTTTTTTTTTTTTTTAACTATTTGCTATCTTAATAATTTTTAAAAAAACTTTACTAGCTTACAAGATTCATTTTATATGGTAAGGATAAATTTTAAGCAGTTACAGTGATAATAGTTTATTAATTTCAGTTTGTTCCTTTTATAGTTCATCTCCCTATTTTTCATTCTGTTCAGTTTTCAGTGCTAAGGGCCTTGCCCATGCTAGACAAAGTGCCTTGTCAAGTCACCTATATTGGGATAATATTATTTATTATGTACTGGGTAAAGATTGTAATTCTTACTACCCCACTTTAAACTCAAGCCCCCACCCAGGAATATTGGATCTGCAGATGAAAAACACACACGCACACACACATGCACGCACGCACGCACGCACGCACACACGCACACCTCAATTTCAGCCTGCCTTATTGGCCCAATTGCTGGGTGCTTCTAATCTCCCTCTGCTAGTGTGCCCTTCCCAATACTCTTAGCTCGGCACCTCTTAAACTGCCCTCAGCTTAGTTGCATTTCTAATCTCCTGCCTGGAGAAGCAGCCTATGGCTGCTCCGCCTGAGATCCCACATAGCTGGTCTCCTTTTCTCCCTTCGAAGCATGATAAGATCTCCCTTCCTCTTTCTGTATCTCTTTGCCTCTTCCTGCAGGGACCTGGAAGTCCTGCCTCTTTCCTTCAGCCCAGCAATTGGCCCCTGGCATCTTTATTAATTGATCAGTAGGACCTTAGCATCAGCACCACCCATACAGGCTGTCCACCCATAAGGCTGTCCACCCATAAGGCTGTCCACCCATACAGGCTGACCACCCATACAGGCTGTCCACCCATACAGGCTGTCCACCCATACAGGCTGTCCACCCATACAGGCTGTCCACCCATACAGGCTGTCCACCCATACAGGCTGTCCACCCATACAGGCTGTCCACCCATACAGGCTGTCCACCCATACAGGCTGTCCACCCATACAGGCTGTCCACCCATACAGGCTGTCTCTATCATTCAAGTGTCGGTGTCTGTGATGGCAGGGGCTGAGTGCTGACTGCACTTGGGATCGTTCACATAACTATTTCATATTTTCCAAACACTCCCTCTCTCATCTTCTGATTGGCTTATTAAAAAGTAGGTGGCCTATAATAAAGGTAGGAAGTAGGAAGTGAGACTTCTGGGAGGAGATAGGATCTCGAGGACAGAATTAGGCACAGATTCACCACCAAGACATAGAGTAAGTCAGACATATGAAACTGAGGGGAGGTAACTAGCCATGTGGCAGACATAGAATAGTATAAATGAGTTAACTGAATTAAGAACAATTGGGGAACAAACCTAGCTTAAGGCCTAGGCATTACTTCATAAATAAATAACCCTCCATGTCATTATTCAGGAACTAGGACAGAGCAACCCAGGTTTGGTGCCAAATATTGTTTTTAACAAAATTTCAAATGTTTGATTTTACCAGTGGGAGCCAACCAATGCTGGGGTGAAAGCCTGCTATCTCAGGCAGAGAAAGCACCCAGCTGACCTTCTACAGCTAACTCAAAAGGAAAAGCTCTCCTCTACACTGCCTAAAGACCCTTCAAACAGAGTGTCCCTTCCTTTGACTTCCTGTGTGTCTCTCTATCCATCCTCCTGACTTCCTCTTACTCTTTATGGCTATTTCCTATATGTTTACTCCCCATCAACTGGTTGCTTGCTCTGCCTCTTGACCTATGGTTGACTTTATTTAATCCTATTTACAATAAACAGAAAGCTCTTGGATTAAAGATATGTCCTAATGCTGAGCCACACCACAACTAGAAACAGTTTTTTCTAGTAAATAACACAATCTAAGGGTTTACAGTGTGATCAGATATCCTTCAACACAGCTTTATCCCCAGCATCACCTTTGGAAGAGACTGAGAACACCATACCTTTTTACATGTGAGCTCATTGTGTTGGCTGCCCTGACCCAGAGCTCTTCTCTGTCTTCATGTGTGCCTGTTCTTCCATAACTACCTGCAGTGCTCTGCTGTGCCTCACAGACGGGTGCTCCACTTTGTAAATTAATAGTTCCTGATGGAGTAGCCTTGTCTCACTCATCATATAAGCATGTGCAGTAACTGACTAGCACAGTAAGGCCTCCCAAGTCTAAAGTCTATCTGGATTGCCTTTGTTTGTTTGTTTGTTTGGTTTTGTTTTTTTGTTTTGTTTAGTTTTTTTTTTTTTTTTGCCTCTGCAGATATAACTCAGTGCGTAGTTGGGTATTGTCAAGGCTGTTTCTAGTTCTACAAAGAACTACTTACTGTGGGAGATGGGTTGGGGTTTTTTTCTCCCATCATCAAAACTCCCTATGGTTAATCTGGCTTTCTCATTGTAGGATTCCCTAGTGGTGCTTCACTATGTCTAAACTTATATGTTACCTTGACTGCCTTTAACCTACAATTCTCAATGTAAATTTTCTGTTTCTCAAAGAAGGTGCTGGGGATTGAATTTGGGACTTTTGGACATGAGGCATGTGCCTGTCACTGAGCCACACCCTAGCCCATTGCTTGTCTTGTCAACAAAACTGAAGCACCCATCTCAGCACAGAGGCTCCCTTAAGCTTCTGTGTCTGTGGCCATGACCTCAGATGCTCTTCTCAAGTTGTTTTGCCTCTTAGAAACAAACATTCAGTCTTGCCCACCCTTCAAAGTCTATTCTAGTACCATCTGTCCTGGCCAGAAGCATGGGTTTCTCCTCAAAGGGATTTTATTTATTTATTTATTTTGTTTGTGTGTCATTTGTCACAGTCTCACATGCTAATTATCAGTGAGTTGTCTCATCTCATCTGTCTGAAAGTTCACTGCATACTGCTGACATTGGCAGTTAGTCTCTTCAGTAGCCCTACAAGCAAGCCTTTTATTCTCCATCTTGATGATCAGTCTAGGAAATAATAGAAAGTTGCCTTTAAAAATTCTTTTAGTTCTGCTTTTGAACCATTGGTCTGTTTGACTCTGAATCTTGTGCTTTCCTATGAATACATCTCCTATGCCCAATATGTAACAGATATTAATAAGAAAATATTGAATTGCGCTTTCCATGTCTACCCACTAATATACAGTAGTGTACCCATTTGCATGTAGTAGAATAATCATTGACATTTAGTAGTGCACCCTTTGACATTTAGTAGTAGAAAATTTCACCATTATGCATTCAATAAATGTTTGGTGAATCTATTAATGAAGCCAATGCCTTCATAGCGTGCTTTGTCAAAGACTGCTTGTAAGATTAACTTTTTTTCTTCAGTATTAGGAATTGAGCCCAGGACCTTGTACATGCTAGGCAAGTACTTCACACTGAGCTCTATCTCAGCCCTATATTTACTTTTTTATTTTGAGGCTGTATAGAGTTTGAATCCAAGCTGGAATTTAACTTACTCCTTAGCTCAGGCTTGTCCTTAACCTGCAGTATTCTCATCTCAGCTTCCTAAGGAACTGAGATGACAGGCTTGTGCTGCCAACCTGGCTTAACATGAAAATTTTGTACTTCTAAGAGAAAAGAAAAGTGCTACTGATTAAAATATGCACTGTATTATCTTTCAACTTACTATATTGTGTGCATTTGAAAAGTTATTTACACATATCCATATATGTATAATTATTTGTTGAAAACAAAACATTCACGGGAAGCATGATTCATAGCAATCTGTGAAAGAAAGAGAAGAAAATAGAGTGATGGTCTTTCTTCCTATAACAGATTACAGATGTGCATCTGCTGTATTCCTCTATTGCTGGTAATTTTGGTTTTATAATCCTTTGGGGCTTACTTTGAAAGGGTTAAAAATGTAACGCCTTTGGAGTCAAGATACTTACACATTTGGAGACACTGGTGTGTGTGTTACAGCTATGACACAGCTGCCTCCTTACATCATAACAGTAACTTTAAGATATCATTGGGTTTGAGATAGACCTTGATTTCAGAGATGTTAAAAATAAGAGAGAAATACATTCTTGCCTTTGATGGTTCGAGTTTGATCCTTGTCTTAAAGGCTTTTGTAGTTACTATTTGAGGCAAGATCTTATACCTTTTTATTTGCTGTGTAGCTGAGGATGGCCATGAACTCCTGACCTGCCTTCACCTTCCAAGTAGTGGGATTAGAGGTGCTTGCCACTACGCTTGCCTTTAGTGTATGATTTCATTTATCTGGGCGTTGAAGACTTGTTTCCTTAGCTTGCTAAGTCAGTTCTTGTGTGTGCCTTCACACCTTCTGGTTGTTTCTCTGCCTATCATTGACCCCACTAGATAGAAGTTTTGGTGAGTCCATTGGGTGACAAGCTAGAGCCTCATGAAGTTTTGGCCTACTAGGTTGTGACCTGCTGCTGCCCTTTAGAGGGTATGACATCAGATGGCATGGATGGCAGTGTCTGCCTCGGCCTAAGGAAAACTTAGAGGATTAGCAAGTTCTCCAACTGCTTTAGGCAAGAAAGTCTAAAAATATCCTAAACAACTACAGGCTTGTGAATGATAAGTATCCAATACTAAATGGAGCCTCCTTCATTTCCTTGCAGGTCACGGTTGGGCTGCCAAGTTTGTCTGACCAAGGCTATGGACAATATGACTGTTCGTGTGCCTGAAGCAGTGGCGGATGTCCGACAGTCTGTTGACATAAGCAAAACTTCCTAAACTACAATAAAAAGAAATATTTTCATTAAATTTTTACCTATTTTTATAATTATTTCTTAGTATAATTAAGTGATTATATGACAATATATCTCAGTGTGAGTAGCTGTGCTATCTTAATTCAGTTTTGTAGTACTGAGACTTTGCAGTTTTTATTTTGATTAAATTATTAAAATATCAGTCTACTATTAGAAGGCAGCTGATACAATAAATTCCTTATGTATTTTACCATGAGTATGTTTGGTGATTTTAGCAAAACATTACTGTGTAATCTTATGTCTGCTTTTTTTTTTTTTTTAAAGATTTATTACATGTAAGTACACTGTAGCTGTCTTCAGACACACCAGAAGAGGGTGTCAGATCTCATTACAGATGGTTGTGAGCCACCATGTGGTTGCTGGGATTTGAACTCAGGACCTTCCAAAGAGCTCAGTCTTAACCTCTGAGCCATCTCTCCAGCCTTATGTCTGCTTTTTAAAAAGGTAAGTTTAAAAAGAGTATCATTGGGGCTGGAGAATTAGATCAACAATTAAGAGAATTAACTGTTCTTCCAAAGGACCCAGTTCAATCCTGACAGTTACATGGTGCCTCATAATGTCTGTAATTCCACTTCTGGTCCCTGCATACATGTGATATATTGACATAATAAGGAAAACATTCATACACAAGAAATAAAAATAACATTTCAGGAAATTTAAAAGCTTAACATCCTTGTTTCATGTGAATGGTAGAGCTCTATTTTTTTTTTTTTTTTATGGTCACCCAGCCATCTTGCATTTAATGATTTCTTTGTTACAAGCCAACAAGTAGAATAGGTGAGGCAAAACCCCTCCCCCAAGTTCGTCAGCATACCGGCCCAATCAGCAGCTTCTTATTCAGTCTCTGGAGGTGGGACTTCCAGTGTAACTGGAACCAGGAGCAAGGTGTGGCAAATAGCAGGAGGTGGGCAGAGAGGTGTGGTTAAGAGAGGCAGGCAGGGTCTGAAGAATCAGCCCTCAAGCCAGGAGGGTTACAATTCCTCCTTTTTTATTAGAAAACAACAGGTTAAAGGCATACTCAAATGGCACAATCTTGTACAGAAAGTCTTATGGTGCTTGAAGGTTATAATCTGTGGACTATACTACTGAACGGCATCTTACCTGTCATCAAGGTCATGTGCAGCTAGTTTGATTCTACAAACTGGGCTTATTATATGTTTATTCAAAAAACACAGCCACTTGGCACATGCCTCTGTTTTAGGTTGATACCGCCAGTGACCTAGCCACAGAAACAGATTATTATGTGCACCTTGTTCGTGCCTAAAATGTCAAGACATGCCTTTATCGCCTGCAAAGTCCAGGAACTACAGTCTCTCTGGAGTCCACCTTTCTTGAAGTCCATGTGAAGCAGTGCTGGTGTGCAGATAGGCAGCTGGGCATAAACACCTAGTTGAGTTGCGAAATAGTAGCTCCCAAGCTAGGAGCTCTTTTAATAGCTTTGCCTTCAATAGGCCTTTAGTTCAGCTGTCAATAACTTTTTATGTTAGAAACTCCGAGATTGAGCTTGGATAAGGAGGGCTCCGGGACTGAGCCTGTTTTTTAGGTAAGGAAGGCTCCGGGACTGAGCGAATTTTGATTGTCTTTGTGCTCCGAGAATGAGTCTGCTTGATATAAAAACTTAAAAGTTTAAAAATAACAATAACCTGAAAAAGTCTCAGGCACTTTGGTTGCAAATTAGCAACCAAGGCTTGGCCTCTAGGTATAGAGGGAAGCCAATGTTGACTCTTAGAAAAGGTGGAGTCCATTTCAGCCAAAGCAAACTTTGCTGGCCAGTAAAAACGTTCAACCAATATTCTTGGCACAAAAACATGTCTATAAAAGGATTTTGTGTTTGTATCCACTTGACAAATTAATGTATTAGGCCGCCATTGTGTACCAGCACCAATGGAGCCCCTTCCCCAGATCAAGGTAGGGTTAAGAAAAACAATGTGTTAGCAAGTGGAGTGAAATGCCATTCCAAAATGGGTTTTTCAAGACAAGCAAAAGGCAACATGCCTTTAAACATAAGCAAAAAGCGAAGCATGCCTTAAAAGAGGCAAAAAATGAAATATTTAAATATAATCAAAAAAGCAAAACATGCCTAAAAACAAGTGAAAAACAAGACGCTCCTGGGATGGAGTGCAGTGCAGTGCAGTGCATTCCGCAGTGCATATCCCCCCTCATTTTAATATTAAAATATAAAATTCTCAAAAGTGCGGTGCACATTGAGTAAATATTGTCTTTAAGGATCATACATTATTGACAATATGTCTTAAATGTTTGACTGTAATAGTTCCATAAGGAACATCAAATATAGAAAAAAAAGTATAGCCAATAACCAATTAATATATCATTTATGTTCAAGCAATAATAACTTGAAAGCCTGAGAAGAAATAGTCACATGTGTATATTTTAATATTAATTTTGAGATCAAAATCATATACCATAAATTATAGAGAATTTAAATATATATATGCATTCATATATGGGCGCCATATATGTAAGAAAAGGCTTAATTTTAATACTTGATAAATAGACACTATAGCGCACAATTTGATTATGTGTGTAGATACGGGGAGAAAATTATGAGAATAAAACATGTGACTTAGCGTTGGGCAAGATGGCTCAGCAGGCAAGAGCACTGACTGCTCCTCCAAAGGTCCTGAGTTTGGATCTCAGCAACCACATGGTGGCCCACAACCACCCACAATGATACCAGACGCCCTCTTCTGGTGCGTCTGAAGACAGTCACAGTGAATTACACTGGAGCGAGCAGGATCAGCAGAAGGCCCTGAGTTCAATTCCCAGCAGACACACACACATAGCTAATGGCCATCTGCACAGCTATAGTGCACTCATACACACATAAAATAAAGTATGTGTCATATATGAAAATTTCTATAAAAGGGCTAAAGAGGTGATATATTGTAAAAATTAAGACAATTTGTTTACTTAGAGAAATATCAGTTTTTGTCTAAAAATCTTTTTGTACTAAGTAATAAGTCAAATATTAATTAATTTTTAGTAATAACCAATTTAATTGCTTGTTGAAGAACTAGATGTCTATTTAGGTAAAGATGAATGAGAGAATGTTTTTGAACATTTTCTATAACTTTACATGGAATAGGCAAGCCAGATAATAATTTTTCTATACATTTCATGACTTTATTTATTTTCTAAAGTCTCAGTTTCTACCTAAAAAACGATTTTTTAGAAGTAAGGGAGAGGCAAAATTAGGAAGACTCTCTTAGGCCTGGTTAGTACAATAATAAGCTTAGAATTTCAACTTGCTTCTTGGTCATGATGTTTGTGCAGGAATAGACACACCCTGTCTAAGACAGGGAGAAAAGGGTTTATTTAGCTTACTTCTACATTGCTGTTGATCACCAGAGGAAGTCAGGACTGGAACTCAAGCAGGTCAGAAAGCAGGAGCTGATGTCATGAAGAGATGTTCTTTACTGGCTTGCTTCCCCTGGCTTGCTCAGCCTGCTCTCTTATAGAACCCAAGACTTCCAGCCCAGGAATGGCACCACCCACAAGAGGCCCTACCCCGTTGATCACTAATTGAGAAAATGCCCACAGGTAGACCTCATGGAGGCACTTCCCCAACTGAAACTCCCTTCTCTGTGATAACTCCAGCCTGTGTCAAGTTGACACAAAACCAACCAGTACAGATCTGAACATAGACTTAATAACACTGTCAGAATTGCTGACTAAGCTAGGGGAATAAGAAGAATTAGATATCTAATTTGTCTCTATCCCAAGAGGAATAATATTTCTTGGTAATCTTTTGGAAATAATGTGTAAATTGTTGCCTGTGATAGAATGACAGCCTAATCAATGACTTCTGTGTTTCCTCAGTCACACTGTGTGATCAGGTGCCACATCTCATAGCCAGCAGACATTGCTTTGTTTCTCCTTTACACAGTCTGCCCAACATTGTGCCGCAGGCCCAGAAGCTAGAGTGTCTTTTCAGCTCACAGACAGTACTTATGTATGGAAGATGTTTGACTCCTTTACCTGAAAAATAAATTCTTCAGTGTTCACAAAGGGGTTACACGGTGTGTTCTGGAATCAGATATGCTACCATGGCCACTGTGTGCTCTTTGTAATTAAAACACCAACTAATTTTGGAAAAAAGCATAATAGACAAGTAGGGATAAAAAACACAAGCACAGTTTGCTTTGAGTACCCTACTGCGGCTTGTTTGTTTGTATAAATGTGATTCAAGTATAAAACTGAACAAATTGCATCGTGCTGTGCACCATAAATTTACAGATGGATCAATATCTCTTCCCCACAAGGCTCAGGGAAAGAACAAGGGAAGGGGGGGCAGAAAGACTGTAAGAGCCCAAGGTTATAGGCATTGGTAACAAAATAGTGTGGCTGCACATGTGAAACCAGAGAAACTGTGACTTGTTGTACAAGACCTGTACAAGGTCAAGCCAGCTGAAATCCCAGCAGCATGGGGGAGGGAGTTAATGAAGGCTCACCTTTAGGTGAGGAGTTACTGGCAATTGATGGCTACTGGGAAGGGAGAATTGGTTTTCTTCAGAGACTATGTAGCTCCTGAGATGATGCCACACTTTGATACATGGCCCTACAGCCATCCATGCACGTTCAGGCACATCAAGTGGGTTTTGGCTTTTATAAATCATTTTTATTATTTTATGTGTACAGGTGCTTGCTTGCTTGCTTGCATGTAAGTCTATGCACCATATGCACATAGTGTCCATGGAAGCGAAAAGAGGGAGCTGGATGCTGTGTAACTGTGAGCCACAGTCACCCCATTCTAAGTGGGTACTGAGAATCAAACCAGGGTCCTCTGCAAGAGCAGCTACTGCTCCTAACCAATGAGCCATCTCTCTAGCTCCTGGCTCAATGGGTTCTGAAAAAAAGAGGTCATGAAGTTGGGAAGAAAAAGTGGTAGGAGGGAAAGGGAACTTACTGGAAAGGAGGGATGGGGAGTGGGTTTGATCAAAACATACACATGTATGAAATTCTCAAAGAATAGGAAAAATGATTAAGAGAGATTTCCCCTAAGAAGGGCTAAATGATAAAAGGTGCAGTATGTGTGTGTGTATGTGAATATGTATATATATATTAATTATATATATATGTGTATATATATATATGCATACACACACACACAAATATATAATTTACTTGAGCTACACTGATGAATTTGCCAAACATTTTGTTGTTAGTGTGTAAATAGCTTGGAAAATCTTGAAGCTTCTTGTGTGTTTGTTGCTTAATGATTAGAATCCTTTATGTATGGAGCATGCTATACTGCCAGTCTGATGAAATTAATTCTTCAGTTGAGTGTCCCTCACATCATTGACTCAGCAAAAATCACCCAGCCATCTTAGAGTCAGCTGTGGATGACTGGGAGTCTGATAGGGGTCAGCTAGGTCTTTTGGTGGTATGAGTTGGCTGGAGCACCCATACTATGGCCTGTCTTCCTTACAAAGTAGTGGCTGCATTCTGAAGCCAGACACGGTGCAAGTGGCACACTCGAGGCAGAGATAATGGACTTTGAAGCAAACAGCATCCCAAGCTTTTTAAGAGAAACTACTTGTTTATTTTGCATTATCTTTTGAAATACCTCATGTTCACTGTATTAAGATGGTTTGTTTCTTTAACTCATACCAGTTTTATTCTTGACTATTGATTAAAAGGGAGTAACTATGGGCTCCCGTTCAGTGCTCTGTAAAGCAAGCTTTTTTTTTTAAAGTAATTTTGCATCTTCAGACAAGTGTCTTCCTTTAGTGGAGTACTCTGTAATTGTTGTATATGTGCTAATATTTAATGTTATATTTAAATTTCACAGATAAATCTATAACCTGCAATTACATAAGTGCTTTAGAACCACTCCATTATTTTATTTTATTTTTTTAAAAAAATGATTACCTGCTGGGCGGTGGTGGCGCATGCCTTTAATCCCAGCACTTGGGAGGCAGAGGCCGGCGGATTTCTGAGTTCAAGGCCAGCCTGGTCTACAGAGTGAGTTCCAGGACAGCCAAGGCTACACAGAGAAACCCTGTCTTGAAAAACCAAAAAAAAAAAAAAAAAAAAAAAAAAAAAAAAAAAAAAAAAAAAAAAAAAAAAAAAGAAAAGAAAAGAAAATGATTACAGGAATTTCTGAAACCTTTTGCCAACTTTAACTGTGAACACAGTCGTTTTTGTCTTAAAGGATGGCCTTCCTGTTTTCCTTGTGCCTATGGTTATGTTAAGTATCACATGGTGGCCCACATGGCCAAAGTAGTGGTATTCCCCATTTCACTTGAAACATTTTCTAAGGAAGACATTGAAGGGGAAATTCAAGGGTTCTTTGGAAAGTCAGTTGGTTGGATAGTGTTTTACTGGGGCAAACACGTGAAGGGATGTCTCATTAAAGTGGACACAGGTGTGAAAGTCTAAGGCAGACTGGGGAAGGAACGTTTCCCTGAAGCAGACCCAGGAGAGAGGATGTTCTGCTAAAGCAAACACGTGAAAGGACACATGATGAAGGATTCTTTGTTAACATGAATGTATTGGTCTGCCTTATATTGCATAGTTGAGTTGCATTTGTCAGGACACCATAGAGAGAAACGCACCAAAAAACTTCTGGGGGTGTGCTGTAGTTTGTTGTCACTTCCAAGGACTTGGGCTGAGGCAAGGCACATGGAGGACATGTGATGTTTGGAGGGTATAAATAGGACTCCAAGGAGTGACAGAGAGAGCGCTTGGCTTGCTGGTACAGCTAGCTGTATAACGCTTGAGGGTCTTGCATCTTTGCTCATCTTTGCTTCCCTGAGAGAGTCACAGCTGAGAACTTCTCCTGGAGTTCCTGTTAGTCCCTTCTGCTGACTAGCGAGGCTGAGGCCTGCCTGTCTCTGCTAGGTGGTGTCACCATTGTTGCTGGACTGCTGGTGTATCAGTGAAGTGTTTGCAAGTGGATCCAGCTGCTGCTGCCTGCTAACCTGTGAACTGAACTGCCGATTTCCAGACAACACAGATGGGAGTTGCTCCAAAGAACCTTTCTAAACAGGTCCACTCTCCCTCGTGGTTCCCCCAGTATCCTTTCTTTTCCACTACCTCTAGTGGATGGTGGGTTACAAGGAAGGTTAAAGTGTTTAAGAACCATCATTAAAAATAGGGTTAGAAAAAAAATTAAAGTTACAAGACATAGACTGTTTTCCCATCCTTTTCTTCCTTTCTTTTCCTCTTCTTAATGGTTCTCATTGGCGGCCTGGAATTCTGTGACAAATCACATTTTGGAACAGAATTTTGATGCATGACTTTTTTTTTTTTGTCTGTTTATGGGACAACTTACTGTGCTTTAAAACCCAGAGATAATGTGCTGTATGTTCACTCCTGAAAATAGTGTGTGAGATTAAGTGTAGACCACAACAAGACATAAAGACTGGGTTTCCTGTTAGAGAAATATTGATGACTAGAAATAAGATTCTGGCAAAGAGCCATCAGGGATTCCTTCATGTGTGACAGTCTGGAAACTGAAAAATTAGATAATGGTGGAGGAACATATAGCATTAGTAGACAAACAGATAGATATGGCTGTACTGAAACAGGGAGAATTTTAATCTGTCAGAAGACGGACTTCTGCATGGCTGATAATGGCAAAATGTCCCATAGGCTTCTCGGTTGCCTTTCCATTCTCAGCTCATTTGCTTATCTTACAAAGAAGTATTTGCCATCTAATGTTCTTTGTTAACTATTTCTGAAAGTATGTCTTCCAGTGTTCAAAGTTAGTCCTTTCTATGACAGTGTGGGGGTTTTGTTTGTTTTTGTTATTTGGAGGTAAGGTCTCCCTGGCTGGCCCAGAACTAGATGAGGCTGCCTTAAACTTGCAATGAATCTTGATCTTCCAGTTCCCCAGTGCTGCAATCATAGGCACCCACCACACTGCTTGGCTGCAACAGTTTTGAGAGAGCTATTGAGATGTTCTATTCTGCTGTCATGAGTGCGTTAATGACTTTCTCTTGCCAATGGTTCCTTATACAAGGTTGAGGTCTAGCCTCTTCCTTTCCTTTCCTATACACCTTTATTCTTTTGGACTCTTGAACTTGGATAGCAACCCTTAGAACTGGAGCCTAATAAGCATCATCTCTGTACCTCTAGACAGCCTATGGAGCACTCACTGTGTCTAACTGGGGGGCATATGTAGTGTAGACATGGCTTATTGATTACATCAGCATTTTTCCTGATCAACTAACACTTGCTCTTTTTGAGAATGAGCACTGGTGGTGTGTTCACTTTGGTGACTGCAGTATGTGTCATGGCTTCTAGCACACAGTACCTGTGCACTAAGTGTCTGAGTTAACCAGAACCTAAAAGGAATGGATCATTTGGCTCTGTGGCAGTCACCTGTTGTAGATGGGGACATAAGTTGAATTTAGGCTAATATATGGGGCCTGCCGCCTAACAATATGAATCAGGATACATAGCAAAGTTTTCCTGAGAGGTTAGATAATGCATACAACTCTTTAACTTGTGTTTATCATCTCCTCATGTGTATGTGTATTCATGTGAGTACACGCGTCTGAGTGCATTCGTGTACACGTGTGTGTGTGTGTGTGTGTGTGTGTGTGTGCATGTGCACGTGCATGCTGAGGTTATTATCAGGAATCTTTGATTTCACTTCCATCATTTCTTTGATGCAGGAGCTCTATCAAACTCAGACCTTGCCAATATGGCTAGTCTTTCTAGACGGCTTACTGTGGGGCTCCTAGTCTTTTACTTCCAAGGTTAGAATTACAGGCAGGCTACCATGTTCACTTGATGTTTACATGGGGTCTGGGGGGTCCAGACTACAGTTTTCTAACTCTCAGGCAAACTGCTATCTCTTTATATGAATAATTCTTGATGTGTGTCCCTCTGCTGGTTTTGATCTTACAGATCAGTGTTGCCAGACTGATAATTGTTCCATGGACTCTGGTCTCCCCGAGTCCATGACCTTGACTCCAGATGAAGGCTCCTCTATTTCTTGAAATTGTCTGACATCATGCTTTTTTGTTGTTGCTTTTTTCCTTTTATTTAAAATAGATTCTGTTCTCATACAATATATCCTGATTATAGTGTTCCCTCCCTCTATTCCTCCTAGTTCCTACCTCCCCTCCCCCATGGATTCACTCCCTCTCTGTCTGTCATTAGAAAAGAACAGATTTTCAAGAGATAACAACAAAACAAAAATATAAGGTACAGCAAAAACCATCACATCAAAGTTGGACGTAGAAACCCAACAGGAGGAAAAGAGTCAGTCCACTTGTTCTTACAGTCAGGAGTCCCATAAAAATATTAAGCTAATAGTTATAGTATATACTCAAAGGACTTAGCGTAGACCTGAGTAGGCCCTGTGCTTGCTGCTTCCGTCTCTGTGAGCTCATCTGCACCTTGCTTAGTTGATGCAGAAGAACTTGTTCGCCTGGTGTCCTTTATCCTCCCTTGCTCTCACAATCTTTCCACCTCTTGTTCTGAGAGATTCTCTGAGCTCTGAAATGAGGGATTTGATGGAGGCCTCCAATTTAGATTCTCTCTCCACATAACTTCCAGTTGTGGGTCTCTGCACCTGTTCTCATCTGCTGCTGGATGATGACTGGATGTGGCACTGATCTATGAACATGGCAGAATCTCATTAGGAGTCATTTTATTGATTTTTTTTTTTGACCCACAGTGTTTGTTTTACCTTAGGTCTCTAGGCTATCTAGTCTCTGGTTCATAGTTACCCAGGTAGTGTTAGGTATGAGCTGCTTTTCCTGGAGTGAGCCTCAAGTCAAATCAGACATTGGTTGACTACTCCCACAAGTTCTGTGCTACCATTGCTCCAACATAGTTCACAGGCCGGCAGATTCTAAGTCAAAGGCTTTGTGGCGGGGGTGGTGTCCATGTTTCTCTTTTGGAAGCCTGAGTACCCCTTCACACTCAAGAGACTAGAATGTAGGTGTTAGGGCTCCCTGTAGGCACCAGCTCAACTTCTGCATGTTCAGTGAGTTGTGTGGATGTTGTCATGGCAACGGAGCCCCACTGTTGGTTTGTGGAGAGCAAATGTTTCTTTGTTTATGTCAATCTTATGGATCCATGAATATGGGAGATCTTTCCGTCTTCTGATACCTTCTTCAATTTCTTTCTTCAAAGACTTGAAGTTTATACTATCTCTTCAGAGTTTACATACAGGATTAACTGTGTTACCTGATGATCATGAAGTCTTTGATGGGGGCTGGCAAGCTGTCCCATGATCCTGTTAGCTAGTGCTTACTCTTTTTCATGGAAATCCAGCAATGTTCATTCATTTTTACCTGTGACCACTTCCATACTACAACACCACAACATACATGGAAGCAGCAGAGACCAGGCTGCCTAGGTGCTGGAAGGTGTTTGCTCCATAGAAAACACTGCTGACCTCTGAAAAGACAGATTCAGTCACTGCTGTGTACTATTGATTTGTGCCCAGATCCTAAAGCTGCACACTAACAAAAAAGATGAATATGTTGAAGATGTTTTCTGTCTACAGAAGAGGTAACTCCTAGAATTGAGTTTCGTTGTAGTTATCTGGTTTTGTATCTTCTGAAGTATTCTGCCAATGTTCTTTTATTCACTGACCCTGTGGATCTGCTTCTCATATTCTTTGGTGTTAAGCACTGTGCATCTTCTCTTTAGAGAGTTAAGTAAACCTTTGGTGCATGCTCACTTTGCACCGTACAAATCTTTCTCTTGTGGAAATGACTGTCCAAGGCCTGCCAGGGTCTCCTCATCAGGGTTCCATTTAGATGTTGTTGTTTAGTCCTGCAGTTGCCTCAGTTTCCTAAGTGGAGGAGATTTCCCCCCCAGTACTTCAGCTAAATTACTTCCTCACTCAAGTAGTAATAACCACTGGACAGTGTTTTGTAATTAGGTTTAACAATGGTATGTGTAAACACTGTTTACTGCCAAGCACTATGTCATTTGCAATCATTGGACATTACTTTCTATTTTAATTGTTTTGTACTTTTGAGAGAATATCTCATGTAACTGGACTGGCCTTTCTCTTCCATCTCCCCAGTTCTTGGATCATAGGTATGTAGTACCATGACAAGTTATGCTTCTTGACAAAATCTAAAGCTTAGGTATTGATCATGTGATATATGAACTGGATTGATGCTTTGACTTCTAAGAAGTTGATCATAATTATTTTTAAAAGGCAAACAAAGGGATTATGGTAATACTCATCTGATGATTAGTATTGAAAGTAGAAGGGTTTAAATATATTTTACATTAAAGAAATATCCTGATAGCTACATGTATTGAATCCTTAAGCAATTTAACTTTGTAATTTTCTAGAAAAGGGAGCTGAAATACAGCTTCATGTTGCTTGGAAGTGAGCTGGAATGAATTCATTGACTTTTTATTGAAAGAAAAAAAAAGTATGTGTAGGCTTAGATTTTTCAAACCCTACTTTATTAAGGGTTATTAAATTCTTCAACCTTGGAGACCCATCCCATATACAGTTACCAAACCCAGACACTATTATGGATGCCAAGAAGTTCTTGCTGACAGGAACATGATATAACTATCTCCTGAGAGGCTCTGCCAGTGCCTGACAAATACAGAGTTAGATGCGCTCAGCCAACCATTGGGCTGAGCACAGGGTCCCCAATGGAGGAGCTAGAGAAAGGACCCAAGGAGCTGAAGGGGTTTGCAGCCTCATAGGCAGAACAACAATATGAACCAACCAGTACTCCCAGAGCTCCCAGGGACTAAACCACTAACCAAAGAGTACACATGGAGGGACCCATGGCTCCAGCTGCATATGTAGCAGAGAATGGCCTTGTCAGACATCAATGGGAGGAGAGGCCCTTGGTCCTGTGAAGGCTTGATGACCCAGTGTAGGGGAATGCTAGGACAGGGAAGCAGGAGTGGGTGAGTTGGTGAGCAGGGGGAGGGGCGATGGGATAGGGAGATTTCAGAAGAGAAACAAGGAAAGGGGACAACATTTGAAATGTAAATAAATAAAGTATGTAATAAAAAAATTCTTCAATCTCCTTTCTAGCCTTCCAACCAGAGGTAGAGGGAGAAGAAGGCTATTAGGAAAAGGGAGTCATGGACCTGTTTAGAAGTAGTTCTTCAGGGCGATTCTAATCTTCATTGTCAGGATACCAGCAGTCAATAGCAAACACCAAATGTGAATCAGTAGTGGTGGCATGATCCAGCAGAAACAGCAAGGCTCCTCTGAATCAGCACAAGTCAGTGGAAGCGGCCAGAATCAGCTGGAATACACCGAGAAGTTCTGTGGTGCATTTCTCTCTACAAATTGAGTATCAGCAAAGCATTGTTCAGTGTAGCAATGCAAGAGCATTCTCTGTTTGTAGGGTTCTATTTATATTCTTTCTAAACATCACATGTCTGCTCACCTGTCTGGTTTTAGTAAAACATCACATGACATAATTGAGTTGGTAAGGAAACCAGACATTTCTACTTCAGGTGTGGTACTCTGAGGAAAATGAAAGAAGAAGAAGTTTGTGTGATTAAAAATGGAAATAGAAATTGTTGGCTTTTTAATGTAATATTGGTTATTTCCAGTTACCGTCTTTCAAATATTTTAAAACAAACTGCTACATGGAAGTCTGATTTGAAAGAAATAATGGGACTCTACATACTTTTAATTAAGCTCAAAAATATTTTGTACAACTTTAACAGCCTAGTCTACTTTTGAAGTATGATCATAGGATATACCATGTCTAGTAGACAAGCCATTCTTTGAGCATCAGCTAACCCACATTGGTGGAGGTTCACATGACCCTAGACGGATTTCCGCCCAGCACAATTTTATTGTGGGAGAGACAACATGTTCTGGCTGCTCACAAAAGGGAGCTGTATCCTGCACAGTACACTGAAATTGCCTAAAGATGCCCACATATGTAGTGATTTCAAGTGATATGTTGTTCTTCAGTTGGAATTACAAACCCAAGGTGTCAGCTCCTGGGCTCTTTTAAAAAGTCCAGTGGTTAGTGGTGTTCAGGGTCTAAGTCAGCTGTTTCCAGGTTCTTGGCTTCTTTCCAAAGACTTGAAATAAAGGTTCACACAGATTGCAAAGTAGGGAAGAAAGTTTATTCTGAAGGTCCAAAAAGGAAATGATAGTATAGATCAGAAAGAAGTATGCCATCAAGGGTGACAGCAGCCACATGATTGTGAGTGAGTGTATCCTCAAGGACCTACCAAGATGCTGTGGACTTCCCTTTATGAGTTTGAGATAAGGAGGAACTGGTTGCTAAGAGGCATGGTGCAGGTGGTTCTGTTTTGATGGACAGATTTGAATTATAATGTTTTGCTCACTACTGTGTCTTTTCCCATGATGCATTTGATTTCAATCACAGGCATGGCCATTTACGCACTCATAAACAGAGAATTCTCCCTAGCAGTTCACTGAGAGGGCAGTTGGCTTCATTACACTCACACCCAAGATTAGTTCAGGATAGACTAGCCTTCCTACCAGGATGTAACTGGAGTCCAGTTGCATAGAAACTGTCCATACTTGATGGTCATTAAAGGAAGAGAAACTTAGTCCATTGTTTGGAAAGAGATACATGTGCAGTTTGATGCCACTGGAAATCCCAGATTGCTCAAGATTCCTGGGTACATTATTAGAACAGGAGGTATGGTTAGCCCCTACCAAGAAGAGTCCCAAATTGCTAAACTATTCCCTATGATAGAGTGCCTCACACTCCCTTATTCACTGATACATTTCTAATGTTTTGGATAACTGGCATGTAGTAGATGGTCAGTAACTATTGGGTGAATTAGTTTAATTGTTCTTCTAAAAAAAGTTCTGCTTCCTCTGCCCATCACTGTGCTCCAAGGGTTTCTGGAGTTAAAGTACCAGGAGATTAAGGGAGAGGAGGTAATCTTGAATTAGAACTTCACATTAACATGTAAAGTTCTAAGTCATCCAAAGCAAAACAAGATGTGAAAAGCAGGGTTACTCCAGCATTAGTGTTTGCAGTCAGATTTGGGTAGTTGCTCTTATCAGATGACAAGAATAACAGACTTCATGTGTTTTCTTTTGAAAAATAAGTATATCGGTTGTTTTCTGTATGTATGGGTGCTTTGCCTGCATGATATGTATACGTACCATGTACATGCCTGCTGCATGAGGCAGCCTGAAGCTGGTAGAATTACATGAGAATTACATGAGGTTGTGAGTCTACATATGTGCACTAGGAACTAAGCATGGATTCTCTGCAAAAGCAACCAATATTTTAACTGTGGAGTCATCTTGAAAGCCTCCTCCACTCCTGCAGACCCCCACTCAAGTGTTTTTAAATCTTCATTGCTTTTTTAATGATATATGTTTAATTCTCTGTCATTTAAATTGACAAGACATTAATATAACACTTTGCTACTCAAGATGATGATGATTATAATGATTATGATTATTGGTGTTTTGCCTGAATGTATGTCTTTGCACCAGGTGCATGCCTGGTGACCTTGGAGCTAGAACAAGATATGTAGTCCCTTGAAAATGGAGTTCTAGGTGGTTGTGAACCTCCATGTAGGTACAGGGAATTGAACCTGGGTTTTCTAACTACTGGACCATCTCTCTAGACTGGTTCTCATTGCTTTTTCCAGACAGTTGAATTCTGTAGGGACTACTACTAGAATTTACAAAATGAAAGGGATGAGTTTATGGCAGTGCCGTACTGTAGTCTGCCATTTTCCTTACCTAGCTGCTGCTGCATGTGCTTCATGTACGCCTTTGGATAGAGAAGTTTCTTGTATAGTAGAGGGCAGAGAGAGTGGCCTCAGGAAGTAGATTTTCCTGGTGTTCGTTTGTTCATTCATTTGTTTGTTTGTTTGTTTTCTTTCCAATTCTCGGGGCAAGAACTTTTTGTCCCACTCCCATGTTTTAGCCAACTGGAGGCTTCTTCATTTGTATAGTAATCAAGTAGTGAGGGAGCTTTTGCACAGCTCCAGCGAAATCCCCTATTTGGGGGGACATGGCCTCATCTTGATGTGGACAGTGTGCATGCTGCCAGTATCACCATCAAACTCAGCACTCATTGGGAGAACCGAGATAAAAGGAAGAATCCCAAAGCTTTAAATGGTGAAACCACCTGTTGGCACCCTCAACTCTCCAACTGTTATCCAACTCTTCATGCCCCCAAGTCCCAATTTTGTGGCTCAACCACAGCCTTCCAAGGCCAAAAGATGTTTGGAGAGAGAGCAAAGGAAAAACCAAACAGGAAACAAGCAAGCCAGCAGTCATCACCTAATGCAATGGCATAGAAAACACTGAAAAATAGTCTAAGTATTTTCAAAATTTTTGTAGATATTAAAGAGCCAAACCATCTGGGCAAAACATTCCATCACTCTTTTTTTATTTTTTTTTTTTTTTGACTGGGACACTAATTTTAAACTGGAAAAAGCTCACCCCTGCTGAAGTTAACATACTGTGCACTTAGCACCTCATTCAGATTCCCAAGAATGCTAAGTCTAATTACTAGTAAGATGGATAAGCTCGTAGATACTAATGTTTTGCTGTTAAGCATTGGCCCATGCGGCTTGATAGGGGAAGAAGGCTCCTTCCCTGCCTACCCATTCTTCTATATCTCCCTCAACTTCCTGTTGAGAGATAATTCTCTTTTCGTTTCTTCTCCAGGCCCCACTCTGTCACTTTCCATGGATTTCTTTTCTTTTTTCTTTTTTAATGGCCCAGTTGCTCAGGCCTCAGGATCTGACTTTCTGGAGCAGCTCTCCTAATCTAGCCCACATTTCCCCTCCTGCCTTCTTTTATATGGTTTATCATATTCTCTGCTCTTAAATGCCCAGCTTTTATTGGCATTGAGTAATCCACCAGGGGAAAATGTTTTGGCAGGACTCAATAGATAATTTAGATAAGCTGATAAACTCAGTCTGGAAATGGGATAAGAGTGCTCCCTTGGATGTTCAAGGTCAGTTTCTGAAGATTCAGAGGTCATCTGAATGCCTGAAAGGTCATGGAGTGGTCCACACATGAGATCATTCTCCACTTCGGAGGAAGAGTAGGCAGCCACAGGGAGAGGTGGCAGTCATTGTCCCACTCAGCCTAGCCCACTGTGTCAGAGAAGAAAGCAAACCTCTGTTCTCTGGTTCTTTTCCATGAGGAGCTGGAACCCAACTTTTATGTGAAATCTCCAGATTGCTGGATGTTTACCAGAATTTAAAAAGTTGTTTTCATTTGTTTTGGATGATTCAGATGATAACTCATGAACAACCATGAACAGTGTGCTTCCAACAAGCAACTTCTGGCCTGGAAAGTCCCTGAGAAGTGGGTCAGTCAAATCCTCATGATTAGAACTGACGTCAAGTGTGGCTCTTTCTGTGAATTTCGTTTTCAGGCAACCTCAAAATAGACTTTCTTGCCTGGGTACTCTCTGGTCTCTAGAGGCCGGCAGTCCCTGTCTTACTGCAGTGGCCCTGTCAGGTGCAGAGCCCCTGGCCTCTCCAGGATAAGTGCTTTATTCTAAGGTGTCCTCTTGGTGATGCAGGTTTCTGATGGGTCTGTGTTCTCTCTTGTCAACTTGAGCAAAGGCTAGGTGTATCATGAACAAGTAGGCAGGAAATTCCCTCTTCCTCAAAAAACATTGAAAGTAATCTCGCCTTCCTTGAATGTTTTTATTTTTTAATTTTGGTTTTGATGCTTTTTATAAGTGTGTGTGTGTGTGTGTGTCTGTGTGTGTGTATGTGTGGTGTGTGTGTATGTGTGTGTGTGTGATGTGCATGAGTATATGTATATTTCCATGTGTGGGCACAAGCGAGTGTGTAAGTGTGATTCATGTATCTGGACATACTTGTAGAGACCAGAAGTTGATGTCATGTGCTTTTTCTGATGGCTTTTTTACTTCATTAACGGAGAGGCGAGATCTCTTTCTGAACCTAGAGCCTTCTGATTTGGCTAACCTGGCTAGCCAGCCCTCCCCGGGGATCCTCTGTTTCTGCTTCCCAAGCTGTAGGATAACAGACAGGCCAGCTCATGCACCCAGCTTTTCACAGTGTGTGCTAGGGATTGAAGTCCAGTCTTCATGTGTTTACAGCAAGTGTTTTATCCACTAAAATACCTCTCCTAAACTAAGCTCCCTCTCTTGTTTTGAAACAGGCTCTTACATCATAGTCTCAAACAGACAGCAATCCTCTTGCCTCAACTTCTTGAGTGCTGGGATTGTAGGCCTGGACCACCATACCCAGCTCTTCTTTGCTATCCTTAGTAAGCTTGAAATACAGTCATGCTGCACTCAAATGAGCCTTGTGAATACAAACTGGATCAGCTGAGTTTTCAAAAGTAAAACCCAAGTCCTTTCTATAACACATAAGAGACACTATGACCCACAGCCTATAGTTAGTAACAAAACCACTTGCAGGTACTGCCTCTTGCTGTTTCATAACTGTGTCTTCTTGGAGCATGTTCCCACCCCTTCTTGGCCCATGTCACTCTTGGTTGTTTACTAGCATAGCTAGGCATCCCTGAGGTTCAGAAAGAGATCTTGTCTCTTTGTTAATGAAGTAAAAATCCATCAAAAAAAAGCACATGCCGTGATGCTATGCCTTCTCTGAACTCCATGGAACTTTCCTTTGGGGGACCTCTTAGCTCTACCATGTTATAGCATGTTGAATTGGCTGCTGATGTCCATCTGCTACAGCCATGAACATATCCTGTGCCATCTAGGAATCAGTCAATAAATGCATGAACCAAAATATTGGGAAATAGAATAAATGCTGTCTTGCCACCCAAGCCTCAACAGCATTTTAAGAAGGGAGGTGAGGAAGGAAAAGAAACAAATATTACTTGTCTGTTGGAACCAGGACCAGAAAAGGGCTAGATGGGGGAAGTGGAGGTACAGCTTACCATGAAGATACCTGGGATTTTGGACTTTGGAGACCAGCACTGAGGGGCAGACCTAACTTTATTGGTCAGCAACTTTTCAGCCAATTGGGGTGCAGTTACATAATCTAGGGTCAAACAAGGCATTGCAGTCGATGTCCTGCTGAATCTAATTTGCTTGCTTGTACTCTGTAGGGGAGGAGGTCGATCTCCTAGGAGGATTCCTATGAAGATGGAGAAGCAGCCATTACCCTGAGCTCAGGTCCTTTATTCTGTCTCACTGGTTTGCTGAGAGTCACTCTAGATCTCCTACGTGGTTCAAGATTCCTTGAGCAGTCACAGGAGCCTATGACTCTTAGCTCTCCATCCTACTTCTTCCTCCAGTAGATTCACGTGCACACCCCCACCCTTGCCTAGGATTAGGGCATGCTTTGGTCTTAGAGCCATCAGTTATTCCATCATCACTGACAGCTGGAATTTCACTCTTTTAATTTTTTTTAACACGTTGGAAGGTCAAAGGCCAAAGACTTCTGTTCTAATAGATGTGTGACCTTGAGAGATGAAGGAAGGGAGAGAAGAAAGAAGAAATACACACAAGCATTCATTTAACAATTCTTGCACATCTAGGTGGGACCTCAGCTAGGGCAAGATCAAGCTGGTAAATGGGTGTGTTTACAGCTTTTTAAAAGTGGGATCCTGAGAGCAGGAGATAAAAACACAAGGCCAGAGAGATGGATCAATGGTTAAGAGTGTTAGGCCCAAGTCCCATGGACCCCAAAGACCACTGAGCCAATTCCAATGCAAACACATAAGGGTCTTTATTATGAGCTCAAGAGCAAGATCTCTCACCAGTTGCAGCCAGTCAAAGTGAGAGCCTGAGTCTAGGAGTGCAGGATTTTTATTGTGATTACAGCAAGCTTGGGGAATTTCCATAGTGGTCAGCAAGTTAACATTTTAAAAACTGTATTTCTGGCATAATCAGCAGGAACCGAATGCAGGGAAAAAACACCCTGACAAAGAGGGTGGCCAAGTTATCTATTCTCTGCAGGATGTCTTCCCTTACCTATATGTACCTTGACCCTACTATTGTAACCTGACTGTTATAACCTGACTGGCTGTTGTTTGGGGGGGTGTCATGGAATGTTTTGCTCAAGTAGACTTTGTGGCTTTTCTCCTGGAACTGGAGTCTAACTCCCCTGGTTTCACACGAAATAGAGTTTCTTCAAAAACAGGGTTGGTTGGCCTTTACAAGAGTCCTAAAGGATCTGGATTTGGGTCTTAAGCACCAATGTCTGGCAGCTTGCAGCCACATGTAATTCCAGCTCTAAGGAATCTGATGCTGCATTCTGGCCTCAGTAGCACACACACACACACACACACACACACACACACACACACACACACACTATACATTAAAAAAATCACAGTGTGTTTTAGATGGTGGTGAGTGTTATGAACAGATGAGGGTGTAGGGAGTAAGGAGAATGAGAAGCTGCTGTCTTAACTAGGATGGACTATGGGGTGGATGCTACAGAAGAACATTCCAGGAGTGGACAGTGGCCCTCCCTAGCAGCAGAGTTAGGAGGACTGTGTGGAGGTGGAAGAGTGAGGAGGTGGGAAAGGGACTCGCCAGGTGGTGCAAGCACTGAAGTTCTTGCTTCTGAAGGCCGGCAGCTCCTGGATGCTCTGAGTGTTCATATGTCCAGAACTGCTGCATCTTCGCATAGATTACATCATAGCATCTTATAAAGAGCCTTGTAAGGATGAGGACTTCTGAATAGGTAGCAAGTGAAGGAGCTAGAGACACTCTTTAACTGTTCCAGGACCCAGCTTTTTCCTCCATAGCACTAGGATCTCTGCCCACAGCTGTGAAGGTGGGAGAGACAGGGAACCTGAACACCGGGCCTGCTTAGCAACACGCTCCAGGAACTCAGTAAATATCAACACAATGAATATCAGGCCCATCTTAGGCCAAGCTGGGCGTAACCACATCCTTCCGGACTGTAGCACCCTCTGTCTCTCCCTTTCTCCACTCTGTCTCTCCTCTCTGAGTTCAGTATTTGTCCTGAGCCTTGGGTCTGCTCTCCGAAGCAATAGCCAGGTGGAAAGTTCTTGGGTGTTGCTAAGGCATTCTCAGATGTTTGTTGCCCACCCTCCTTGGGTAGAGCAGAGCCATGCATGCAGTGGGACTACACTGATCCTTGAGGACTGATTTGAGGGATGTGGTGACTGAGAGCCAGGGGCCAAGCCGATGCCCTATTTGATTGCACAGGAGACTTGCTGAAGAGGTCAGTGCACGTGCCCAGGGTGAGATCTCAGAGTTCCTGAAAATGAATGCAGAATAGAAAATGTCAGTACTTCCCAAGCGTCCCGGAGTGATTCTGCCTCTCATATGTCATCCTTATTACTTTGTAATTACCTTATGACCTTTACTGACTCTGACAGTTGTGAGTCTTTTTAAAAAAAAAAAGATTCGAGAATATTACCATTATGTAGTTGCCTAGAAACAGGGCCTAAAATACATCTGGCTTTAATAGAAGAGCTAAAATGAGTTTTCATTTTTTGGCATTGTGTCTCCCCCCCCCCCCCCCATTTTTCCCCTCTTTGTTTCAAACAGCAATTGCAATAGAATTTCTCACTAATCCTTTCTGAACTATCTGAAGCCAAGGTACCCAAGGTGGAGAGCAATTCCCCAGCAGGGAAGCAATAGCAAGCCTATTGGTCTTGTGAAACCTAATCTCTCGCCTGCTCACACAGCATGGACAGAATCGATGCTGTGCAATTGCTCGTCACTCAGGCAGCTTTGGCTAGCACCCCTAAGAAGGCTTAGGAGGACATTCCATTTGTCTCTTCATTAAGGCGTGTTCTAACGCGGTTTGCCAAATGGCTACAGGCATGCTTTTCTGACCCATAAACATTTCTCCTCACCACTCCAATCCCTCTTCCCAGATGTACCCTCTCCTCTCTTTCCACCCCTTTATCACCACAGTGGCCATCATTCCTCCATGGAACACACAGCAGACCTGAGCCCTTTATCACCTAATAAAAAGGAAACAAGGAGAGACAGAGTGTGGTCTGTGATTTCAGCTGTTAGAAAAGGGCTGGTTGGCTGAGATGTTTCTGAGAGTAAAAGTTACATGCAGTCTTACTAGACCAGGGGTGGGGTGGGGGTATTGGGGTGGGAAGGTGTGTGGGGGTGTCCGGAAGTCTTGAGGCCCAGTAGGGACATGCTACAAGGAGTGTGTGTTGACTGAGGAGGCTTGAGAAAACAGGACACCTAGTTAAAATGAGTCTGGAATTAGTTCCCATTACCCTCTATCCAGACCAGACCATTTCCACACTTGCCTGGTCCTAAGAGCCACATGAGGACTTATTGAGAATACCAGTTTAGAGGCTGGAGAGCTGGATCCGTGTTTAAGAGCCCTGGATGCTCTTGTGGAGGACCCAGGTTCATTTCCTGAATCTCATGAGAAGGCTCATAACTATCTGTAACTCCATTTCCAGGGTATCTGACACCTTCTTTGGGTCTCCATAGGCACCAGGCATGCATGTTAGTGCAGAGATACATGCGCAGGCAAAACACCCAGATATATTAAAAAGAGAAACCAGTAAGAATGATAATTCTCGTTTAAGGGCTGAGGTGATGGCCCAGTCAGGAAAGTACTTGTGTAAATTGCATCCTCAAAGCCTGTATTAAAAACAATGAACTGACAAACAGGCATGGCAGTGCCAGGGAGACAGAGACAGGAGAATTGCTGGGACTTACTAGTCAGCCAGGCTAGCTAAAGGGTCAAGCTCTAGGTTCAGTGAGAGACCCTGTCTCGCCAAATAAGGTGGACGGTGCCTGACATCCACTTTAGGCTTCCTTACACAACACACACACACACACACACACACACACACACACACACACACTGATTTGATGCCTCTTTGTTGAACATCGCCTTTTAGTAGATCTGGCATGGAATTTAGGAAAACACCTTTTTTTTAAACAGGTAAGCCGGTGATCTTTACTGGAGCCTGATCCGTTTAGAAAACAGGCCAGTAGGGCTCCTGGTGACTTGTGTGTACATGTACTGCTGCTCTTCTCCCTAGACTCCAGGCATACCACAGGCCTGCCAAAGTCTATGGCCAGATACCAGGCCTTTAATGATTGCTGCACACCCATCTGTTGGGCCCCGTGTCTTCTTCACTAGGCTGCTGGTGCCTGAAGACTCAGCTGAGGCTCTGCTTTGCTGCATTTCTGGAACATTCTGCTCTTCTAACACAGAGACTCCAGCAAGCATTGTTACAAGTATTAATCTGCCACCATGCCATTTTTTTTTTTTTTTTTTTTTTTTTTTTTTTTTTTGCCTTATGTTTTCCTGTGGCCTTCTGTCTCACACTCCTCAGTTGCAAGGGAAGGTGACTGTGGATATTGAAGTCAGGCAATGCTCTTCAGAAGTCAGACTAGAATCAACAGAGGGAGCAAGTTAAGTGATGAACATCCCCAAATAACTCATAAGATAGCCACTGGTAAGTCCAGGGCCTTCTCCACAACCTGCCTTCTCCCTTTTCATGGCTCTATGCAGCCTAACTCAAGAAAGCCTGAATTTGTCTGAGTGCCAAGGGTTTCATTGCTAGCCTCATCAGACAAAATGAGAATGCCTGTACCGTCTGGCATTTGTACTGGCACAGTAACAGGCACTTATAGAGTGATGGGTGTGGCACGTGCCATGCAGGCACTCTGCCAAGCACCAGTTACACCCATGGTATCAATTTCTAGTGATGATTGTTTTGTAACTTCTAACCCATCACATGTCCCCTAATTCACTCGCTTACTCACACTCTCCCCCCTCCTGTGTGTGTGTGTGTGTGTGTGTGTGTGCGCGCGCGCGCGTGCGTAAATGAATTCCTGCATCATGGCTCAAGTGCCTTGAGTGTTCGTCCTCACCTTCTGCTGTGCTTGGCCTTATGTGGGTTCTGGGGATTTGATCTCAGCTCCCTGCCTTTGTGCAGCAAGCTCCTTTACTGAGCCATTTCTGCAGTGCCTAACTTGATGGTTCTCAACCAAACTCCAGAGAGAATGTCACTTTATTGTCCACATATCAGCCATGCTTTGGTGGCTTTATCACAAATAGACTTGCAGTTTAAATAAATAAGCATGTTTGGGCACAACACCTGGAATCTCTTTTATGTTCTTGTGTTCTTACTTTGCAGTTTTTTGAATCACCATCTCACCCCACTGCTGAGCTGAGCTCTTTCAGGTTGCATTTGGCAGTGGAGTCAGACACTGGATAGATAAGCCTCTGGCTTCTCTGCGAAGAGGTTAGCGTATAGTAGAACAGGAAACTGCCCCTTTGCCCTGGCCCTGAGCAGATATATCAGGAACCGGATGCTTGAGTGGGGCAATCAAGGCCTTCCTAAGCCCAGCTCTCACTGTGGGAACATGCCTCCAGACCTACCAATCTGGACACAGCACACAGATAGTACTCATCTGAGTTTCTTCTTAGGCATCCATACTTCTCATAAATAAGCTGGTCTCCTTTAAGTGACAGCAGTGAGCTTTAGGAACTATACAAGCAGAATAGCAAAGGGTACTGTTGGATTTGAAACACCCTTGCTTTTTCTTGTCACTTGAGACCATCACTTGGATGTATGGTGTCAAAAGGACTTTGCATCGAACATCTGAAAGGATTCTAAATCCCTGAGCCCTGAGAAGCAGAAACTGTCCCAAGAATCTTGCTTCCTTCTTCACATGGATGTCTCTACCATGCTGAAACTAACATATTTCCCAGCTGTTTCCTCCTGCTTTTTGTCTCAGCTCCCACTTTGCTCCTTTAGCAATTAGCTCTAAATAGATGTTTCAGCTCCTCCCACTGAAGAGCAGTCCTTGTGTGAAGGGAACGTATTTAAGCTGCAACTTCCTATTTCTCTCGGGAGAACCTATTCCGCTTCATCCTGAGAGACCACCATCCTCAATGCTGTCTCCTGCTACATTTGTATTGATGGCTCCAAGGGAAATCCAAGGAAAGCTTGGAGCTTCAGAGAGAGCTTTTGGTATTTATTTGTGGTCTGGAGCAACCATTCCTGGTAGAGGATATTTCTGAGGGAGGCAGTGTTACCTAACCACGCATCAGATAAAACCACCTCCAGTCTTCCTGCTGAAGGAGGGATTCTTGTCAGATGAGCAGGCAGCCGCCTCCTGGTTCTTCCTGTTGCAGAATTGTTTTGATGTCAACCCCATAGCAGGGATAGGAATCCAGCACACCTCTGGGAGGAAAGTTTCCTTATGTGGGCACTGCCAAAGGACAGGCAGAGGTGTCTACGCCCTCAATCTGCAGCTGGAAGCACATAAGGAAGAGGTGGTAAAGATCTCATGGAGAAGGGTTTCTGAAATTCCTGCTTAAGATTTCGCTTATAATACAGAGCTCACTTTGATGACCTTTGGTCATAGTTTTGATTTTCTGAACGGTGTCTGTGAGTTCAATATCATTGCTAGTGCAGAAAAAAAAATTAAAATAAAAAGGTGTCCTTCAGGTTACCTTCGGAGACAAAGCTCTTTGTAACTGCTCCTCCTTCTGATGGGGGCGCACCATGCCTTAGCCCTGTTTCTCAGCTGGGGCGTGGTCTTCACCGACGTGGATCATAGTAACAGAGAAGTCCCTAGCTGTGGTGACTGCATACAGAAGGGCTTGTTTCTCACTTCCATGAAGTCTAGTTGCTCTCTTTCATATAGTGAAGCCACTTGACACAGGTTCCTATGGTGTCTGCTGGAATAAAAAGAGAGAAAAAGATCCTGGCTCACAAACCCAACATTGGCCAAAATTAGTCACATGACACACCTTAAACTTTAGGCTAGAAAATGGAAACATTTAGTGAATGTTGACTTTTCCTGCCTTTTTAGCTATGCATTTCAATGGTGTTCTGTGTATCCTAGCATGCTACTGATCAGAAAAATGTTGAATAAACTAAGGCATTCAGAACAGCCCTGAATATACTGAATACAAATGCTTTCATTTGCGTACATGTTTGGTTCCTATCCACATTCCCATTAGCTAGCTCCAGGTAGGGCTTCTTCTGGATAAGGCACAAGAGAAGAAGAATTCTTTTCCTTTCTAAGTAACTAGAATAATTTCTTGAACTTGAGCTCTTCCTGTCTTCTGTACCACGAAGGAGCCTGGCTCATAGCTTCATTTTGGTCTGTTGGATAAAGTTCTAAGTTTTGGCTGGAGGATGTGAACACTGTCCTGTCCCTTAGCTCCTGGTGAGATCAAGCAAAGTAGCAAATACAGAGAGCTCATGGGAGAGCAGGGAGACAAGTGAAAAATAAAATTGATTTTTTGCGCTATGCCAATGCCAACCTTTATTCTGGCTGACCCAGATTGCATGAAAGAAGAGCATAAGTGGGGAAAAAGTAGACATCTTTTGGAAGTCACTAGATGTTTTCCCTCATCCTGGGAAGCACGTAGAGATAGCTGAACTTCAACCTGGTATATCAGCTCTGTGTTACAAGTGAGCCCAAGGGGAAAATGCTGTCTTAAATCTAAGGGAGTTGGCTAGAGAGAAGCACAGGTTTTATGTTTATCAAAAGAGGACTTAAAAAAAGAAAGAGCTAAAAAGAGAAGGGAGAGAGACAGACAGTCAGACAGACAGACAGACAGACAGACAGAAAGACAGACAAAGAGACAGAGACAGAGAGAGATAGAGAGACAAGAGACAGAGAACAGAAGAAAAGGCTGAATATAGTGAGGCTTGCCTGCATTCCCAGCACTAGGGAGGCAGAGGCAGGAGGTTTAATACATTCAAGGCAAGTTGGGCCTACAAAATGAGGAACTATTTTTTAAAAATGGAAAGAGGAGAAAGAAAGAAAGAAAAACAGATGGACAAGAAAAGAGAGGAAGGAAGAAAAGGGAACTTATTTCTAGCTTCCAACTAGAAGCTTTCTAAGTGTGGTTGTTAGTTGCTAGGCAACGGGAAGCCAGTTGTCTGTTCTGTTCTGAAGTACTCTGGCTGGGCCTTTTATTGTCCCAGGAGTGATAGGGTAGATCTAAGGTGCATTGTGGGGCATTGGATGTCTGTCTCCTGGAAGATACTTTCAACCTACGGCTCAGATGTCACCAGAAGCTCTTCTGGACCCCAAGACCTGGATAATGCCTCTCCAGAACTGTCAGCTGTGCTGTTTGTGGGGTCCACGGCCAAGTTGCTACTGACTCCCAGATCCTCACCTTCCCTTCAGCCCCCTGCTCTTGGCTGCACATAGGTTGTTTAGCACTAGCAATGTTGATTGATTGAAACACAAAACTTGGCCCTGTCAATAGTTTTCAAACACAAAAATAGACAACTACAACATGTTTTTAAACATACACTTATGACTTTATAAAGGCATTTACATACCAGATAGTATCTTTAAAAATCTACTTTTTAGAGAAAGGTAACATTTCATGGATTGGAAGTTTCAATGATGTCAAGACACAGATTCTTTTTTGTTTTTGTTTTTGTTTTTTTTCAAGACAGGGTTTCTCTGTGTAGCCTTGGTTGTCCTGGAACTCACTCTGTAGACCAGGCTGGCCTCGAACTCAGAAATCTGCCTGCCTCTGCCTCCCAAGTGCTGGGATTAAAGGCGTGTGCCACCACCGCCTGGCAAGACACAGATTCTTAATGAACTCATCCATAGAATCATCATTGCATTTATCACCATTTTTTTAAAAAATAGAAGTGGGGGGGGTGGCTGGAGAGAGGGCTCAGTGGTTAAGAGCACTCACTGCTCTTCCAAAGGTCCTGAGTTCAATTCTCAGCAACCACATGGTGACTCACAACCATCTGTAATGGGATCCAATGATGCCCTCTTCTGGTGTGTCTGAAGACAACTACAGTGAACTCATATACATAAAATAAATAAATAAATTAAAAATTCATTTAGAAATAGATGTTGATGTTGGTTCTAATACTGAAATCGAAAATGCAAAGCACTTAGAATAAGCAAAACATCTTGCAGTGGAAAAACAATCAAGCTATACAGGGCCTACATTATTGTAGATGAAGATTTACCACAAATAGGCAGCGACAAAGACAATGTGACCGGCCAATGGGGAAGAGAGAGAATCCAGAGAGACACTACATCGAGGGTGAATCCAGGTATGAGTGTGTGTATGTGTAGGGGGTAATCATATGTGTGCAGGTGCATATGTATGTATGTGTTGGGGGGATGTTGGGGGGATGGAGGCCAAAGGTCAACTCAGGGGTTGCTTCTCAGTAGCCAACACCTCTTGTTGAGACAGGGTCTCACACAGGCCTGGAACTTGCTAAGTCTTCTAGGCTGACAGGCTAGTGAGCCCCAGGAACACACTTGTCTCTACCATTCCAGAAGTAGGTATTCTAAGTACACAACACCATGCTTGACACTTTTTACATGGGCTCTGGAAACTGAACTCAGTTCTTTGTGCTTGCAAGGCAAGCACCTTACCAACTAGCCTTTCCCCTCAGCTTGAGTCTGACAAAAGCACAAAGACAGTCAGAGGAGGGAGGCCAGCTCCTCGACTGATGCTCTTGGAATGACTGTAAACCACAGGCAAAGATAGCCATAAATTCCTACTTCCTTCCTATGCAAAAAAAAAAAAAAAGGACTGAAATGAATCACAAATCTAACTATAAAAACGAGAAGCATAAAATTTCTAGAAGAAAAAAAATGAATGTATTTTTTTGTGTGATTTTGAGTTAAACAAAGGTTTTAAAGCTGTTGCACCAAATGTACAATCATTAATGGAAAAGAAAGGGGCTGGAGAGATGGCTCTGTGGTTAAGTACTTCTCTTCCTGAGAAGCCGAGTTTGGTTCCCAGAACCTAAGTTAGTATGTTCACTCTAGCCTCCGATGGCCCCTGTACTCATGTATACATATCCACCCTCAGCCTCTCCAACATTCCTCACACAAAATAAAAAAGTAAAAAATAAAATCTGTAAAGTTAAAGAGAGAGAGGAGTCAGTGGGACTTCCTCAATATTAATAACTTCTATCGATAAAATGAAAGCACAAGCCACATGCTGAAAGGAAATGTTTGTGCAGTACACGTCTGGATTTTTGTCTTCATCTCAACTCTCTCCCAATTGAGCTATTTTGGCAAGGCAAATCTCAATAAATCTCAAAACTCAACAAAATATTAAAAATGTGGAAAAAAATCTTGAAGGATATCTAATCAAGAAAGATGTACATGGTAATGTATGGTAAACAAGAGAATGAAAAGATACTGTCATTTGCTACTGGGAAAGTACAAATTAAAACCATGGTAAAATACATCATGAAAAGATTTAAAATAGAAAAGATTGCCGATACCAAGTGTGGGTAAGGACAAGGAGGAACTGGAATTCTTGTGGATTGCTAAAACGATTGCTAAAATGATTGCCTTGAAAAAAATAGCTTCTGAAAAATTAAATACAAGCCTAGCATTGGTTACAGCTACATCACAACTAATGGATGAAGGCATACTTCTGTGTAAAGGCGTGAAGAAGAATATGCTTCATTTGTAATAGGTCTATGCAGTATGTAGTTTCTAGTACCCTGCTTTAAGCTCCGGGTGGACAGCACTACCAGCCGCCACCCAGGTTCCCTTAGATCCATGGATGAAACACACACACACACCCCACACACACTAGCTTATTTTGAATATGCTTTTAGCTCAATGGTCAGGCTCTTCTAAGCCTCCCTCGGCTAGTGTGCCCTTCTCTTTACTCCCAGCTCAATACCTCTAACTCTGCCCTCAGTTTAGTTGTGTTTCTAATCTCCTTCCTGCTATCCCAAGCCCAGTTAGGGAAGCAGCCAATGGCTACTCCACCTGAGATCTCCCATGGAAGGTGGCTCTCTCTCTCTCTCCTTCTGAAGCATGAACCCTCTTTCCTCCTCCTGTGTCTACAAGCCTGCCTGTGGGAGCCTGGAAGTCCTGCCTCTTCTTCCCTGCCATTGGCCACTAGCATCTTTATTGATTGTTCAAGAACCAATTGGGGAACAGGACCTTCAGTGTTTCTGTACAGGCCTAAGCTGGGGATAACCCAAATGTCTACCAATGAGGGAGTGGAGAAGTATATTTTGATATATGCCTATGATGAGATAGTACTCTGCATTAAAATGGAGTGAGCTTTTTGTAGATATTTGTCATAATTTGAATATGGAATGTGCCCCCAATACCCAGATGATGGATCTCTGGTCTCCATCTAGTGGCACTAGTTTTGAACATTTTGGAAACCTTAAGAGGCAGAATGTAACTAAAGAAGTCAGCCATGGGACAGATCCTTCAGGGTGACTTGTCTCTGACTCCTGTGTGTTGTGATAGGAATGGCTCCATTGTGTTCTCCCACTGCCATGATACCCTGCCTAATGCACAAAGCCAAGCAACTGTGGACCAAGACTCCTGTTCTAGTTTCAGTATTTTTTTTCTTTTTTGCTGACATAAAATTTCCTGACCAAGAGCAACTTAGAGAAGACAGGATTTATTTGGCTTGCAGTTCCAGGAAACAGTCTCTTTGTGAGGAGGTCAAAGCAGGAACTTGAACAGCTAGTTGCTTGCTATCCATAGTCAAGAGCAGAGAGAAGTGAGTGTGTCTTGTGCTGCCTTCTGACTGGCAAACCAGCCTTTAGTTAACAAATGATCCCTGGAAGCATGGCTTCCAGGACAATCTGATGCAGCCAATTCTCAATTGAGATTCCCTTCCCAGACAATTGTGACAAGTTGACAGTTAAAGATATCCCACTGAAACCATATGTCTACCATAACGTTATTCTGTCATATATTTTGGTCAGAGCTAAACCTTCACCCACGATTTAAACACAAGTGAATCTCAAAGTGACTACACTGAGTGAGGGTGTTAGGCAGGAGTATATACCATATGAGTCCATATCACCATGAAATTCTAGAAAATGAATGAGCCTGGGCAGTCAGGGGCTTAAGATTGTGGGGACAGATTTAACCTATCAACATATACTTTAAATATGCATGATATGCTTCATAAGCTATATTTCAATAAAGCTGTTTTAAAAAAAAACAATTCTAGGTGTTGTCTTATCTACCAAATGGTGCTGAAATGAATGGACAATAAGAAGCCACATTTCCCATCATAAGGTCTGGCTGGCTCAAGGAGGAGGCAACTATAAAGCTTTTCAAATGCATGTTCTAGTATTAGTGAAGGGTGTTGATAAAGGGACCATGAATCTAGAGTGGGTTGAGTTTGATATGGGCCCATTGCACAGAGATTTAGGTTTAACATTGAAGCTTGCACAGTTAAAAGGGGTACCAAGAGATTGTTTGACTGGTGGCCTAAAGTATTTGTCAAAATATGGCTTGCCTGCTATTGTTCAGCTTAGTGTTGATGAAGAGATTTATTTAAGACTTAAGTTAGTAATTCACAAAGAGGAGAGGTATCGTGTGCAAGTGCCTGCATTGACCCAGCAGTCACTTCCGTCTTGCTTGGGCTCTTATTCTCTTTCTAACTAGAGAACTTGAGCCTTCCTGTCTGTGTTTATTAGCAGAGAAGGTAGTGCCTCCAGTTTTAGTTTTTTTTTCTTTTTTCTTTTTTTAAAGATCTATTTTATTTTAAGGTATGTCTATTTGTGGACATCTCTGTGTGGGTATGTGCATACATGTGTACAAAGGCAGTCAGAGGTGTCAGGTGCCTCTAGGGATGGAGTTATAGACAGTTGTGAGTCACTGGATGTGGGTGCTGGGAGCTGAACTTGGGTCCTCTGAGATACCCACACTCTAAACCTCTGAGCCCTTTCTCCAGAGCCTTTACTTTTCTTTTTAAGGATGCCAGGTTTACATTTAGCTTTCTGGACTTTATCCTGGTGTGTTGGTCTGGAGTGGGAAGAAAGAAGACTTTTTTGTACTTTCTTCTGGTCATTTTTTTAAAATTAATACATTTATCTTATGTATCCCAGGCTGACTTCAGATTCCCTATATAGCTAAGGATGATACTGAATTTCTGATTCTCTTGTTTGTACTTTCCAAGGACAGGGATTACAGGCATAGGCATGTACAAACAAATCTAGTTTATGTGGTGTTGGGGATCCAACCCAAGACTTCAGACATATTAGACAAGCAATATACCAACTGAGATCTATGTATCTATGTATGTATGTATGTATGTATGTATGTATGTATCTATCTATCTATCTATCTATCTATCTATCTATCTATCTATCTATGTATCTATCAGCCCCTCTTCTGATCTTTCCAATTTTAGTGTGCAGCAGTGTTTGGCAAGACCTGAACTATATGTCTGATGAGGTCATTCCATGCCTGCAGTCCATACTGGATGGTGTCACCAAGCCATCTGTGCCATCTTAGAAGCCATTGTTTTCCAGTTAGCACCTCTGAATGCTGGTAAGGTTTGGGAAGTGTGGGAGATTCAGGGAGCCTCATTTCTACTCCTTGTTGGTGCTCTTTGGAGCCTCTGGCTCCATTAGCACCTTGGCTCAGTGCTCAAAGACAGTACCATTTCTTGACTAGTTTTATGTTGGGTAGTTTTATGTCAACTTGATACAAGTTAAAGTCATCTGAGAGAAGGGAACCTCAAGTGAGAAAATGCCTCTATAAAATCAGGCTGTAGACAGCCTGTAGGACATTTTCTTAATTAGTGGTTGTACTGGCTGGTTTTGTGTGTCAACTTGACACAGGCTGGAGTTATCACAGAGAAGGGAGTTTCAGTTGGGGAAGTGCCTCCATAAGATCCAGCTGTGGGGCATTTTCTCAATTGCCCCTTGTGGGTGGTGCCATCCCTGGGCTGGAGGTCTTGGGTTCTATAAGAGAGCAGGCTGAGCAAGCCAGGAGAAGCAAGCCAGCAAGGAACATCTCTCCATGGCCTCTGCATCAGCTCCTGCTTCCTGACCTGCTTGAGTTCCAGTCCTGACTTCCTCTGGTGATAAACAGCAATGTGGAAGTATAAGCTCAATAAACCCTTTCCTCCCCAGTTTGCTTCTTGGTCATGATGTTTGTGCAGGAATAGAAACCCTGACTAAGACAGTGGTTGATGAGGGAGTGCCCAGGCCATTATGGTGGTAACATCTCTGGGCTGGCAGACTTGAGTTCTATAAGAAAGCAGACTAAGCAAGCCACAGGGAGCAAGCCAGTAAGCAGTACCCTTCCATGGCCTCTTCACAGCACCTGTCTCCAAGTTTTTACCCTGCTTGAGTTCCTGTCCCGACTTTCTTCAAGGATGGACTATGATGTGGAAGAGTAAGCCAAGTAAACCCTTTCCTCCTTGGCTTGCTTTTGGTCATGGCATTTCATCACAGCTAGAAAAACCCTGACCAGGACAACTACCAACATGGAGACTCAGTGACTTCTTAGACTCATATTTCTATTTTGTTTTGTTTTGTTTTTTGTTTTTGGAGACAGGGTTTCTCTGTGTAGCCCTGGCTGTCCTGAAACTCACTCTGTAGACCAGGCTGACCTCGAACTCAGAAATCTGCCTGCCTCTGCCTCCCAAGTGCTGGGATTAAAGGCGTGCGCCACCACGGCCCAGCTCACATTTCTATAGACTTAGCCAGAGCAAGTCTGCAGCAGAGTGGAGCTACATGAGGAAAGTATGCTCTGGCCTCCACTTCTAGGCTGTTTTCTTGGCCTGCCTGTTATTGTCTATATTTGTGATCCATGTCTGGCCCCCACTCAGTATCCCTGGCAGCCCCCCATCACCCTGTGCCCCTCTCAGTTGGGATTTGTACTCTAGAGACCTGGTGTTTGATCCTCACTGTGGGAAACCTTGAAAAGCAGCAAGTCTCAATTCATCTGGATGGGGGGGGGGGAGTATTTGTACTTCAATAATATCCCCATATGTTTCTAAGGTATAGCTGGATTTAAGGTGGTTCTCCACCTTCCTAAAGCTGTGATTTTTTTTTTTTAAATACAATTCCTCATGTTGTGGTGAGCCTCAGCCATAAAATTGTTTCTGTTGCTACTTCATAACTGTAACTTAGCTGCTGTTATGAATTGAAATGTAAATATATAATATTCAGGATGGTCTTGGGCAGCTCATGTGAAAGGATTGTTCAACATCCCTGCTCCCAAGGGGTCATAACCCACAGAGACAGATTGAGAATGGATGCTCCTTGGGATGGTAGTGCAGATTTAAGTTGGAGAGAAAGGCTAGGGCAAGGAGGAAGGAGGGGAAAGGGGGAGGGAAAATGTAAAGAGAAAATTACAGCCATGTGAATGGACTAGTATGTATGAGTGATATTCAAGTGTTACATGTATTTTATTTTCAAGCTCAGGTGGAAAGCATCCTGGGATCTGACTCAAGCAGTATCCAAATATGCAAGAGGGCATGGGAAGTTCAGGGGAATGTTAGGCCAACCTTGGCACTCAGAGAGCAGGCCCAGCAGGGAGCACAGGTCACATGAGCCAAGGCTCTGTGGTGGCAAGCAGAATGTATCCAAGATTACTCTGTGGGTGTCTGGGGAACTGAAGGTCAGAATACAATCCACAAACTGGGTCAGAGGATGGAAGATGATGTGGTTGCTCCATCTGCAGGGAGGAGTGGTGTAGATGGGACACTGCTACAAGGTCATTCTTAGGGAGTTTCATTCTGGGCTGTTCCTATAGAAGTGATTCACACCACTTGCTAACCATTTGTTAATCCTTTCACTTGCATCACATATCATTTAGTGACTGCTGGAAACTAGGAGGCTCTTGAATATCCTGTAAATGGTGTTAGCAGTATGTCATATACATTTGTAAGCAGCAAGGTGAGGACTTAGTGTCTTCTTGTAGATGAGAGGAAGGTGCTAATATCCTCCGTTCTGCAATGGGGCGGGGTCAATCGGAGCTGGCAGACGGAGCCTGCTTTTCCTATATTGTGAAGAGAAGGTAAACCAAGGAATGGCTGGACCACCTTATCTAAGTTACTCTCTTAATGTGAAGCCTGGCAGACTTCACCCATGTGTCCCTGCTCCCCTCTGTTTCCCGGAGATGAAACCCCTAAGCACCATTCGTGAAAGTAAAAAGCCCGGGGCTATATATTTTGTTCCAAAAGAAGTCAGCAAATCTAAAAAGGCAGAAGTCCCACTTTTAGACTCCTCCAGGCCTCCCCCAATGCTTTCTTGACAGTTCACATCCTAGCCAGATAGTTCAAGGAAGGCTTTTCCAATTTGGAAGGATGTCTCTACTTCAGAAAAGTTTAGAATGAGCTATTGCTAAGATAGCCCGTGGAATCCCGGACAGGCAGCCCCTCCCACTCCCAGCATGCCTGAGCCAATGGGAGGGTCAGTGAGTCAGAGAGGTGGGGCTTTCCTTCCAGGAGCTCAGTTCTGCTTCTGTCCTGCTTGCCATTGGCTTTTTGCTCTTCAGGTTAATGGGATCTGTCAGCTTGGCTAGTGCCTGTGCAGCTGCTTGCACACAGGCCATTTCCCTTTTCCCATCTGACGGTTGGAGGGCCGCCCTTTATTATCAGCCCTTACTGGTTCAGAGAAATGGAATTTTAAGACAGGGTTTCAAGAGAAGTTCAGATAAATCAGTCTCTGTCGTCAGCTCTTTCTGGATGGCGCCCACCATTACCTAACCAGCCACTCTATTGCATGCTTTTACTCCTACAAAACAGGCTCTTTACACCTCAACCTGAGTGAGCTTTTGAAAACCATAATTCCCTCATGTCCTTTCCTGGATCAATACCCTATCTCTCAGGATAAAATCCAGGCTCCTCAAGAGGGAGGCTCAGAGGCCCTGTGACTTTAGGCCTAGCTGGGACCATTTCACACAGACCTTAGATTGATAGACCTCGGGCGGGGGGTTCCCACTGTTCTCTAAGCAGATGACCTCACATAACCTCCCAGTTATTTCATGGAGAACTCTCGCACTAAGAGATTACATTACAAAAATCTAGTTATAAAACAGGGTATAATATGAAATGCGATCTCGATTTAAAAATGTAAAAGTTGGGCCCTAATTGCACATGAGCTCAGGGTTTCCAGGGAGTCTGGGGAACACTAGGAGGCTTCATCTGCATGGCCACGGGGAAGCCCTTACCCACGATCGCTTAAGGCTGTCTAGTGAACTGTTGGGATCATCCATGGCCTTGTCAGTAACTCCCAATAAACTCATTGTTTCCCCAAGACGGACCCTGGTGGAGTCATACTTTGATTTGGTGTTTGAACCTTAAGAGGAGGAATTTGTTGAGGATAGCCCTGGGGCTAATTGTATTTGATGTTAATTCTGTTTTCCAGTGAGGGCCTTCGAACAAGGAAGGAGTCAGCACTCGGTGATTTCCTGTAAACCTTCTTCCCACCTTAATTTATAAATAAAGGCTAGAACCTGTGATTGGGAGAACGAAGGGAAGGTGGAGCTGAAGGTTTGGGGAGAAAAAGGAGAGAGAGAGAAAGGATGACGGGAGAAGGAGGAGGAAGAAGAAGGAAAGTGGAGCAGAAGCACGTGGTCTGGAGAAACCACAAGTTATAAGGGGAAGATGGTAGTGTAGTGGTAGATCTGCCCAGTCTAGGCGCACAACTTGTATTCATATTAATTGAGTTGTGTTTCATTGCTGGGGCATATTTGGGTTGGAGGTTTACTGCAACAGGGATGGATGCTATGCATATTACCTCTGTGGAAGAAATGCCCATGAAACCCAAATAATATAGCTTACTTTCGTCCCCCTTTAAAAATTGTTGTACAATAAACTTAAGGTAATTTTACCATTTTTGACATTTCCAAGTGTATAGTTCAGAAAGTGTTAAGTGCTATGGGTGTTTTATACCCATTGATTTTATCTATATGCAGAAATTTTCCATCACTTGGATTGAAATTCTACCTTTCTGATAATGACAGCCCATTTTCCTTCCTCACAAGTCTATGGTGACTAGTGTCTTAAACATAAGAGGAAGTATTTAACCTTGTGTGTGTCTGTCTTGTTTCATTCAGCATGTCTTCACAGATCCGTTGTTTATTTCCTTTTGGAGAAAGTCTGTTCAAGCTCCCTGCCAATTTTTTAGCAGAGTTACCATTTGATATCAGGTTTGTTACAGGAGCTCCTCGTGTATTCTGGACTCTAATCTCTTATTAGATATGTGGTTTATAGCCATTTTCCTCATTTCTCTGACTGGCCTCTTTTGTTCTCTTGATAGAATCTTTCGACGTGTCCTGGAATGCATTTTAAAAAAAATCAGTGAAGCCTCATTTGTGTATGTTTTTTAATTGCCAGTGCCTGGGTCACAGTCATTAAAAAAATACTGCCAAAGCAGTATAATGAGAATGTCTCCTGTTTTATTCATAGCTTTATAATTTTAGTTGTTACTCTTAGGTTTCTGATGTGTTTGAGTTAATTTTTATAAATAGTATTAAGCAAAGAACCAACTGCTACTACTGTTTCCTCTCCCTCTCCCTCTTCCTCCTCCTCCTTTTCTTGCTCTTGCCTTGAGACAGGCTGTTCCCATGTGACTCCAGCTGGCTTTGCTCCTTCTGATAAATCCTCCTAAGTGCTTGAACTATAGGCAAGTGCCACTATGCCTAGCCCAATGTTATTCTTCTGCACTTGGGCTCCAGTTTTTCTAATATAGATTATTGAAAAGGCTGTTGTATTCTCTTAAAAACATTTTTCTTTATCAACTCATGAGCCAAGAGATTACAGTTTACTATTTTTTTTTTTTTTGAGATGGGGCTCTACATGGACCTGACTGTCTTGGCACTTGTTCTGTAGACCAGGCTGGACTTGATCTCAGAGATCTGCATGCCTCTGCCTCCTAAGTGCTGGGATTAAAAATGTGTGCTACCATGCCCTGCTGTGTTCTTAATTCTTATTGGATGGTCATAGAACTTTTGTTGGAATCATTTGCCCATACCTACCAGAGTTTATTTATGGCTTTCTAGTCTTTTCCATCTCTCTGTGTGTCTGTCTTTATGCTCCTGATAGACTATTTTAATTATTGTAGTAAAATGTGAAATTAAGAAGCTTGATTTAACTTTATTGTTTTTTGTTGTTGTTACTATTATTTTGATTGTTAGCACCCCTCTAGATTCATGCCAACTTTGGTAGCTTTGTCTGTGGCTACAGAAGCAATGCTGTGATTTTGAGAGGGATTCTGTCATTGTAGGCTACTTTGCTATTGCTGGCACTTAGCAGTGATAAACGTTCCAACCCACGAATCTGGGACGCCTTTCCCCTTATTATTGTCTTATTTAATTTCTGTCAAAGTGTTTTTCACTCTCCTTAGATAGGTCCTTTGTACCCTTGACTAATTCCTAGGAGTCATAATTGGAGCTCTTTTCTTTATTTCCTTCCCAGCTCGTTCATTGCTAGAGAACACATTGCACCCAAGTTGTGAAAGTTCAGATTGGATCCTTCAGCTAGGCTGGGCTCACTTATTAGTTATCATTGTCACTCATGAGTGCTTACTTTAATGTTACATTAATTTTTACATATAAGAACATATTGTCTGGGCTGGTGAGATGGCTCAGTGGGTAAAGAGCACTGACTGCTCTTTCTGAAGGTCCTGAGTTCAAATCCCAGCATCCACATGGTGGCTCACAACCACCCGTAATGAGATATGACGCTCTAGGGCTGGAGAGATGGCTCAGCCGTTAAAGGCTAGGCTCACAACCAAAAATGTAAGAGATATGACGCTCTTTTCTTGTGTGTCTGAAGACAGATAGTGTACTTACTTATAATAATAAATAAATCTTTGGGTCAGAGAGAGCAGGGACTGAGAGAGCAGCAGGGTCTACTGGAGCAAGTGGGATTAACTGGAGCGAGCAGAGATCCTAAAGTCAATTCCCAACAATCAGATGAAAGCACACAACCATCTCTACAGCTACAGCATATATTCATATACATAAATAAATAAACAAATATTTTTTTTAAAAAAAGAACATATTGTCTTAGACACACAATTGAACTCTCTCTCTCTCTCTGGCTCTCTCTTCCTCCCTACTTCTCTTTCTTTCCAATCCTCACTCTTTCCCTCTTGTTCTTGCAGTGCTAAGGTTTAAATGCAGAGACTTGCACACACTAGGCAAGAGCGCTACCCCGAGCTATATCCCTATTTGTTTCCTAACTGTTCTACCTAAAACTTTTAATATAGTATTTATTAGAAGTGATGAAATAGGCACCTTGTCTCCTGTCTGACCAGAGGAGGACAAGTGGCTGGCCCTCCATCACCAATATCCCGTTAACTGTGTCCTTTCATACCAAACCTTTGCTAGCCTCGGCAGGTTTCCCTCAGTTCCCTTGGACTGCTTTATAGTCATGGAGGCATGCTGAATTGTGTCAGATGTCAAGCTGCATCAGTTGAGGTGATAATTCTCTTTTTTTTGGTCCCTTTATTTGTTGATGTGGTGTATTGATTGCATTGATTGGCTTTTGTACAATGGGGTATCTTTGTATTTTTAGAATAACTCCTACTTGTTGGTGATGAATACTCATTTTTAATATGCAGACAAATTTCATTTTCTCTTTTGTTTGGTTTATCAGAACAATATTTGTAAGGGTGTTGTTTTGTACTTTTTTTCTGACTTAGGTGGCCTTGTGGAATGAGTTGAAAATATTTTTTTTTCATTTTTCCCAGGGGTGGGAAGGGGGTGGAGGGAAGGATGGAGATTTGAAAAGGATTGGCTTTAGCCAAGTGTTTTATAAATTGGCACTGCTCTGTTTGGATTTTCTGTTTCTTCGTAGTTCAGTAGGTATCGTGTTTCTAGGAGGTTTCCCATTTTACCTGGGCTGCTTGCTCTGTTTATCAGTGTATAATTGTTCAGAATGCTCTCTTAGCATTCTTAATTTCCTATAACTAGAAGTTACATTTCCATTAAAGCTTTTCAGGAAATCTAAGTAAAGGCCTGCCCCCCGTTTTGTGTCTCTTTTCTAATAGGGTTTGATATGGAGGCTGTGGTAGCACCTTCAGAGGGAGAAATGCAGATAGCTAACAGTAATGATGCTATGGTGACTGTGTGTTGTCTGAAACTATGCCACCATATGCACTAATTCGTTCAATCCTCATGACAGCCTGTGGAGGTGGAGAACTCATTTTCTCGTTCACAGAAACAACAGCCATGATTAGCCGGTCCTCTGCCCACTGCTACGCGTCTAGTAGGACACATGAAGAAAGGCTGTGTAGGCAGATTTTTGTTTGTTTGTTTGTTTGTTTGTTTGTTTTTCGAGACAGGGTTTCTCTGTATAGCCCTGGCTGTCCTGGAGCTCACTTTGTAGACCAGGCTGGCCTTGAACTCAGAAATCCGCCTGCCTCTGCCTCCCAAGTGCTGGGATTAAAGGTGTGCACCACCACTGCCTGGCTGTAGGCAGATTTTCTGATTTTAAATTCTAGCCTTGTGGAGTGGGGAAGATACGCCTAACAGAGTTTCCCTTCTGTCACTGCTGTGTCTGGAGCCTGCTGGGCCTTAGGCACCTTAAACTGAAGCTCAAACCGCTAAAAACAGGTTCATTCCTTCAGTTCAAGTCTGGGGTTTTGGAGACTGAGTGATGGAAGATATGACCACCAGGTGGCAGTAGCACACGCAGGCTCTACTTAGTGCTCCTTTGACAGGTCTCATTTGAGGCATGTACCACATGAAAGTATCTGTGAGAGACTACAGTGAAGGGGCCACTGCACAGAAAGGGGACTCTCAAGAAGGGGGTCAGAGACCCAGCTGCAATGGCGAGAGTCTGGGCCAGAGAGCTCAACAGAGCGACAGAGGCTTCTGGGGTTTGTGGTGACTGGATCTTTCTTATCTATGGTTTTGTAGATGTTGGATGAAACGCTGGGCAGTGGTGGTGCACGCCTTTAATCCCAGCATTTGGGAGGCAGAGGCAGGCAGATTTCTGAGGCAGCCTGGTCTACAGAGTGAGTTCCAGGACAGCCAGGGCTACCAAAAAAAAAAAAAAAAATGTTGGATGAAGCTTCCTGGGTTCTGCATAATAGATGGGCTCCAAATTGCTAGATGTCTGCTTATTTGGACTATGACTAAAAACAACTGAATGTGTAAAAATCTGCATTTAGTGCCAGAGCACTTTTGAGCTAACAGGTCTCAGCCTGCTGTGAAGAAATAGGCAGAGGTCACTGTAGCTCCTTTGTGTTATGCTTAGAGAGGTTTTAATTGCTAAGAGAGAGCTGACCTACAGAACAGCCCACAGAAACCCACCCATAGCTGTATCAACCTTGTTACCCAGAGTCCTTAGGAAAAGAAAGGCATCTTCTTCAGAGACTGCTAGAAAAAAAGAAAAGAAAAGAAAAGAAAAGAAAGAAAGAAAAAAATCCAGAGATTACCTAATTCTGAATACAAATGCCAAGAAATTTAAGCAATAATGGTTAGTCAGAGCCTTGCTAGTCAAAAGTAAATAACTAAACAAATAATAATCTTGCTTTGGAGATTATTTCTCTTTCTGCCAGTACGTGTGACTGATGGGCTAAGTAACAGGCCAGTACTTAATTTTTACAAACGCACAAGGGACTCATAATCACCACAGAAGAAAACACTCTCATTCTGTGCCAGGGCCTATGCTTTTCTGATGCTGGTACATGTGCTCAGTTAATGGTCTATGGTAATAAGCATACACATTTAGAATAAGCATTTGCATAGAATGTCTAATTGACATAAGAAGGTCCAACCCACTGTGGGTGGCGGCATTCCCTAGGCAGGTGTTTAAAGGAGCGAGGCAAGTATCTGCCTGAGTGAGCCAATAAGCAGCCATCCTCTATGGTTTCTTCTGCAAGTTTCTGTAACAAATAAACATTTTTTAATAGCAATTTGAGACTGCTTGCCACTCCCAAGCATTATCTTTATAAAAAAGAACCAGCCCAAGTTTGAAAAACAATAACAAAAAATTGATCCGTGTCCTAGTTTCGTTTCTGTGTCCGTGACCAAATGTCATAACCAAAAGCAACTCAGAGGAGAAAAGGCTTTATAGCAGGAACTTGAAGAAGAAGCCATGGAGGAAGGCTGCTTACTGGCTCAGTCAGGTAGATGTTTGCCTTGCTTCAGAAGCACCTGTCCAGGGAATGGTACCGCCCTCAGTGGGCCTGACCTTCGATGTCAATTAACAATCAAGACAATCTAGTATAGACATGCTCGTGGGTAAACTGACCCAGGGAATTGCTCAGGTGAGGCTTTCCCCTCAGGAGTCCCTTTAGGCTGTGTCAAGCTGATAGTTAGAGCTAACTAGAACCGTCTTTCAGTTCAAGGAGTTCTTGATGTACAGTTCTGTTATTTGTGTCTTACCAAGAAGAGGCAGAGGTTCAAAATGGTGATTTTGTTGCTCTGGGTTACACAACAGACAAATTGGTGCTGTGATTTGGACCCAGATCATCTTACTTCAGCTTCTGGGGTTAGGGATCATATTATAAGCCCTAAGGTCTTACATCTCAGCCTGGCCACAGATTGGTGATCTCTGTGTGCTACGACCATGGCAGCTTTGAAGAGAGGTCTTGTTACAATGACTCTAAAACACATTATGGAACTTGAGGTGGCCTTTTATAAGGCAGATGGTAGGCAGGGTTGGCTGAAGGGGCCTGACACAAAGAGAGAAGAGTAAACACATCAGCATTTGTGTTAATAATGGCTCATGGCCAGAAAATCAGGGGTTCCAACCGCAGAACGGACACTTTCAGCACGAAGCACTAATCACCATAGATCCACAGCTGTGATCAATCCATGTTTTCTCGTTTTGCATTCAGGTCTGTTCTTTGGAGACTAATGTGAAGAGGTGTAAAAATAAGTTCTGTTGCTAGCCAGATTAATTATGGGCTGTGCCAAGGTCCCCAGCACGGTCTGCCTGGGCTGCAAGATCAATTGGCTCAGGCCCTTCATCCAGCCAAAGACAGGCTGAGCTGGCTGGCCCAAAGCTGCCCGAAGGGATATAACTTAAGCCAGAAAGACCACCTAGCCCTGCCCAGCACACCAGGCTCACCCCGCTGCCTCCCATTGCTACCCCCTTCCTTTCCCACCCATCCAGCTCAGAGACCTCCTGGGAGATCCAAATGAGACAAGGACTGTGAATCCCTGGAATAGGATGCAGGATGTGGTGTGTACATGTGGCCCCATAAAAGTAGGTTGTCACACTGTACTCTGGTGTCCTTTTTTATTGATAGGAGTTTTTATTCATTTATTATTTACATATGTATTTCATTTCATCTCTTACTTTTTCTACTGAGCCCTGTTTTCTCTGAGAGCTGAGACTTTAAACTTTTTCTTTTGTTCCAGGGACCCAGTTCTACACTGGGCAAAGGATGATGTTCTGAAAACAGTAGCTAAATGCATTAACTACTTAACTAAGCTGACTACTTTTTTTTTTCCATAGTGCTGTTTCCTCCTTGTGTTGGTTTGAATGAGAAGTGTCCCACTATTGCCTCTAGAATTTCAGGGCTCAATCCCTAGTTAGTAATGATGTCTGGGCAGTTTAGGAGGTATGGGTTCGTGTATTCACTTTGATTTTTGCCTGTGGTTCAAGATGTGGGCCCTAGAAACCTCCAAACAACTCAGGCTATTGCCAAGGCTATTAGTTGTTCTCCAAAAACTTATGTTAAGAATCCATTGCTGAAGACAACACTTACATATCTCACTGAACATGAAGAAGTCCTGCTAGTGGCTAACTGGAGCCTTCATCTTTACTGACTAATATTCGTGATACTGGAAGGGATTCTGCATGCTACCAGAGGAGAAAAGTAACTATTAACCCAGCTACAAACCCTAAGGCCTATGAGTGACCTACCTGCTTTCTATGCTGATACAATAACAGTACAAATGTTATGGGAGTGACAATCTATTATCTGATTAGACTTAAGGTCCACTCCATGAGATAGAAGCCCGACACCATTTAAGTGGCCAAGAACCTGAGACTAGATAGACCATGGGCCTAGAAGAAAACAAAATACTGTTGTTCTTCTAAAGAAACACAGCAATAAAATGGCTCCTAATGACTTTTTACTATCCCACAGATCAATGTCTGGCTTAGTCATCATCAGAGAAGCTTCCTCCTGCAATAGAATGGGAACAAATGCAGAGACCCCAACTGGAGAGTGTGCAGAGAGTGAGAGACCTTGGAACACTCAGTCCTAAGTAGGATGTCTCCATCAAATACTTTCCTACAGGACTTAGAGAACCCTGCAGAATAAGAAGCAGAAAGATTGCTAGAGCCAAAGGGGATAGATGACACAAAAACATTTATCTTCAGACATAACAGAACTGGCACACATATGAACTCATAGAGACTGTGGTGGCATTCATAGGGACTATGCTGTATAAGCCAGATGATGTTCCAATGATGAGTAGACACAATCTCTCATCCCTAACCAAAACCAGTCTCCATGTGATAACTGCTCAGAAAGGAAAAAAATTAGTCTTATCCAATGGAGTCTGACTAGGTATATAAACCACCCTTCAGGTCAGGTCCCATGCCCAATGGTAGATATCAACATAAAATGAACTCAATGGTGGGTTTTATAGATTTTTTTTAAAGTCTCATATTGCTTTGGACATTAAAAAAAAAATCTTACTGTTTATGTGCATATTATGGTTTCTGATTTTGTTTTTGTCTTTTGTTGTATGTGTGTGTGTGTGTGTGTGTGTGTGTGTGTTTCTTGTGCTTTTAATTTTTTATTGTATGTTTGCTTTTTTAATTTGCCTGTTGGTCAGGTGTGGAATTGGATGGGGGGTGGAGAGGACCTGGGAGACAATGGAGGAGGGGAAACTGTGAAGAGAATATAATATAAAAATTTCAATTAAAAAGAAAAGCTGGGTGGGGAGGCATCCCTCCTGCCTCTGCTCCTTGGTAACCAGAGAGCTCTGTAGATGGAAACCAATTTTAGAGGGTTAGCTAACTACTATGCTCATTCTCAGTAATCTGTTTCATGTGTCACTCGTGTCCTTCACCATACGATGCATAGTATCTCTTGTAAAGGAGAAGCCCACCCATCCCATGGAGGCCTTGCAGCATAGTTCCTGGGGACTCAGCACAAGTTCTCAGAGTCAGGACTTCTTTTAACTTCAGTGACACCCACCCCAATGCCATCTACACTTCCCACACCTTAATTCTGTCATAGATGATGGAGAACCTATTTGGATCAGACACTGGGTTAAGAGCTGGGGTGACCATAAAGGACATGTCCTATCTTCAGGGGCTTCCTGACCCTGAAGATTTCAGGGATGAGGAAGAGGACCCAAGCAAGGGTGCTCTGCTGAGCACACACCAACAACTGAACCAGAAATGCTGAAGCAAAAGGCAGAGGTGAGCAGGACCCAGAACACAGAGGCCTTTCAGAGTCATAGCAAGGAGCCTGACTTGCATTTTGGGACACTGGAGGAAACCTGGATCTGTAGGGGATGTGAGGAGCATAGGTGTGGGAGAGGAACTGACTGCAGATTTGCTATGTGGATATCGGACGGCCTGGAGAAAGCAGGAAGACAGAGAATTCAACATCTTTGTTGTTATGGCCAGAATTAAAAATGTTCTTTGTGTCAGTATGAACAGCTGCAAAACCCTGAATCCATCTACAAACTGCTTAAATAAGTATTTAATGCATGTTAGCACTCCCAAGACAAGCTATATGGCAGTGACAAGCACTCCCAAGACAAGCATATTTTATGATGTGAGTAAATGAGACACCATGTAATATGAACATGTGTGTGCGTACATGCCTGTGTGTCTGTGCACATGCATGCATCTGAAGGAGGTGGCAAGGTTCGTTTACTCCTTCCATTTTTTTTCCAAGAGGTGAGCGGAAGTGGAAGTTGCTCAAGCCCCCGAAGAACATAGTGGATGCTAGTGTATTCTGAGAGTCAGGTGTCTGAGAGTCAGAGGAGAGCTCTTGTCAGCAGGACTCTCAAGAGTGGACATGTGCTTCTGTGGGTGTCTATGCCGTGAAAACACAGGTTGAGACACGTGCCTGGGCTGTGTGATTTCCCAAGTTGTGGTGTAAATTATGAAGTTAAGAAATGCCCTATCCTGGGCTGATAAGATGGCTCAGTGGTTAAAGGTGGTTGCTGCCAAGGCCGTGGACTTGAGTTTCATCCTGAGACTCACAGGGTTGAAGAAGACAACTGATGTTTGCAAGTTGTCTTCTAGCTTCCACAGGACACTGGGACAGCACAGCTGTACTCCCACACAGCCCTGACCATCCAGATAACTATACATAAATAAAACAAAAAGTTTCAAAGAAATGTTGCCCAGCCCTTTGTGGCTCTGGTGGGATGGAGTGACACGCATGGTTCCTGCCCCTGGGACAGTGCCACTGTGTGAACCTCCATGAGTATTGATTGATGTTATGGGTCTAAGGCTTGTTTGTGTAATAATGTACATATTTTCACACTTCAAGGAATTTCCTCTCTATTTTTTATAACTATTTATTTATTATATGTATGTGAATACACTGTCACTGTCTTAAGACACACCAGAAAGAGCATCATACCCCTTTACAGATGGTTGTGAGCCACCATGTGGTTGCTGGGAATTGAACTCAGGACCTCTGGAAGAGCAGTCCGTGCTCTTAACCACTGAGCCATCTCTCCAGCCTGAATGTCCTCTCTATTAATGTTAATGACTTGATGATAATCAGATAGCAGGTCCAGGAATCGAAGGTGTGGCTAATGTCTCAGCAAAATGGTAAATGCTGGGACCTTCAGGACAGCCCTTAAGGCTATGGGAAAGAGCTCTAGATACATGAGATCAAAAATATATAATTTCTCAACTAGCAAAATATAAGGACACAATATGAATTATGAGGGGTTTCATGAATTTAAAGGAACAACAGCAGGTACACTATGAGCCAGCTTGTCAGATACAAAGGCAGGCAGAATCCTGAGTTCAAGGTCAGCCTAGGATAGAAGGTTTAGGCCCAGATGTGGTAGAAATGGTAATTTCAGGGCAGTGTCCCACCCAAATAGCTTATTGTCTATGCTTCACAAAGGTAGGCAGATCTCTGGATTCTTTTGCAATGCCAATTCATAAGATAATCTAAAGGAAAACCTGGAGTAAATGATGGGTTTGGTATGTAAAATTAGACTGGACCTATGTTCTACAGGAGATGAGTTATCCAGATAATTTTTTTTAGGATAAAAAGAGAGAACTGCTTGGAAACACACACACACGCACACACACACACACACACACACACACACAAGCAGGACGTGGACAAAGAGATCTCTTAGAATAGCAAGCAATCAGAATATATATAGAGAGATCTCCAGAGAGAAGGCAGAACACAGAGTGAAGCAGACTGGAAAAGCTGGATCAAGCAGAACACAGCTTGTTAGCTTGGTTCCACAACTTGACTTGGAGCCATTCTTTCTGCCACTCCCATAGACTCCTTCTCTCAGAACCCCTCTCCACGCTGAGGCTGGTCCTTGGCAAAAGGTTACTGTCAAGTAACAGTAGTCACAGGTAGTGGGGCAGAGGGAGGCAATTTCAATTTTTGTATCAATTTCAAGTAATATAAAATACAATTTACAGTAGTACTGTACATGCAGAGACAGGCCATAGGTGACAGATGTAAATCATGCTTTCTGCTCCTGTTGGAAGGAGCAGAAAGGGAGAAAGGGAGACCCAGAGAGACAGACACAGAGACATATTAATACACTTGAAATACAATTGTTGGAATAATTTTATTTTCCAAAACAGAAGGCATTGCTTGGACCTTGGGGATCCTCCTCCTGTGTGTCCCAAGAAAAGGGGCAAGAATGCTGAATTATCTCATAGGATCCAAGTCTTTGTTTATGCTGAGATAGAATCTGGCAAGGGTAGTGACCACAGAGACTGTTCCAAGCCATCCTGCATTGTCTTGATCCTTTCAGAGGCTGATGGGAATTGGCCACCCAGCTAGAAACCTCTGAATACATATTTTGGTCAACCAATATCCCAAGGTAGTGACAATAGCTATGGAGGAGAGAGATCGGTGGAGGTTTGAATGAGAAATGTCCCTCATAGGCTTATGTATTTAAACTCTTTGGTCCCCAGTTGGTGGCACTGTTTGGGGAGGTTATGAAACCTTTAGGAGGTAGAGCCTTAGTGGAGGAAGCACCTCACAGGGGTGGACTTAGAACCTGGCCCCACTTTCTCTTCTTTTTTTTTTTTTCTGCTTCCTGTGCGAGGACTAAATGTGATCTGTCTGCTTCCTGTTTCTATGCACCTCCCACCCCACACCTGCCATGATGGATTCTATCCTTCTAGAACTTTAAGGAAGAAAAAAAATTATCATTTTCCCCAAAGCTGCCTTTAGTCATGGTATTCTATAAATACCATGTTTTAACTATTAGAGAATAGTAAATATTATGTATCCACTAGAAAGAAGAGTAAATGAAAGCTCCACCTGCCGATCACCAAGCATCTGCTCCGTATTGTTCTATCACTTTACAGCAACTGCTTGTGGCAAATTACTAACTAACACTTCCATTCCACAGACAAGGAACCTGAGCCTTGGTGAGGAAAGGAGTTTATGGGATGTTGCTCAAGTAAATATGTCTTGGGATTTTGGAACCTTCAGCTCAATCTCTTTTTGCTCATAGTATGCTTTCCCTGTTGTGATGGTTGTCAAGTTTACAGGCGCTGGGATCACCTAGGAGACAAACCTCCAGGCACAGCCTCTACAGGTTGTATTGACTAGCTTAACTGAGTTGGGAAGATCCATCCTCAAAGTAGAGGCCACGATTTTCTGGGCTTGGGTCCTAGACTGAATTAAAAGAAGAAAGATGGCTGAATACATTCATCTCTCCCCATGTTCTGCCTGTAGATGCCATGTGACAGCTCCTACTGCTGTGACTTTTCTGACAAGATCAACTGTACTTTCCTCCCTTAAGAGACCCCCATGCACCAGCAACCCTCTTTCAGGAATCTGTGGGCCAGCTTAGAGGAACTTTCATCACTTTCTATTTCCCTTTCTCAAATTCAGAGATACAAACTCTTCTTCCTGGGACTCTAAGGAGAAGACACATTGATGGCGAAAGCGATCCAGGATGGACTTTAGTAGCCACATCTTCTGTACAGGATGGCTGCCACGTTCCTGCTTCATGGACTCCGGGGGCATCCTAACTACTGCTCTGCATGGTTTCTTAGCCACCCCTGCAGATCCATCTAAGCTTCCTGCACAGTGAAATTATTCAGAATTGGTTTTGCCACTTGTGACCATTGAGCCAAAACTGACAATCACAGGCTGGCAAGCAGAGGCACTTAGACTTGTATCTGACCACATTGATACAGACTTTGTCCTCTTAATTGCTCAAGGCAATGCCAGGGATGACTACACGGCTGTCACTGTGGAATCTACCCAATGGGATGAGCTTTGGAAGAAGAGAGGAGGTCACTAAGAGGTGAGTGATGGGGATTACTGCATCTCCCCCTACCGGTGTGTATTAGGGCTGGAGATTCCAAGCTTCCTGGTCATGTGATCACCATTTTAGTTGTATTTATATTTTCTGAGTGAAGACCAGAAGTGGTGACCTTGGTCTCATTTTCAGATGACTAAGGGCTGCTTATGCCAACAGTTCAGTTCCCAGGATGGTCCTTAGAAGACATAGACCCACTCCAAGGTCTTCACTGACTTGTCTTTCCCCAATCCTTTTTTGGCTTCTGTGTATGCTCTCTTCCCCTGACTCTTAGAAGGGCCTGAAGCACATAAGCTGGGATGTGATCTTATCTGTGGTCAGCAGCTTCCTCTCTGCCATTCATCCAGGAAAGAAAGGTCTAGTTCCCAGGTAGGGGAATCTGAAGTTTTGGCAATTGGATGAGAGAGGCATGGGGCGGCTGCAGCCATGCTTGCGAGAGACCCTTCATGCTCTGCTTCTATGGTTGCCTCCAGGCAATTCCCTGGCACTGGCTTCTCTGATTTCCTTAAAGATTGTTCTGCCCAGTTGGCCAGATCTGCTGGAGAGACAAGCTTGTTTGGTCAGGAAAATGCCAGCCTGATTGTTTTCTAATCTGGTCTGTTTTCTTGCCCAGACTGAGTCCTCCTTCTGACAGTGAATTTTTTCCTATTTTTCCTGGCTTCTTATGTTCCCCTGGCTCAACTCTTGGGCATCAGACCTACTGATGAGACTAGAGTCGTCTCTATTCAGTATCTTGCAAAGCCAATGACAGGTCCAGGACAGAAGATGGGGCACAAAAGGAAAAAAGGAAAGCTACTAAAGAGGAAAAGAATAAGGCAAAGAATGTATGATGCTGTGAACTCGGTCAGCAATGTGGAAGAGATTAGCTTCCTGTAACTTCATACTTGAAAAGCAAAATAAACGCTAATAGATTGAATTCATTAATCTTTGGCCATTCTTTTTGCTTTAAACAGTATAATTGATTACATTTTATCCCGGTTTTGAACAGGCAACACATGTAATAGATATAAAGTGAAGAAGTAGAAAGGCTTGTGTCAAGGGAAGTTTCCTTTCCAGCCCCATAAATGAGCACAATTTAAGCACAATGACCAAGATTATTTCAAGCCAATAATGCTGGCTTCTCCTAGGCTGAGTTTTTAAAATTTAATTTTATCCTATATAGTTTTAAAGAAGTACTATCTCTCTAGCTTTTGAGATGATTGCTTCTTTAAAAACAGCACTGTATTACCATCTTTGAAATTTTTGTCTTTGATATGTCCATAACCTGGAGTCTCCTGACTCCTGATGATAAGTTTTATGTCTTAAAAATCCCCAAAGTACTTGTTGGGTGACATGTGGCTCTCAAGTTAATGATAAATGCCACTACTCCCTGCCCCCATCGTAGTCAAGTATTGAGAGTCATAGACAATCCTGAAGCTGCCATAACCCCTGTCCTTTCGAGGTCCAAACTGCTGCTATACTGACTGTTTTAGATTAAACCAGAGACATAGGAGGGAGAAATGGTGCTTTTCTGGGAACTCAGACCATCAACCATGTACCAAGCCCAGTGCTGTGCCAGGTCCCGAGAAGGAGGCTGTGGCTTAAAGTCTGTTCAAAAGCTGAGTGTTTGAGCTTGGGGTGGTATAGGGGAAAGGGCAGAAGAGAAAGTATGTTTTAGAATAAGAACAACAGAACAGTCTCCAACTCTGGCCACACAATGGAATCACCCACAGGAGCCTTTTAAAATTATGAGCTCCTGAGCCTCACATCCTAGATATTCTGGATTCAGGGTTAGTTAGATGGCACCCAGGGATGACTGTTTTAAAATTGTCTCCACAGTGTGGCCAGCTTAGAAACTCCAGGCTTACAATCTGACCATTTACCTTGAACCCTGTTGAGGTGAAAAAACATAAGACCACCATTTATATAGTGTAGGCTTCATGCCACATGCATCATTTTTCTTTCAGAGAGCGAACTAAACAATAAAATAGGTCTCCTCTGGGGAATATGGGTAAAGCTGTTGCCTGTGTGTCCAAGTTGACCATGCAACCCACTAAAGCACCAAGTGTAGAACTCATCCCCTGGCTGTGTGAGCATCCTGACTTGGGTAGTCCTGACATCTGTGGCAGTGGTAGCCTCCCACTAATGCCGTAAGTGTCTGCTGGTCTCTGTGAAATGACCACTATATCTTTCCCCATAACATTAAAACAAATCTCAGTGGCTTAGAGGAGACTCTACCTCCTCAAGTTGTTGGCCTCAAGGTCATGTTACACCTGAGACGGGTGTCTCAAGAGTGAAGTGTACCATCTTTAAATTCAGTATTTTCTAAATTTATTGACTGCAGGGCAATTTTACACACATGTGAAGAAATAAATTCTCATCATTGATCTAAAGTAATGGTTATTGATCTAAAATTTGTTATCAGAAGAATAGTGGACTTTTTGGTAAAGGGTTTTCACCTTTGGGTCTCAGTCTTCTGATCTTTAGAATAGGCATTGCAATCCCTTTGGTGCCAGGTTTTAAAGAAGAAGCTGTCTGACTCATGGTTTGGGATTAATAAAAAAGGTAGATATTTGTGATCAATAGTGGGTAGTTTCTCATTAAAACCATTATTTATTAGTTTTTTATTGTCTTTTTAAAAAAGATGTGTGTGTGTGTGTGTGTGTGTGTGTGTGTTTGTGTGTGTGTGTGACACACATGCATGCAGGTGCTCTTGCTGGCCAAAAGAGGGCATTAGATCCCCTGGAACTGTAGTTACAGGCAGTTATACACTGCTTGATGAGTGCTGGAACTTAAAGGGACCAGGCATTGTGGCACACACTTGTAGTGGTGAGTTTAGCTGTACTGCTTTCTGCTCCTGGGGGGTCATGTTTCTCCAGCCACCTGCCCAGCAGGTCCCTGGATCTGCGATTGGAAGACACACACACACACACACACACACACACACACACACACCCCAGTTAATTATAAAATGCCTTGGCTACCTCAAAGGCTGACCACTCCTAAACCTTTCCCTGCTACCCCTGGCCTAATCAGGGAAATGGTCAGTGGCCACTCATCTGAATTCTCACATGGCTGGTTGGCTTTTCCTCCTATAGCTCCTATGTCCCATCCTTTTCCCCTGACTCATGGAGATTCTCTCTCTCCTTTTTTCTAGTCCCTAGCCCATCCAAATCTAAAGGTCCTGCCCCATCTCTCTTTGGTCAACCTTTGGCTGCTGGCATCTTTATTGATCAATCAAAAACCAATTTAGGACAAGGACCTTTGGCATTTGGACATACAGATTAAATCAAAGCATTAGAACCAATCTCTAACACACATCTGTTCCAGCACTTGGGAGGCAGAGGCAGACAGATCTCTGTGCATTTGAGATTATCCTGGTCTATACTATGAGTTCTTATCCAGCCAGAGCTACACGGTGAGATCCTGTATCAGACAAAAAGATAGACAGGCAGACAGGCAGACAGGCAGACGGGTTATCAGTCACACACACACACACACACACACACACACACACACACACACACACACACCACCACCACCATCAAATCTCTCATGTCTTCCCACTTTTCTGTCCTGAGTTGCCAACCTAGACCAGCCTCTCATTCTCTCTTGCCAGGACCATCACACAGCTTTTTATTTGCTCTCCATTTTCCGGGTTAGTTTTTTCCCCTCAAGCTGTTCCCATTTATTGCAGTCAGAATCATCTTCCTGAGTTTAAGTCTGATTTGCTTACTTTTCTGCTTCAAACTTTATATTTTATAAGACTTTCCAGGTTCTTCTCTCTGTCTACCAATCACTGTGATTTTATTTACAGTTTCTGAATGTGTTGATATCTCTCTAGCTTTACATATGACTTTCTTTCTGCTTCATGTTATAGAACATTGGAAATAACACCATCATAAAACAAACAAAACCCAAAAATCTCCATAGCATTTTCTTCCTAGATTGTCTGGGGGTGCATACAATCTCACTTTTCCTTGCTGGAAAAACCCTGAGAGTTTAATAAGCATTTCCTTTCAATACATTGTAGAAAACTAGCACAGGTAACTGTGTGGGGCTGGAGAATTTCACAGGATTTGTCTTTAGACAATAAGGGTCATACTATCAGTATGATTCCCAGACTCTCCCAACTGATTGGAATCATTGGGCAAGAGCATTAAGAAATAGCAGGACAGAAGCCCAGGCTAGAATTCTGGAGTCTAGTAGTCAACCTACAGACCACCATTTTTCTGAACTCCTGGCTCAGACAATCAGTTATTAACTGGGCATCTCTGCCTGTATCCCCTCAGGGTCCTCAACATCTACATGTCTACAATCAGGTTTACTGTGTGCTCTGCCAACCATTCTACTCTCTGGCATTTCCTAGCCCTGCAAATTAACAGAAATACTAACTGCTAAGTCCTTCAGCCATAAGTCTGGATACTACGCTCTCTCTCTCTCTCTCTTTCTAAACCTCAGACATAGTAGCCTACCACATCCTGGTGTCTTGCTTATTGAATATTAGGGTTCTCTAGAAGAGCACAACCAGTAGAATGGTTGTCTCCACAATGGAGATGCTGAGGACTTGGTAGCTCCCCAGTCCTTGAGGTCAATGCTTCAGCAATCTCAACTTGGCTGTGAAGGCATCTAGCACTTCTATATGAGACTCCCAGGGGGGTTCTCTGCTTCTCATAGTATATTTTAGTAAACATCTTTGGGAGATGCAAGATGGAAGATGCACTGTCTAAAAATTTCCTGTGAGCCCTTTAGCATGTAAGACTGAGTTCCAGTCTAAAGTGCCACCTTTCATTGAATGGGGATTTAGATGGTGGGCCTCAGCATTCCTCTGTATCATCACAGTTGACCTGGGCCCACCACATCCCACAGTTCATCTGTGACACATGCCTTCACATATATTGGCCCTGCATCAGACTATGAGGTCCTCCCCTCTAAGGGCCTTTCCCACAACACCCTCTACCTACAGAGTTCTTTCTTACAGTTAGTGTCTTCAGGAAGGAAAGACACACACATGGGAATGAGTGGCTTGGTGATAGATAGTACAGGCTTTATTGGTGGGAAAAGGCCTGAGAAGGGTCTTTTTCAGGGCAAGAACCAGGGAGCCTACTATTGTTTTACAGTCAGGGGAAGTTACAGGGCAGAAATGAAGAAAAGGCAAAAGGGACAGGGCATTTGGCTGCCCTTGCCCCCAGGTGGCCATCGCTGGGGAAGTAAGGTAGGTGGTGGATTAAAGAATGTCAGTTGATTGATAAACATCTCTCTTGTTTATCTACTCAACACCACTGAGGTTCAAAATTCAGGGAGTGGGGAGAATTTAGGACAAGTTGCTTTATTGTTGGGAACAAAATCACTTTAGTTTCAAGAATTATCAAAATGGCATGGCCCTGGCTAAAACCAGCTTCTCTACCCACCCATAAATCCTATCAAAGTTTCTTTATTTTTTAAAAGATTTATTTATTTCATGTATATGAGTACAGTCACTATCTTCACTATCTTCAGACGTACCAGAAGAGGGAGTCAGATCTCGGATTTCGGATGGTTGTGAGCCACCATGTGGTTACTGGGAATTGAACTCAGGACCTCTGGAAGAGCAGTCAGTGCTCTTAACCACTGAGCCATCTCTCCAGCCCCCTATCAAAGTTTTAAAGGAAAGATTCATTTTAAACACAGACTTTAAGAATTCTTTTCTTATGACTACCCAGTCCTCCTTCCCTTGGAGCTCATACAGGCTAGAGTTCCCCATTTGAGCAGTTGTTGATTGACAGAGGGTAGCAGGGACAGGATGAGGCTTGAGCCCATTAGGCAACGGAATGAAAGATCTACTTGGTGGAAACCATCAGTCAAAAGGAGGCTGATCCAGGATTATCTTGACATTGAATTTGGCACCAGTACTTTGGCCCTTGGCCTGTGTAAAACGGGAGCAGAGTGAAATGGGATGAAACTCCTAGCTGGAGGGACAGCCAGAAGTGGCAAGACATGGCCTCTGGCTCCCTGAAACTTCTAACCTCCCTGCCTTCCCTTTAGTTAGGCAATCTTAATATGGAAACATGGGTGGCGTGGGAAGTGTTGAGGTTGTAGGGAGATTCCTGAGTTTAGACTGGGAGGAAAGGAGGCAGATCCTGGGAGAGGTAGAAAGGTCAGAGACGCTGCATTGGAAGAAGAAAGGGGAGTCTCACCCAATTTAAAAACTCCTCATCAGCCTATTTGACCTGCATATCCTTGTACTACAAGGATCTGTATTCTCCGTCCAGATCACCATTGAATGGCAAGGAAGAACTCATGAGCTACCTACCCTTCTCTCCTAGCTCCGGCTGATTACCTAACACACTGTGACCACAGAAAATCCCCCCATCTCAGATAACCCTGTCATGACTACAAATTAGACACAATGAGACATTAAAGTATGAATTACATGTGTAACATGCAACCCTATTGCTCTCTTGGAGGGACTTCAGGGAGGCCGTGGGGTTCAGACTCACTTTAACTGGGATTCACTCAGTAGGTCAAAGCTACATTTTTCAAATGCCACATTTTGATTTAACCCCTTCGAAAAGGAGTTACCTTCTTCTGAAGAGGTTCATGTAATTGGAAACAGTCATTCTGGCAAAAACGAATTTAGAAATTCTTGGTATAATTCCAGCCCCAAAGCCAATCTATCAAGCGCAGTGGGACTCACAGAGGATGGCTCTCCAAAGCCTGTGGATTAACACATGAATTGAGGCATGGTGGACCCTTGGGTAGTTTCTTGAGGATTGTGTGAATCAGAACAAAACTTTGCAAGTAAAATAAGGAAAAGAGGAAATGGCTTGCCCTAGATCCAGAGCAGTCATTTTTCCCAATGAGAAATGCATGTCAGGCATGCCAAACCAGCAAACAGCTTAATATGTTGTATGCTCAGCTATGAAGGTGATGCACACTCATGCTCATGATGGTATTTGGTGTAGGGGACACAGATGGGCTCTTGCTGCCATTCGTTAACATCTTTCTTAGCTTCTGGAAGCCTGCTTCTTTATAGAGCTATCACAGTTTCCCAAATGTGGTTACAAACTCTACAATGCCATATGTCATACTTAGGATGGTTTTGGTACTCCATGCTGAGGATAACCTTGCAAGAACTATTGGTGGTGACTTGACAAATTTAATGATAATGATAAGATCATGATGAGCAGCTAATCAAGAGAGGAAGAGCCCCCAGACCAGGTATTCAAGATCTCTCAATCATTTTGTTCAGATGCCTCTGTGGTCCTTGGCTTCCTTTGCTTCTGGTAGACACGGACGGTTCTGAGATAGGAGGGGACTCTCGTGATGCCGTTTTTGGCTGTGCTCTTTTGGGCTTGTGGCTACTCCCATAAAGTTCTGGCTGGGTCTTCCTTAGGTCCCTACCTTAGCTCTCTGACTCTAGCCGGCAAAAAGAAGCAGCTATAGGAATTCTGGGTTGTAAATCCAGTAACACAGGCCTATAATTCCAGGTACTTGGGGTTCTATAGACAGAAGGATTGAAAGTTCCAGGTCTATGTGACATATGAATTAAAGGCTCACCTGGCTATGTTATTGAGACCTTCCACAAAAACAAAGTTTAAAAAGGAGCTGAGAAAATTCAAAAGACAAATATTTTGTATTTTCTCTCATCTGTAAAATCTAGATTTAAGTATATGTGATTAAGACATTTACTATATATATATTCTCAGTATATAGTAGGAAGTAGACTATGGCAAGAGAAAAGAACAAGAAAGGAAACTGGCGGAAAAATGAAGAACAAATATAACATATTGTCTCATATGTAGATCACAGATGTAAATATATACCATATAACATACAAATAACACTACTGGGTAGATATCCAGGGGAAAGGAAATCGGCATGTCAAAGAACATCTGCACTCCCATGTTTATTATGGCAGTGTACACAATAGGCCAGCATAGAATCAACCTAGTTATTAACTGGTTCCTGAATGGAGAACATGTGCTGTGTGTACATGTAACAAAACACCATCCAGCCATGACAAGGAATGCCACACTATCACATGCAGTCATGTGGGTGAAGATGACAGACTTCACATTAAGTAAAATGGCAGGTTCAAAGGACAAATACTACATGTTCTCACTTACAGGTGGACGCTAAGGAAGTTGGTTTTAAGAGTGCAGAGTGAGATGGTAGTCAATAAAGGTTGGGAGGAACAGAGATACTGGGGTTCAATAGGATAGGGTGAGAAATTTTAACATTCTACTGTATAGTAGGATAACCATGATTGAGAGAAATTAATCCTACATTTTAAAATGACTGGTAAAGAGAATTCTAGGTGTTCCCGAAGAAATATCAAATGTTTGAATCTACCAATGCCCTGAGTTTACATACTACATATATGTTTATCAAAATATCACACTGTACACCACAGAAATATGCACAAGTATTTTTTTATGTCTATTATAAGTAGAAAAGTGTTTACCATTTTGGGTCATGGAGAGTAGAGAGGGCTGTAGATCTCTCTTTTCCTATTCTCCTGGTCCAGCTCTTTTGGTCACAGCAATCAGGTGGTTGAGGGTAGAGGGTCTATGTGGTCTACTTTTCCCCTATGTGAGCCTTATCCTACTGTCAACTGAGACTATTTTTATTTTTCAGAGTTCCTGACACCTGCACCTACAACAGTGACTCCCCAAATCAAAGTAGGGCTGTCCAGGGTTACAGGATACCACTATATGTAGTGAATGGCTCTTAACACTTGAGCCAGGCCCCTGGGCTATAGTGATCCTTCTCAAAAATTCAGGCCCTGAACAAACAAATGAAGTACACTTGAGAGGCAGAGACAGCCAAATCCAGGATATGGTGAACCAAGAAAAAGAAAAGAAGTGTATATGTATGTGCACGCACACACACATACATACACAAGTATCTCTTAAGGCCCACTTATATGACTGGCATTACTCATATAATTTTACATATATTCTTATCTTGATTATAGTCTATGACAGCCCTATGATATGAACAGTATGATCGGTCCCATTTTAGACATGAGGGCTTATCTATCTTGCCCAAGGTCATCTAGCTAGTGATTTCTATGTCAAGATTTGAATGGAGGTCTCTCTGTCTTTACATCTTAAGCACTTGAAGCCATCTGGGCCATCCAACAGAGATTCTATTCCCTCAACAGGTTGATAAACTGTAAGGCTTTGCAGGACCAAGGCTTAGACTTCCCATGGTTCTCAGCAGAAATGTGAAACTCAAGTTCTTCTCAGAGAAGTTGTATCCTTCCCTTGTGGTGCAAAGAAGGCTGATCGTGCTTCCTCGGGATGCGCACAGATAGAATGCTTTCCCCTGCATGACTTCCAAGCATTCTAATACCACGGCCATTTCTGTCCATCCAGGAGAAGAAATTTAACATGAAGCAGAAGGGCTCAATTTGCAAGGAATCTGTTTAAACTGGAACTTGTACCTCAAAGCCACCTACCTCACAGAAAGTATGGAGGGCATTTTGCATTTAAGGAAATAAGTCTCATGGTCTGAGGATAATTATACAACCCTAGACACTAGGTTCCACTGGATGAAACATGGAGTAGAATAACAAACTGGTTAAATTATGACTCAGTACAAGAAGAATGGGAAACATGTATTGTAGCAAGAGCCAGTGAAACAATAGACAGCTTCAGACAGGATGCTTGGGGAAAAGATTGAACCATCTGCTCCTTGATTTCTGTTCTTTTATGACACTCATTAATACCTATCACAGGTCTAGAAATATGTAAAGTTATCTTAAAACTAGATTATATGTATATATAACATACATACATAGGAAGTCATCATCACATCATTATCACATCATCATTATTATCATCATCACTATCATGTACAAGTGAATAGGGGAACCAGGCCAACATGCTAATATTTCTTTCATCTTTCTTCTATTTTTCTTCTCTTGTTTTTTTTTTTGAGACAGTTTTTCTGTGTAGCCCTGGCTGACCTGGGATTTACTTTGTAGCCTTGAACTCATGGAAATCTGCCTGCCTCTGCCTTTCAAGTGTTGGGATTAAAGGCATTATTTATTTTTATTTTATGTGCATTGGTATTTTGCCTGCATGCATATCTGTGTAAAGATGTTAGATCTTCTGGAGATGGAGTTACAGACAGTTGTGAGCTGCCATGTGGGTGCTGGGAATTGACCCTGGGTCCCCTGAAAGAGCAGCCAGTGCTGTTAACTGCTAAGGCATCTCTCCAGTCCCAGGATGTACTCTCTTTATAATATAATGTTAGAAACTCCTTTTTAGTCTGTGTAAGCAAAATGTTTTGTTAGTTGGGAGTCCAGAGAAGATGATCACATATCATAGAGATTCCATAAACACGTGATTATGATATATTAGTTAAAAAAAGAAAACAATGATAGAAACAGCAATAACACATTCTGTTCTGAGCTGTTCAAGCTAAATTTGTTTCATTGAACATATGTTTGAGAGTTCATCTTAGAGGAATTATCCATGGTAGGTGGTCAATCACAAATGGGACAAAAGGGAGCCATTAGAGAAGGCTGAGGTTTATTTGCAAAGTAGTGGTTCCATAGGGCTAGTGGGATACTTGGAATTACAGCAGGCTGTCAAAACATGAACATGAGATGAAGCACGGACCTCACCAAAAGCCCGAGATAGCACCCTGATCTGGAATACTCTGACTTTTACAACCCATGTATTTGACCCTGTGGCTACCAATACCAATTTTATTGAAAATATTTATTTATTTGTTTGTTTGCTTACTTGCTTTTATTTTATGTGTGTGGTGGTTGTGCTTATACCACATGTGTGCCTGGTGCCTACAGAGACTAGAGGAGGGCACCAGGTCCTCTAGAATTGGAATTACAGATGGTCGTGAACTTCCTCGTGGGTACTAGGAACCCAATGGGAGTTCTCTGTAAGAGCAGCAACTGTTATCAACTGCAGAGACATCTATGTAGCCCTGATTGCTATATTTTAATCCTTGAACACCAAATATTTTCTTCTTGCAAGGAACAGCATGGAGTTTCTCACTTGCTTCACTCTCGTCAGGAAGCAGCTGTGCATTGAGTTTTCTTGGGTTGAGTTCTGACAATATAATAAAGGAGGGGACAGAATCAGCAAATAGATCTCTGTGAAGATGCTGGGTGCATCCTGACAGACACCTACAAACTCCCACATAGGCAAGTTCTGCTCACATTATGGGTGTTCTGTTTCTTGACATCCCTAGGACAGTGAAATCCCCATGTAGGAGATTTCTCATCGGTTATAATTAATAAAGAACACAGGCTATTCAAAAACACATTAGATATCAGAGCAAGGAAAGATCTTGTCATTTAGTCTTATTATGTATAGACTGGGAAGGTCCAGTGAAGACAGACTGGCAGAATCACACAGACAATAACTGGAACTGAGGTCAATCTCCCAGCTTTCACTGTGTAACCAAGCCATCTTCTCAAGCTTACATCATGCTCCTTAGCATCAGCTGTCTCCAGTGTATAGTCTATACCTTTCTTCATGCTTTCAGTCATGTGTGAGGCTAGCATAGTTTTCTAAAAGGGCTAAAATTTTCTTTTCCTCCTTTTGATTTCTTAATTGAAAATAGATTCTTCTCTCGTACAATACACCACAACCATTTCAGAGCTACAGCTTTCCGTTCCTTTCTCCGCCAGACTATATAGGCAGTGCTCCCACGGAGGTGTTTTCTATGGTAATCCTAGCTCTTACTACTACTGAAAAAGGGAAAAACGTATGTAGTCATAGTCTTTCACAAGAATCTAGTTCTCGGGTTTAGGGATATGGCTCAGTGGGTAAAAACACTGGCTTCATAAGCATGGGAACAGAGTTTGAATTCCTAGTGTCCACATAAAAACTATAGTTTGGCCATACACATGCACATGACCCAGCATGGTTGGCATGGAGGCTGGAGAATCTCTGGGGCTTGCTGGCTGCCAGCCTAGCTCCAGTTTGAGGGAGAGAGAGAGAGAGAGAGAGAGAGAGAGAGAGAGAGAGAGAGAGAGAGAGAGAGAGAGAGAGAGAGAAAGAGAGAGAGAGAGAGGTTGATAGATTCTGTCTCAAAGGAGTAAGGTGAGAAATGATAGAACAGAATTTCTGATGTCCTTTGACCTCCATGTATGTTTATGGTATGTGTAGTAACACACATGTACACATAACACATACATATGCCACACACTCATGTAAAGTTTGTTCTCTCTCTCTCTCTCTCTCTCTCTCTCTCACACACACACACACACACACACACACACAAACACACACACCCACACACCCCACATACCCCTATACATCTTGTTCTTATTCTATTTTCTTTTTTTATTAGATATTTTCTTTATTTACATGTAAATTTATCCTTTCCCAGTTTCCCCTCCAAAAAACAAAGAAACAAACAAAAACGACAAAAACAAACACCTGTTGCCTCCCCCCTCCTCATGCCTGCCACCCCACCTTCTCCTACCTATTGGCCCTGGCATTCCCCTACACTGGGGCACAGAACCTTCACAGGGCCGAGGTCCTCTCCTCCTATTGATGATCGATTTTGCAATCCTCTACCATACACATGCTGCTTGAACAATCAGACCCCTCTATGTGCAGTCCTTGGTTGGTGGTTGAGACCCTGGGAGCTCCGAGGGTACTAGTTAGTTCATGTTGTTGTTCGTCCTAAGGGGCTACAAACCCCTAAGCTCCATTGGTCTTTTCTCTAATTCCTTCACTGGGGACCCTGCACTCAGTTCGATGGATGGCTGTGAGCCTCTACATCTGTGTCAGTCAGATACTGTCAGAGCCTCTCAGGAGATAGCTATATTTAGGCTGGCTTGCCCTTCCTTCAGTCTCTGCTCCATAGTTAATCTCTACAACTCCTCCCATGGGTATTTGATTTCCCCTTTTAAGAAGGAATGCAATGTCCACCTTTTGGTCTTCCTTCTTCTTAAGTTCCTTGTGGTTTGTGGGTTGTTCTTCCTGTATTCCAACCTTCTGGGCTAATAACCACTTATCAGAGAATGCATACCGTGTTTGTTCTTTTGTGATTGGGTTACCTCACTCAGGATGATATTCTCCAGATCTATCCATTTACCTAAGAATTTCACAATTTTATTGTTTTTAATAACTGAGTAGTACTCCATTGTGTAGATGTACCCCAATTTCTGCATCCACTCCTCTGTTGAGGGACATCTGGGTTGTTTCCAGGTTCTGGTTATTATAAATAAAGATGCTATGAACATGGTGGAGCATGTGTCCTTATTACATGTTGCAGTATCTTTTGGGTATATGCCTAGGA
>NW_022196906.1:45866897-45907633 GCF_008632895.1 Mastomys coucha | reverse complement strand
CATCTGTTGAAAATGCTGTCTTTTTTCCACTGGATGGTTTTAACTCCTTTGTCAAAGATTAAGTGACCCTTATTTTATTTTCAATTAGTGACTTCTTTGGTACAGGGCAGCCAGTCCCTCAGCTGGACAGCACCCACTGGTTCTGTTCCCAAAGGAAAATCAAGAGACCATGATTGGGTGGCTATGAGCACTTGAATAAAAAGTCTCTATAGAGGAAGAGTTATTCTTATTATTTTCATCATGTGAAAATTGAAGGGTAGACAGAAACGTTATGTATCAAGAAGGAGGTGAGCCATGGAGCGACCAGACCACTGGATAAAAACTAGCAACACAAAGGCCATGTTACCCACAGTGGCTGCTTGCCTCCCTACAGTCAATGACTGTTAGAATCAACCTACCCACTGAATGTCGTGGGATTCCTCTATGTGCTTAAACCTGAATGTGAACATAAAACTGTTATAGGGACTGGATGGTAGGTATGCTCATTGGTTTTTGTTAAATTAACACATATTTGTCTTAATCTGGATATATTTGCGAAAAGGGACTCTTAACTGAGAAAATGCCTCTGTAAGATGGCCTTTGGTCATGTGTGTGGGTATTGTCTCAGTCAATGATTTATGGGGGAATGTGAGAGAGCCCAGCCCACTGGATGGTGCACCCCTTGGCAGATGGGCCTGGATAGTATAAGAAAGTACACTTAGCAAGCTGTGAGGAAAAAGTCAGTTATCAGCATTCCTTTGTAGTCCCTGCTTCAGTTCCTGCCTTGAGTTCCTGCCCTGACTTCTCTCACTGATGGACTGTAACTAGGGAGTTGTAAGCTAAACTTAACCCTTTCCTCCCCAAGCTGCCCTTTGTCATAGTGTTTTACCACAGCAATAGAAACCCTAAGTAAGAAAGTAGGTTTTTAGATGTCCCTTGTCATAATTTCAAAGGTCAGTCAGTATCAAGTACACTGCTCCTTCTTGGAACAATTAAGTTCCAGCCCACTGGAAGCACACTACCTTCTGTGTGTGGTTCTGTCTGCTTTTTCACATATACCACTTCCTTTCCTGAATGTATACTCTTGACACCCACAGATTGTGTCAAACTCGTCCTCTTTTCTCTTAAAAGGGACAAAGAGAGAGGGATGTCCCAGGGGCTTCCTTCATGAGGAAGGAGGGACTCATCTTCTGCTGCCAGGTTCAAGGGATCTCTCAGAATCCTTCTGATTCTTTTTCTTGACTACTGTCCTCTTCCCATTTTAACCTTTTTTTTTATGCCCAGGACCAATTTGTTAACTATCTATCTATCTATCTATCTATCTATCTATCTATCTATCTATCTATCTATCTATCTAAATATCTATCATTTATCTATCTATCTCTCTATCATCTATGTCATAAACTGTGTGTGTGTGTGTGTGTGTGTGTGTGTGTGTGTGTGTTTTATCTGCAGAGGACAGATGAGGGTGTCAAATCTTCGGGGGTTGGAGTTACAGGCAATTGTAAGCTGCTCCTTGTGTGTGCTGAGAATCAAATTCTGGTTCTCTGTAAGAACAGGAAGAATTTTTAACTGCTGAGCCATCTCTCCAGCTCCTCTATCATCTGTGTAATCTAATATACATACACACTATATTTATTTACTTATGTATCTAACCTATCTTCTAAATCTAAATCCATGTAATATAACACATACAGCCATTTATATAACCCACATAATCTATTATTTCTAAAATATATTTATCCTATCTATTTATTTATCTATCTATTGTCTATTTAATTTCTCTAGCCTCTATAGCTATCTATTCTATTTACTCTATTTGTCATCTATTGTTCTTTCTCTCTACTCTTTGTTTCTCTTTGTTTGTCCAGGGGCTAGAGGAAAGCAAAAGGAATTCTGATGTAGCTGGGCAATTTTAATATAGAAGTAATGGTCTAGATTCTATACCATAGGCTTCTCTTGGGCAGGAACCAGCCCAAGTTCTCTATCCTTTGACCCTGGTTATCTCCAGGCCCTTATCAGAATCTTCCCTCTTTGCCACATAAAGGACCTATCTCCCTCCTTCCTATGGGATGTTTTGACCCAATCAGAGGCATTTTGGCTAGAGGAATGCCATTTGGTCATGAAGAGATGCAAGGCTGTTGGCAAAACAGAGCTGGAGATTGGGGAGAATGGTCTGGAGTTTCAGGATACATCTTCATATCTATTTTCATTTTAGTGACATTGCCTTTTGAGTCTAATGATAAGTGTAAGTGGAAACAGCTATTTCATATACAAATGTACTTCAGGGCATCAAGTTCAAACCACCTTAAGCCAAAGTGGAAAAGAAAATATCTCCTCAGTAAGTCTACTGCACACTGCAGATTCCTGTAACAGGTAGGAAGCTATGCTAGTATTTTTGGCTTTTCTCCATATGTCAGGAAGGACACCTATCCTAACACTTCTTGTTCTTAGTCTTTCCCATGTTTTTGTACCCCAACTTGAAACTGTCTCCCTCTACACTCTAACTTGTCATCCTGATGACTCTTGTATATTCTCAGCTTCTACAAGACTAAACATTTGTATTTTCCATTCAGAAGTCAGCTGGTCTTTTAGTAGAAGAAACTGACATGAGGTGGTGTCTTCTCTCTCAGAGATTTACTTGACTTTCCCTAATCTCTGAATGTTTCTACTCTGATTGGATAGGCTCCTTATTATGTGTTCAGAGAGACTCAGAGGCAAACTCAAGGGCATCATCATGGCTGACTTGAACAAACGTTATCAAGGGAGAGATGTCTAGGAGACTGTAGCATGCTTATTGATACCCTGTATGTTAATCTAAGCATCTGGTACTTCTAGTTTTACTATGCCAAAATATTTGCCAGAAGCAACTTAAAGGAGGAAGGATTTATTTCAGCTCATAGCTTGAGGGTACATAACATCATGGTGGTGAAGGCATGGATGCAGGAGTGGCTCCAGGCTGTGGAAGCACAGGTGTGAGGCTGCTTACTCACATCCCAGTGTGTCAAACATATATGCATAAATATGTAAATATAGCCTATTCAGTCCACTTGGCATTATTTATATGTATATGATTCCAGGGCTGACCACTTGGTATTGAGTAATCAATTAGGGGGATTACCCAATTAAAATACTATTAGATGACTCTTTCGCCTGCCTTTAGAATTCCTTAGTTGCCTATAGTTCTCTATCTAAGGCTGATAAGGGGTGATAGCTATACTCATTGGTGGGTATAAGAGTAAATATTTAGAATCACAGTTAGGAATTTTGCTGGCCTAGTAGGATTTTCTGTAAGATCCATGACCTCACTTTCCCTGGATGGTTGGCTAGGTTTCTAAGACCAGATACAACTTCCCTTCTGTTTATCCTAAGTCCAATTAAAGAGGCATTGGTTACCACCAGATATGAGTGTCACTATTGCACCCTTAGGGATATTGTACCATGATGGTGATGGTTATAGTTCATAGATGGCACAGCTAGGTAGAACTATTGGTTACTCCTCTCTCTTGGAAGCTTGCCCAGCACCTGGAACTAGTCCTCAGGGTGGAGTATCCTTAAAGCAGCTCTTAAGAATAAAAACATTCTTCAACCTACCTGTTACCATCATCCAGTCAAGGAAAACTATCCCTCATCAATATCATCTTACCTGTACTTCATATTAATAATATTGTCAATTCTCCACAGAAAAAAAAATGGTAGAGATCTAGACTACCACTGTTACACGCAGTCAGATCTCCTGGGTTCTTATAAAAATAGTATGGGCAAGATCAAAGGGTCCCAACCAGTTGTCTTGGCATGCCTCACATTCTAGATACTTCTGGTTGCTTCCTCATACTTAGATCATGGTGACATCTTTTAGTGGGGTAAGAATATAGGTGAAATACGCCCTTCTGGCAGTAAGGGAGAAGGCTCACGATGTCAGCTGTCCCTCTGCTGGTGACATTAAGTTTGATTTTGTGATCCATTGTTGCCTAATGAAAGAGAAGTGAGGAGAAAGTTCCAGGTGTCAATGTCATTAATGGCAGAAAGTGACAAAGGACCGGAGTTTCAGCCAAAAAGCAGCTGCCTCCCTCTCAAGAACAGAAAGCTCGCACTTCCTCTGCAGTCTCTTGCTTGCCGAGTGCATGAACACATCTCTGTCTAAGGGCCTAGTTTTAACTTCCAGTGAAATTAGGGCAAAGTTCCTTTGGGCTTGATACCATTTCTTTTAAGCCCAGGCTCAGCACTGAGTGCCTGAAACACTTAGGAAATTGTTGTGAGTAGCAACAAAAGACAGAATAGCTAACCCCTGACATAGTTTTCTTCTTTGCTATGGCCACTGGATGATTTAATATTTAATATGATTGTGGTCAAACCAAGTCTAAACGGAGCAAGCCTGTAGCTGTTCTGGCCCCCAACCAAGTGGCCAGCAGCCCGATATGATATAACAGTGGTTTACTCACGAGCTTAGAGAGTAACCTTTCAGGCTGGTTGGACTCAAACAGCACTAAGCATTTCCTAGCAATGATCTGTAATGCTTTTGGGAAGCCTGCTTGAATCACCCTATTAGATCATGTTTTCTAAGGGGCCCTGATGCAGAAATACTGCCAATGACTCTGGCAGAGCCTCCTTCATTTAATAAGCCATCTTCCATTCTTTCAACAACTCCATGCAGTGAACTAGGCAGAATGGCATCCCGTTTGTAGATGTGAAAATGAAGACTCACTGAACTTAAGTAACTTGAGTAAAGTTACAAAACTAAGGAGTGGCCATCATGCACCCCAGACCTTGAGGTTTTATGCAGGTGGCTGTGGGAGATGAGCAGAGCTTGACAGGTGGGTTGGATAAACTTATGTTGCCAGCTTGTGTTTTTGCTTGGGCATCACTTAAATTGATTGGAGAGGGACTGTGTGAGCAAAACTAGGCAGAAGGCATATACCAAACCTGTCAAACTATTTCCCACAGTCAAGAGAGTCCATCCTTCTTGTCCCTGTAGCTTGGGGGTTTAAGACTAAAGGTTTAGAGTTGAACTCATATTTGATCCCTGTCTCTGCCTTTCACCTGGAGTGATTTGTTTAATGTTGCTTGGTGTGGTCATCATCTGTAAAATATGTATAACAGTATGACCTACCTCTAGGTGTTTGGGACAAATACTGAGTCATTGAATGCAAATTACTTAAGTTAGTAGTAAGCCCTCTACATGACTTTGTCATGTATTTTAGTAAATGCCCACTTAGTACATGCCCATGTGAGCTGTTGAGATATTTCATGCACCATGCATGCATTATCATGCAGTGATGGTTGTTTGCGAATGATCACGTTAGGACTTTGTGTGATTTGTAATGGCATCTGCAAGACCTAGAGAGACTCCCTTATGGAGAAGCCTATGACTTTCTTGTGTGATGGGCTTTAGTGTTCACTCATGCCTAGAGGGAGCAATTACAGATAAGAGATATGTATGTATGTGTTTTGCCCTCAAGATAGGGGTAACAAATAGGGGAGGAGTATTCATATACTAGCCAAGTAGACAGCAGAGAGAATGGTCATGGAGAGAGTATGTGTACATATGTGTATACATATGTATATGCTTCGAGCACGTAAGTTAGTATATATGTACATATTCTCTACATCTATCTATCTATCTATCTATCTATCTATCTATCTATCTATCTATCTATCTATATCAATCAAACTTTCCTCCTTTGTCCTTGATGACCGTATATGGAAGTCAACTCTTACTTACAAGGGCCAGGCTCTATGTCAGTCAGAGCAGCTATGTCCATCTATTTGTCTTCAGGTCTATCTATGAGTCTGCTGCTCAATTATCCACTGGTCTATCCATGTATTAGGTCACACATTTGTATGTCTCCTCCTCCATTTCTCTGTCCACATATTCACCATGCATCTAGGCTCTCTATCTGTGCTCCCACTTGTCTGTCTTCTCATGTATCTGTTTCCTATCATGCTGCAAAAGATAAACTGGGGGTTGCAGGAAACGCATGTTTGCATGTGTGTACACACAGAGAAGGCATGGAAAAGTGAGGAACTTCGAGGGTCAAGAAGGAAACAAACCCAAACTGTATTGGAAGGACATTGCTGGTTGCTGTTCCAAATCTGGGTTCTTTGTGTTCTTTTTGCAGTTACCCTTACCTCAGCAGAGACAAGCTAGGATTTGTTCAGAGGAATAATAGCTTCTATTCTCAGCCACTTGAGAGGTTGAATGTAGGTGATTATGTATATTTGTTCAACTTTCATGTGAAGGAGATACAGGGAAGAATCAGACCAAAACAACAATGACCGAGTCAGTGGCTGCTGTCCTCTCACAGGCAGGCTAAGAACGATTTCTCGTCTTTCCTGCTGATGAGTAAACTGCTTTCTCATGACCCTAGGTTTAGTCACTGAAGAGGCCTTGGCCAGATGCTCTGCCCTGTGACCTTGGCTGGAAAGCAAAGCCTAAGAAGGTCTTACCTACCTTCTTAGCAGTCACCACTCACACTGAAGGATGATGGATTGCCTAGGAGAGCAAGGATGCCTCCCTCCCCTTGGCTGAGGTCCCACAAGCTCCTTCCAGAGGACGATCTCTTAACCTTGTAGTTGGTTTGTACCTGCAAAATCTGTATGTCCCTAATACAAGTTGGATCACCGTCCCTTGAAAATCAAGGGATGTGAAGCTAGGGACAAGCAGGGAATGATGTGGCTTATTGAATGAACAAGAGCTCTTGGCTTGGTCATGATTACACATATTTGTGTGTAGGGGAGAGAAGAGGATGAAGATTGAACCTTTCGCTTTTGTTTTTACATTTCAGAATCACACAAATGGCCTCTGGAATCCTCTGGCAGCTGGTGGGCTTTGATCCAGCAAGCAATGAATTATATCCTCCAGTCGAGAGTAGAATTACAAATATCTTCAAGATGTTCAGTGCTCTGGGAAAGGGCAGCCAACTCGTGCTGGCTCTGTGGGATGCCTCCTGTCTGCACAAGAATGCAGCACCTCTCCCTCCAGAGGGCAGGGGGAATAAGGCTGTTGGGGAACAGGCCTGCTCCATAAGAGAAGCACATGATTTGGGGACATTGGCAGGGCCAAGTGTGGGTAGGCAGGGTGGGGAAAGCCCAGGCAGTACTACGGGCCTGGGTTAACTCTTCAGGTGACATCCTCTTGAGTTAGTGTCTGAGGAATGGCTGTGTGATCAAGGGTATCGGTGAGCATGATACTGCTTGATGAAGCCTCACTCATCTTAGATGCAAATATTTATTGTTTACCCCCGATGTACTAATTGATAACCAAGAAGTTTTTGTCACTAGCACAAGACAAAAGCATATGTAGGAGCAATGACGTGATTAATTCACACCGATTTATTGAGGTGTTTGAACATAGGATAGCACTGAACAATAGTTTCAAGTTCTGTCATTTGAGAAAGTTTTACCATTGAGAAGCATCTCAGCCTGGGCCTCCACAGCAGTCCCTCAGCATCTAATTTTGAGGCTGTTGCATTTGGGGGGTGCTGCATAGAGTTCATCGTCCATGAATCGGTGAAGAACAGAGGGTAGAGATTGGTTCATATCTGTTATTAATGGCATCTCCTCCTTGAGCACTTTTCCTGGCTGGGTAACTAGGAACGTGTAATACAAATTTGCCACGTGTGGATGGGGTCAAGCTGAAGCAGGGGTAAAGTGAAGTCATGATTCCTGTTTTTGATCTATGTAGTTCTTAAGGACCTCATCATTCCTGGAATTGTTTTACTTCTCACCCAAGCTTAGATCAGAGACTCAGCATGCTCTTGAGAAAGTAGCTCTCAGCTCTTATATTACCTATCTGTGTATCTATGTATATATCTATGTATGTATCTATGTACCTATGTATGTATGTATCTGTGCATACATGCATGTATGTATGTATCTATGTATACATCTATCTACCTACCTAACATCTATGTATCTATATTTGTATGTATATATGTATGTATGTATGATGTATGTATCTACCTATCTGTCATCTATCATCTGTGTGTGTTAGAACATACATGTATGTTCTACATGTGCCTGCCGTGTGTGTGTGTGTGTGTGTGTGTGTGTGTGTATGTGTGTGGGTGGGTGTGGGTGTGTGGGTGTAGGTCAGAGGATAACTCACAATAGTCAGGTCTTTCCTTTTACAAGATGACTTAGGGACTGAACTCCCTAAGTTAGGCTTGTCAGTAAGTACCTTTATACACTGAGCCATCTTGTCTGCTTTGCTCTCATGGTTGGAACTCTTAAACTGGGTCTGCCATCCTTGTTAGAATTCTGTAGAATGTTTAGTTAGTGTTTATTTAAGACGTTCATCTATTCATCCTCCAGTTGAGCACACTGTGTAGAGGGTTAAAGGAAGGTGTGAAATTGGGAAGTACCCAAAGCAAAGGAGGCTGATCAGGAGTTCAGGCCATATCAGCTCTGACAACTCTTTTCTATGAAGAAAGAAACTAGCCTTTCCTTTATTAGCAAGACAACAATAGCAAAAAGTGTTAATTAATCTGTCAACTAGAATTCTTCCCTCTCAGAAAAGAACATTTATTTATACTTATGCTAACTATTTTTGTACAGCCCAGCATAGAGAAACCCTTCTCACATTATAGCAATACTCTTTTTCCTTACCAAAAAATGGGCTTTATTTTGACATAGGTCTCATTCTGTAGCCCAGGCTGGCCTTGACTTTTGTATGCTAGGATTACAGGCCTGAGCCATTGTGCTTGGCATTCTTTCTCTTTGCATTTTAAAGTGAATGTAGTAATTATAATATTAATGGGGCATAGCATACAGTATAGTTTCTCAACACACATAAACATGTATGTATTCAGTGTATGTATATATATATGTGTATATGCATATATGTGTACATACATACATATATATTTATTGTACACATGCATATATATTCAATGTACACACACATACACATATATATTCAGTGTAAAACACACACACACAATTACATGAAGTATGGTGATCATTGGTTTTAAACCTAGGGTCACAAACATGCTGGGTAAGCACTCTATCACTGAGTTCCAGCCCCAGCCCCAGCCCCAGCCCCAGCCCCAGCCCCAGCCCCCATGGTATTTCCTGATAGAATGTCTAGAGGCTGACTTTCATTGTGTTTTTGTATTTGGTGATAAATATAAGCACTTTTCATCATTTGACATGATCCACATTCTCTAGATGCATGCCACAAAAAACTCAAATAGGAGTCAGGGAGATGCCTCATTAAGTAGAGTGACTGCTGTGTCACTGAAGACCTGAGTTCAGATCCCCAGCACAGACTTAACAGCCAAGAATGACCTACACCTGTAATGCTAGCACAGAAGACAGGTAGATCCAGAGACAGGCAATTCCCTGGCATACATGGTCCAGCCAGACTACCCAATCAAGGAACTCCAGGGTCAGTGAGTGACCCTGTCTCAAAGATGAGGTGAGGACTTCCACATATGCACATCCACATGCACACATCTACCCACCCACATACACATACACATACACAACTAACATTACATGAGCACAATGAGTGTTACTTGAGAGTTAGTAGAATTCCAGGGCTGGTGGCTCAATGGTCTTCAGAGAGACACCCAGACTAGACCTAGCTTTATGTTGTATTATTATTTGTAAATTTTCTTATTCAAGGTTAACTCAGGGCCAAATATGATCAGAGTCATGTCTTTAAAATCCAGTCTCCACTTAAAAGACACATATCCACGGTTGCTCAGAACCCCTTGGGTCCTCCTGGGCCCTTTGTGACTCTTGGTGCTTGAAAAGTATGTGAGCAGTGTGGTGGTTTGAATATGCTTGGCCTAGAGGGTGGCACTATTTGGAGGTGTGGTCTTGTTGGAGTAGATGTGACCTTTGTAGAGAAAGTGTGTCATTGTGGGCATGGGCTTTACGACCTTCATCCTAGCGGCCTTTGGAACAAGAGGTGGAACTCTCAGCTCTTCCAGTCTCACATGGAAGCTCTTCCAGTCTCTTCTGCCTGTTCACTGCCATGTTCTTGCCTTGATGATAATGGACTGAACCTCTGAACCTGTAAGCCAGCCCCAATTGAACATTCTCTTTATAAGAGTTCCCTTGGTCATGGTATCTGTTCACATAGGTATAACCCTAACTTAAGACAAGCAGCCTTACCTAACACAGGGGACTCTGCAAGGTGTGATTTCACTCTGCAATTTGGATGGAGAACAGCCAGCCCTGGCCATGCTGCTCAGTGAAAGCCAGTTTCACACTAAATGTCCTACCTAAATATGGTTCACTTTGACCTGTGCTTGTTCTTTTAGAAGGAAGGAAGGAAGGAAGGCACCAGGAGCTTTGGCTTATTCAGCCCAGCCAATTCGAGCCTAATGGGAACAGCAGTGCTTCTCCTGGCCGTGGCCATGTCTCTGTAGCCATGGAGGCTCAGCCTCTGCCAGCTTCTTACCTAACTTCTTCCTGGTCCCTGCTGCTGGTCCCCTAAGTGCTTATGGTGCCCACCCTGGCTCTGCAGCCTCCTGACTACTCTGCCCTCAGCTTTCTAACACAACCCTTTCATGCTTCAGTCAGTAAGTTTCTGTTGCTCACAGTCATTGAGCTCTGGCTAGTTGAAGCAAAGTTCTGTGTATCAAAAATTAACATAGGCCTCATGCTTCTGTGTTGTCTGCTCCCATCCATTTCCCTGCATCCCACCCGATATCTTTATAGTAAGACTGTTTCTAAACATGCCTCTCTAGCTTGTGTGTATAAATATCATTTTAAACCTTTTATGTATCTCTAGTAAATTTGATTTTCTTTGGAATGGTAGGTTTCTGTTGAGGTTATTTTAATCTGGACATCCATTTTCACAGATCTTGTTCCTTTCTAAGTCTTAATTTAAGCCACTGACAATGGCACGAAAAAAAGAAATCATAACCCTCAACTCAAAGTGACATTTTAATGATGAAATATTTCAAAGGTGTAGAGAATAAATGCCACATCACACTCCCGTGTCTCTACCCAGAGTAAACACCTGTTACCCCGAACACTTAGGAGGGAGGAACAGCAGGATCAGGAGTTCAAAGCCTGCCTCAGCTATGCAATAATTTTCAAAGCCAGCTGCTTAAAAAAAAATAAAATCAAAACCAAACAAACAAAAAACCAGGAAATAAGACAAACCAACCAATAATAATAAAACCCCAAACACTGAGAAGTCCCATTTTTAAGTCTGTATTTTAAAGTATTTTGCATGATACATATATCAAATACTAGATAGAATAGATATTGAAATAACAAGGGACTAGAAAAGACCAAAACATCCACCCATGTAATGTTTTCCTAAAAAGAGATTTCCAAAATAAGTTAAATTAAATGGATACATTTGTTGTCACAGTATGTGAGTTTTAGAAACTGTAACTTTGTGTTGGTAGAAAGTTAAGCATGTACAGAAGAGTACACACCAGTTTCAGGTAGTGGTTTCAGGTAGAGATGGAGTGACAGGCCTTTCTGCTGGCTCTATAACGATGTATATGGAGCTAGTTTTAAACGAACACCTTCATATATCTTTAGGGTTATGAAAGCACTCAGCAATACTGACGATCTGTGTTTAGGGTCACTGACCTGGGTCAAATCCAGACCCTGGGCTGTGCTACCACAGGTATGTGTGTTAGCTGCCTATCAGCTTTGCCATCTGTTAAATAGGAACCATAATTTCGACTATCTTATAGACTTTCTATGAGGATAGAATTTTGTTAGAAAAACATATTTTGCATGTTAAAAAAATAAAAACCGTCTAGTGCTCCTCTCCTTCAGTCAGCTCCTGTCCTTCTTCTGAGGCTCAGGCTGTATAAACAGACAAGGGCAGGAAGAGATGGTGGTGGAATGGAGGGCAGAGAGGAACCCGAGGCAGAGTTCTGTTCCCCACCCTTGCTCCAAGCACTGTGGGAAAGAATTGCCCTGTGACTGAGAAAGCACTCGGCAACAGTTGGCAGGGAGTAAAACAGCTGAGCGTCTTCATGGAAAAATAACCAATGCAGCACGTGACTCGATTCAGTCTAAGGTGCGGGAAATCACGGCAACTAGAGACCTTGAGAAGAAAAACGCAAAGGGAGCAGAAACATCTCCTCACAGCCGGGCTTGTTTTGCACCCTGTTTCTCACCTGCCCGTGGTCTGCCTTCTGATGGCGCCTCTTAGCCCTTTCCAGTTTGCTCAGGTTCTAGATGGTGAGCACTTCGTTTGGAATAACCTTCACCCGTATCTTCTGCTTTCAGAAATGCTATGGCTTAAACAAGGGTGTCCCAAAACAGGTGCTAAACTTTAATGGCGAACCGGTACTTATAACAGGTGAGGCTCTTCTGAGAGGATTGGACAAGACCTCCCCTTCACCGTGACCGGAGTTAGAGCCCTTATAAAAGAGCTGAAAGGCTCGACTCCTTTCTCTTGACTTTGTGCGGTTCGAGCATACAGCAAGGACGCTCCTCCATGCCACTGCCCCACTTAGACTTCTAGACTCTGCGGCTGTAAATTACCATACAGTCTACTCCGCTGTCTCAGCACACACGGAGCAGGTTCAAGTCGTGGTGACTTGCTGTCGCTGTAAGTCCACAGATACAAATTCTGTAATGGGGTGAATGCAGGCTTTCAGAAAGGTCATGCCTTGCTCAGGGGAAGAGCGCTGGCTGTTCTAGGTGACTCACCACCACTCTTATCCTGAACTCCGCATTTGTTCTTGCCTTTCCTGGTTCTCATCCTTCCTTATTCGAGCAACTTCATTTTAAGTTTCATATAGGATTCAATTTGTTCTCATTCCTCTGCTGGAAAACATGTAGTAGCTCCCTTCTGTCCTTAGATAAAACAAAACAAAACAAAACAAAACAAAAACCTTTTAAGTAACTGCCGTAATCCCACCCTAATCTAGCTTCTAGATTTTCCAATTTACCATTTCTTGGGCTCAGCCTCAGCAGATCCCAGCATTACTGTGCTCACCTCCACATCCCCGTCTTGTCTTTTTTTCCCCCTTTCAACACGCTGCCCTCTCCACCCTCCCAAGTCCCATGTGTCTAATTTCCTCATCCTTAGTGGTTTACCTCAAATGCCATTTACTTTCTAGAACCTTCCTCGATCTACATTCCTTTCTCCCCAAGCTGAACATGAGCAATTAATTTATGAGCTTGGTAGGCGTGAGGGAACCAAAAAGGAATAACACACAGTCCCTCTACTCTGTCAGCACTTGTCCAGTCAGGAAGGCAAGACAGAAACCAGAAACCTTAACGGTGGGGTGAGGGAGAATAAGGCCACATGGAGACTCTTTAGAACCCCTGGCATCTCTGGACTCTAGCTTTTCTCTTCCCCACCCAACCCCCACTCATGCTCAGCACCATGGCCGTATGATTTCTCTTGAGTCTGCTCTCCTGGTCAAGCCACACCCTGCATGGTTACATCCAAGTCGCATCCATGCCTTCAGGATTCCCAGAACCCTTTGTAACCGTCTCCTGATCACCTTTCTGATTCTCTCCTCTTGTATTACCTCTTCCTCCTCCTTTCCCTCACATTAACCTTTTCACTCCTTAACAAGGTCAAACATTTCCCTTCTTAAGCTTCGAAGAACCCACTTCCTCCTTTATATCTAAAGTTCTTTCTTGCCATCTAGGTACGAGTTTAGAGAACACCAGCTTGAAGGATGCTTGCTTGGCCCACTAGCCTAATCTACTCCCTCCATCACACCCTTAAATCTGCTCCTCCTGAGTTTTCCCATCTGGTTTTGAATCACCTCTCTCTCACTGATGTGATACTCCTGGGTCAGAGGCCTTGCTTTGTGGGTCACAGCTGTTAGCTCCAGTGCAGCTGCAGCAGGGCACAGGGGAAGTGCTTGGGGGACTGTTTGTTTATGATTGAGTGGTGTGATAGCATGGGGGAGTGGTGGATCGCAAGTGCAGGGAAGTGCATAGCGCTTAGCTGGCTCTTTCAAGTTTCTGGGGGCAGGCACCTTATCTGTTTTGCTTAGCACTGTATTTCTAGTGTTTTGGTCAGTTGTGGGTTCTCAATATCCATCTAAATCATGAATGTCAGGATGATGAACTGGACACAGACTTCAAAGACCTTGAGTGTGTATCAAATAAACGGACATTTTTGTCTTTTGAAAAGTGGAGACTCATTGAAGGGTGTTCTTGCACCTTGTTTATTTTTAAAAAAACCTTTGTATCTATTTTGGGTTTTAATTTTGATCTTGAAGTATAGATCTCCTGGGAAGGAGTTGCAAAGAAAGGTTGAGTGACTTTTCCCCCCTAGCACTTCTCCCAGACTTGTAATGCTTGTGTCTTATATGAGCACATTGCTGAGAGCAAGACACTGACAATGACGTCATTCATACAATTGACCAGAGCCCATCAATTTACATGCTCTAGTCTCTGTGTACATGCTGTGCAGGAACGAAGCTCCATGGAGCTTTGTCACATGCAAATGATGTCTGGGTCATCAGCATCTCAAGGTGTTTCATTCTCACCAGGAGATGAAGTCTCCAAATACATGCTGTATTCAGATGAAGAAGTAACAGAGAGGTGAGTGGAGAGCTCAGGACATATCTTAGGAATATCAACATTTAGGGCCACTGAGATCTTGACTCCAGTGAAAGAAAGCTTTTAGGGGCAAACAGGTGAGTACTCAGCTGAAGTGTGGCACGTGGTGAGGCAGGTGGGGTGGTAGAGGAAAAGGGCATACAGGCAAGTAGTAAATGGTTTTAAGCTGTCTGGCAACAAAATTAAGCACTTGTGGTGGGTGGGGTGGGTTTGCCTTAAGACTTAAGGACTTCCAATGGTCAACTTTACTTGTCAGTTTGATTGGGTTAAGAAGCACCTAAAGCATTTTTTGGTGAACATCTGTGAGGATGTTTCCAGAGAGCATTGACCTAGGGTGGGGTGGGGAGGAGGACTTCTGGATGTGGTGGTATGCCATTCCACAGGTGAATTGGAAAGTGGGTACAGCCAGCTGAGTGCCTGAGTTCCTTTTCTCTACCTTTGGTCCACTGATATTTGAGTTCCGACCTGCTGAGAGCCATTCCTACTGGCACATCTTCTCCACCATGGTGGACTGCTCTTTCAAATCTGTCCTTATGCTGCTTCTTGTCAGTATTTGTTACAAAGAAGGAATGGATATGGTTCCATAATGCATGGTAGTTCTGTGGTCACAGGAACCATGGCCATTCTATCATGCCATTTCTGTGACTCCATACATGGTAACTGGATGAATCCAGATGAGATCTTGCCTAATACCTGATGGGGAATAGCCAAGGAGCTTTAGAACTCTGAGAAAGTAAAAAATCTGTGAACAGAGTGTATGTTACTGAGTGATGGGCACAAAAGTGGAGAGCAGAGGGGCCTGTGTGGCTGATGAAGCAAGGTCCCAGAGGGGGAGTGGGAGTTGAACTGACTTAGGCCAGGATGGGGAGACATGGTGGTCATCGATAAGTATGGCTGCTGAGGACTCAGTTTCCCAGTGAGGTGGGGACCGCCGAAGCTGAGGGAAATGGCAACAAAATTAAGTACTTGTGGTGGGTCTGTGTTGTCCAAAGACGACTAAAGAATTCAGAGTCATCATCTGAGGTACCAGTGACCACACTTTGTGCCTTGTGTTTTAAAATTAGGATGTACTGATCTAGATAATTTATTTGGATATTATTTGTCCACTGTTACTCTTTATTTCTCTTTTCCTACTCTTCTGATTCCAACGAGTTTAATTAAGTTTTTGTTTGTTTGTTTGTTGGTTGGTTTTTTTTTCGAGACAGGGTTTCTCTGTGTAGCCCTGGCTGTCCTGGAACTCACTCTGTAGACCGGGCTGGCCTCGAACTCAGAAATCCTCCTGCCTCTGCCTCTCAAGTGCTGGGATTAAAGGCGTGCGCCACCACTGCTTGGCCTTAAATTAAGTTGTCTGTAGGTCATGTGTCATGACCCCTTTCTACTCTCTACCCCCAGCAGCAGTGCACTGCCCTTATATTCTTGGGTGTGTGTGTTGTGTGTTCAGGTGAAGTGTCAGGAACCTCTCCCTTCTCCTTAAGGGAGTGTTGGTGGGCCCGATCTTGTGCAGTTACTTGCAGCTGCTGAGAGTTCAAGATTGTAGTGCCTAGGTCATACCTATAAGACGGTAATCCACAACAATGTACTTTTGTTGTTTCTCATCAGGACGCGACAAATGATCTCACACAGTCATATCACCAGTGCCCGGCATATAATAGGGCTCAATGAATATTTTTTTTTTTTGAGCATTGGACCAAATGAGTGAGAAGATACAAAATGGCTGGTGAGAGTTCTGGATAGGCCAGCTGCAGTTGGAAGCAATCCCTCTGTCCTCTGGTATAGCCCTACCACCTGTGCTTGTTGCTTGCTGTCTTCTGTCTTAAGTGACTTGCACTCACGTCTATGGTCTTGCACTGAGCACTTTTCAGGGCTAAGTTGGCAGATGATTCGTCCTATCAGGTCAACTACACAATAGGTGTTCAGGGATTATTAGGTGGGTAAATGAGAATGAAGCACTCCGGAGACAGAAAGAATCATTTTACATTGCATTAAAATCCAGCATCTTGTGACTTGTCTTAGTAGATGTTCTGTTGCTGAAGACAAACTACAGCCAAGGCAACACTTAAAAAAAAGTATTTAATTGGAACTGGCACAGAGTTTCAGAGGCTTATTCCATTATCATTATGGTGGGAAACATGGCACCATGTAGTCAGACGTGGTGCTGGAGAGAGAGGTAGCTGAGAATTCTACATCGGAATGGGCAGGCAGCAGGAAGAGACAGTAAGACACTGGACCTGGATTGGGCATTTGAATCCCCAGAGCCCACTCCCCAGTGACACACTCTTCCAAGAAGGCCATGCCTCCTAATGATATCCCATAAGTATTCAAATATGTGCCTATGGGGGCTATTCTTATTCAAACCACCCCATTTGTGTACAGGTATAGGAATGCAGCTGTTAGGAAGAACCAAATTCTCTTTCTTCAACCTTTAGGCAACCCTTCAGCTACTTGAATGATGTGATATGGTATCTCTACCATTCTCTCTTTCTGGCAAAGAGTTCATGTGACTATTCCTCACACGTCTTGCTGGTTCTCCCCCAAAGTCCTACTCCCTTTTGGGATAGGAATTCCCTGCCCCCTCCCCAGGCTTAGACACTGTTGTAGATTAGTAGTTTCTGATCTTGAGCTTCACATAAATGGAATCACAGACTATAGTGATTTGAATGAGAATGACCCCTACAGGATCATATATTTAAATGTCTGGTCCTCAGCTACTGTTTGGGAAGGATTAGGAGGTGTGGGTTGGTTAGAGTAAGCATGGCCTTGTTGGATGAAGTGTGCCACTGGGGTTGGCTTTGAAGTTTCTCCTCATCTCTTCTTTCACCCCTGTCCCTGTCTCCCCACCCCCCTGCCCCATTCCCCTTGACCCACAGCTTGGAGATCAGATACTCTTAGCTCCATCATCATGCTTGTCTAACTGCCACAGAATTCTCTGCCATGAACTGTAAGCAAGCCCCAGTTGCTTTGGTCATGGTGTTTCATCTCAGCTATAGACCACTAAGACAGCATCAGGGACTGGGTTATTTTTATGACAAGCTTCACTGTGCTGCTTGTTGGTGGACTGTGGACTTGTGCCTTTGGATTAGGAAAGTGGTTAAATGTTGTAAGTAGGGCTTAATGGGCCATCCTAGTCCAAGCATGGAAGACTGTGCTGCTGAGAGCAATTAGGTCTGTGGAAGCCCAGGTCAAGGGGATTCAGAGGGGAGCAACATTAACATCTGGGCTACAGGCCATTCGTACAATGTTTTGGCAAAGAATGTGTTTTGCTCTTGTCCGTAGAAACTGCTTGAGGCTAACTTGAAGAGTTTTGGACTAAAACCGTGGGCAGAAGAATTTCAAGACAGCCTAGTATTGACTATGCCACTTTATTAGTGAGTACTCTTATGTAAATCTACAATGCAAGAGAGCAATCTAAAGCAAAGAGAAATATAAAAAGTACAGTTTGAGGAAAAAAGGAGCACCAGGAAATGTAATGTTGGAGCCAAATCTTGTGCTCTAGGAGATGAAATGTTAAAGCAATGTCTGATGGTCAATGGAATAGAGGGAGTGGAAACCTCAGGGCAAGGCCCCATTCAGCTGATCCTGCAACCCACCCCAGCAAAGCTCCCCCACCAAGGGAAAGGTCTGGCCTAAACAACAATGGAAAGCCTATGCAAATGTAATTCAAGGAAGAGGCTAGGTGCCTGCCCTAGCAAGCAGAAGAACTTGGTAGATCCAGTTAATGTGGTTCTGGATTAGGTGTCAAGGATACAGGAAAGGAGTTCTGGAATCTTCCTCTGTAGTTAAGAAAAGGAGCTGAGGCCAGGCTTGTGGCAGGGGTGTCCCTGTATGGAGGCTGTGAAGGTGAAACCTGGATTGTGTTGGAGACCCCGAGATGTTGGAGATGCCAGAGTCATGGGATACCTGCTGAGGAAAGCTGCTGAGAGAGAGTGGAACTAGCCCAAGAGAGAGCATCTTGTGGCCAACAAACCTGGAAGGAGTTGGAGAGCTGAAGAGCATTTGATAACAGACATGCAGATGTAGTATTTGGAGTTTGTCCTGCGGGGTTTCAATCTTGTTTTGGTCCAATATTCTCTCATTGTGCTTCCCTTTCTTCCTTTTGGAATAGTAATGCATATTCTGCTATTGTATGTTGGAAGCATGTGATCTGCTTTTTGATTTTAATTTTACAGAGGATTACAGTTAAGAGATTGCTCTGAACCTCAGAAGAGAGGCCTTGGACTTTTAAAACAGTATTGAGGCTATGAAAGACTTCTAAATTGGACTGAGTACATTTTACACTATACTATGGCTATAGGTTTATGTGGGATGGACAGTAGAATGTGGTGATTTGAATGAGAATGGTCCCCATGGGCACACATGTTTGAATTCTTGGTCCTCAGAAGAGCTGTTTGGAAGGATTATGTGTGGTGGTTTGTTGGAGTAAGTGTGGTACTAGTGGGTAGGCCTTGAGTTTTCAAAAGCTCAGGCCCAGTAGTAGTCAGTCTGTCTCTGTCTGTCCCTCTGTCTGTCTGTTTCTCTCTCTCTCTCTATTTCTCCTTGTCTCTGTCTCTTGGCCTGCATTCATAAGTTTTGGGTTCTTATAAATGAGAATAGCCATGAGTCTTTCTGTACAAGTCTTTGTATGGATAGATGTTCATTCCTATGAGGTAAGTCTCTAACTGTAGTTCCTTTATATAAAATGGCCACCTTCCCAAAGCATGTTTCCTGCTTTCATACATCAGTGTGTAAGTTCTGGTTGCTTCATACGCGTTAATGACATCATTCATGTTTTAGCCGTTCCAGTAGTATGGCGTGCTCTCATTGTGGATTTTCATTTGTGTTTCCTTTTTTTAAATTAGGAATTCTAGAAATTTTTGATAATTACATACATGTATACAATGTATCTTGATCATATCCACCCCCAGCCCCTCCCTGCCTCTCCTCCTGGACCCTACTCCTCAATAAGTCCTCCCCTTATCTTCATATTCTCTTCTTTGTAAAAATGACCCAGAGTCTAATTAGTGCTTCCTTCAATGCTCATGGGTATGAGGCCAGGCACACATACCCATGTGTGGGGAGTCTACCCAAAGGTTTTCTCCACAAAAATTGACTCTCCTTCCCTAGCAGCCAACATGTCAGTCACCCCCAGCTATAGGGAGTGCCTCACGAGTCCCCTTCCTTGTCCACACTGGGATGCTGATTGGCATGATCATGTGCAGGTCTTACGCAAGTGACCACAGCTGCTGTGAGGTCAGGAGGACAAAGGCCATGCCAAGCCCAGGTATCAGCATTTCCGCATTCTTTCCCCATCCCCTAGGCTAGTAGTACTTTTTTTTTTTTAACCCTCATCTCTTGAGCCTTGAGGGGGTTAATGTAGACGTCCCATTTAGGGATGAGTGCCCAGTGGCTACTCATTTTCAGAAATAAGACCTGCTATCAAGTCTCTGTATTAATTACTGTCCACTGCAAAAGGAAGCTTCTCTGCCTAAGGCCGAGAGCCTGCATTTAATCCATATTAAGTCATGAGTATAAACAAATATTTAGAAAGCAGTTTGACAACATGTCATTTAGCAAAACAACAGTAGTAGCCCCTCCGCCCAATCCCCCCACTAGACTATGATCTGTCTTGGGCTTTTGACCAGGCTTATGTACTAGGCATGGCTTCTTCCTGTGAATTAGGCCTCAGATGCAATCAGAAAGTGGTTAGTTACCCCTACAACAGTCATGCCAGTGTGATTATACCAACAGGCATATCTTGAGTGGCATTAAATATGGTAGCATGCAGGATTCACTGCTGAGTATGATCATTGATGGCTTTTCTCCCCCCCCCAAGGAGCCTATATCTTCTGGGACATTGAAAGCAGACCAGTGGGGAGGAATTTTTCAGGTCTGTTCTTGGTATTTAACTTTGTGATGCTTTCAGTAATAGGGTCTTACCATCAAGTTATGATGGGCAACCAACAGTAATGGCAATTGCCTGTGTTGTTCAGGGGGCCCCTGGGGCCTTCTGACCAACAGCTTATTGCAGGGGGATATCCAACACCCTGGTACTGAGATTTTCAATTAGAAACCCATGTCTTCTGGGAGAATCATGGTCCACCCACATTTTCATTTTCTTATAACTAGTGATGTTGGGTATCTCCCAAGTGCTTCTTGGACATTCGTTTAGTCCCTTTGGTGAAGTACCTTTTCAGATCTTTTTGCCAACATTATAAGTTGGGTTGTGTCTATGCTTGGTGTGCAGTATTTCTTCACTTTAAATTTGTTAGCTGTGCTCTATGTAAAACTCCCACACCCAAGCCTGGCACTCTGGTGCAGATCTGTCCACTGGCTTTTATCTTGGCAGGATATAGGGTACCCTATAGTTCAGGCTGGTTTCAAAATGACGACATGGGTCTTGAATCTCCTGCTATAGCTTCCTGAGTACTGAGTCGATGGAATGTACCACCATCCCCCTCACATCATCATGATATCTTTTGATGAAGAGACATATTTAATTTTTATGATTGGTTCTTTTCCTTGATGAGTTGTCTAATTTTCAACTGAGAAGCGTTTTTCAGCCCTCAGGTACAGTCGAGCAGGATCTAATGGCATGCAATAGGATGGTGGAGTTTTCACCTTTTAAGGGTCTAACAGTCCAGGAGTGTGGCCCTGAGAAGGCTCAAGCTTAGTCAGTGATCGTGAACCCCACAACAGCTCATTATCCTGCTCACACTTCTTGATCGTTCTCCATCCTATGCAATTCCTATGTAACTCTTGCTCAAAAGCATCCTTTCCCTCCCCCTACCCCTGAAGGGTTGTGGAAAGGCAGAAGGGAAGATGGGAAAACTAAAATCTGATTTTCAATGTGTTCGTATTTCTAGAAAAATATTCCTGAGATATATTAGTCCATGGAGCAGAATGCCTTGTGGAGCTCTGTCAGGTAGGAGGACCACATGAGAGTTAGAAGGTGGCAACCAGGAGGACCCAACAGGACTCCAGAGCAAGCTGCCTAAGGCATCTAGTCCTTTCACCTTTAATGGATGCTTTAAACAGTCCTGCCAGTCTCATTTTAAAACATATATCTAGGAAACTCTGAAAGAACAAATAAAAATATTATAAAAATACCAAGACACACTTTCCATAAACAAACTCCCTTTTATGATTTAAGTGGTTTATTTTCTCAGAATGAAATACAGATCAAAATCAAGGGCATCAACAATGCCAATAGACTGTATAGCTTTATAATTGCTATTTTTCTCTGAAAAATTTATGGGGGCCTATTTTTCCAACTTTGAGATATCCCAGCAAGCCATGGCCAGGAGAGTTCTGCTCTCTGCAGAAATGCCTTTGAGAAAATACCTAGACTGGAAGAAATTGGGAAGAGAAAGTTTCTCTTGCCCCTTGTTTCAAATTATCCACCTTCTTTCTCAGAGACAACAAAGGAAGCAGACAAGAGAACACTGTGTGAAATACAGTTGCCATTTTTTGATGGGAATAACCTTGTTCCCCAGGTTGGGATACTTGGCGACTGCCTATACCACCCTCTCCCTCCTGCTGAGCTTGAGACCTCAGAGTATCAGGCTGGGGCAGACTGCCACCGTCACTAGGACCTAGCAGATGGGGATCTTTCTATGTATGCTTTAACACACATAGAAAAGTGTCATTCCATTTCTTCTGGATTGAGGTGGAAGAGCCCAGTGCTCCCCTCTGGAAGAGACTTAAAAAGTCTAAAAGCTAAGAAAAGTCTTGTTTTTAATTTCCTCTGAGTTGATCTAACCACTGGAAAAAATGCCTGTTCATTTATTCAAATGTGGGCTCTGTCGCAACCCTGTTGAACCTTTAGAGCCTATAAGCCTGGAGGCCTGACTGCCTAGCCACCTGCTAGAGGAGGAAATAAAGGTAGGCTGAAGGTGTGGGAGGAGGAGTGGGCAAGCTTAAAGGTTTTTCTAAATAGTGAGTGCAGCAAACAATGGGCGCTAAGGGAAAAGGGCCAATCTGGAGGGCTTCAAAGCAGGAGTTGCTTACTTTTCTCTGTGCATCTGTGGGAGAAGGAAAGGTGGGAGGTGGATGAGGAAGACAGCAAAGATAAGAAGCCGTGGCCTGGTGTTTTATTACAAAGCTGCTGGGAAGATGTGGAGACAGCTCTCATTATGCAATATGCCCACTGTAGACAGATAGGCGGCCTAGGGCCTTCATCTTCCTTAATCTCAGATTCTGAGAGAAAGCCTTTGTTGTAGGCTGACCAGTAAATACACAGACTAGGACTGAAGCAGGCAAATGTCAGAGCCTTAGCTGATCACTCGGAAAGAAGGGGAATCCAAGGAACTTATAAAACGTCCTGAACTCTGGGACTACCTGTCAGCCACCCAGCACTACACCTGTTATTCTCCTTTGCCCTTGGAACCAAGCACCTTGCATTTGAGGGATAGTGGGAAGGTCCTAGTTCTTAGGCATGCCCCACCCAGACATGTGACTGGATGAAGAATAAAAGCCCAGTGCCCCAACTCTGTGTACAGGGCATCAGGCCAGCGGTTTAGATCAGTGCCACATGACACAGAGCCATTTAAATGTAGACCAGCCACCTGTCCATTGGAGGTAGCCTGCACTTGAGACCATGTAGAGGGAAGGCACGCATTCCTCAGAGCCAGATGAATCGGACATTGGCTAGCTTGCTTAGGACTGAGCATTGCTTTTGTGTCCTTAAAGAAGCAAGGGTTTCTATCACCACAGCTCAGACTCCACGGGTGACACCAGTGGTATGTGACACCTGCATAAAAGCCAGAGAAGTACCAGGGCATTTGAGAGACTGGAAGCCAAAGCTGAAAATCTCAGATTCTTGGTGTGGAGAGGATCTGCATTGAAGCAGGGCCGAGGGAAGGCTGTTTCTGGGTCTCAACCTGGATGCACCTTCCCCCACTGGCTAATCTTTAAGCATTGGGTGACCTGCTTTTCCAGTCAGTAACTGTGAGGAACAAATGTGGGCCATGGAGAAGCAACGCCCTGCTACTTCCTGATGGCAGAACAACTGCCAGATATGGCCTCTGCAGGTCATCTGAGGTTGGCCGTTAGACTTCTTAGGTCACTTCGGATAGCTCTGGCTTTCGTTGATACTTTTAATCTTTTGACACAACCTGGAAGCAACAGAAGGAAAAATAGACCACAAAATACCTAAGCTGTCAGATCTATTCTCCTTCAGCCGCACACATGTCAAGTGCTCCAAACTTCTGGGCAATTTCCCATTCTCCACATTGCCGGGAATGTGTTTGCCCTAGATGCCCTCAGAACCCTCGCTCGCTTCAGGGAATCCCCCTGGACACTGGACCAGAGATTTCCTCCTCAGGCCATGGCTCCTGTCAGCCCCATCTTCCTTCCCTACATCACTGTTTGCTTCAGCCCTTTCTACGTTAAATAATTACTGCGCTCTACAGCCCATTTTGGAGATCCCCGAGGCTTGTTCATTACTGTGTTACAGTACGTAGCATTGAGGGGGCATTCAGAGAAAGCTAGTTCTTTATGGTCAAAAGGATGCAAAAATTTAAACCAACCAACCAACCTACCAACTAACCAACCACTCAATCAATCTGGAGCACAGAGATGTGTCCAAAGGAAAGTGCTTATCCCTCGAGTGTGAGAATCTGAGTTCAGATTCCCAGCTCCATGTGCAAGCCAGGTGCGATCACCATCACCTGTGATCTTAGATAAGCAATTGCCGTTTTTTTTTTTTTTTCTCAGTAAACCTATCTGTAGTTTTCCTGAGTTTTAAAATATTTTTCTTTCTTTAGTTATATTAATGTCTGCTCTGATCTTTATTTTCTTTTTAGTAGCTTGATTTTCTTGTTAATTTATCTTGAGTTTTAAAACAGTCTTTGTATGTTGTTGCAGGATTTTCCCTGTCCAATCACATTAGGGAGGTAGGAGGCTTGAGATTGGGCAGGAGAAGGGAGTTGAGGAGACAGAAAGAGAGAGAGAGGGAGAGAGGGAGAGAGAGAAGTCTGAGGAGGAGAGGGAGAACCAGAATGGAGGCTGACGTGGTGTTATCAAAAGGTTAGAATAATTGTGTTAAAGCTTAATCATTATTATTTGGCACCAAAATCATTGTACTGGCATCTTATAAATTGTGTTATTATTGATACATAAGTCTGATTGGCTAATTAAAAATGTATTCATATTAATTGAGTTGTGTTTTCACTGCCTGAGCTTATTTGGGTTGGAGGTTTACCACAAGAGTATGTATATATATATACCTGTGGCATAAATAAATGCATGCCACAAATGTGCTGCCTGCAGAGGCCAAAGGAGGACACTATTAAATCCCTTAGATCAGGAGCTATAGGCATTCGGAGTCATCTGACAGGGGTGTTGGGAGCTACACTCTGTTCCTAGTGTCCCAACTATTATATGGTGTGAGGAGGTTCTTTTCTGGTATGTCCATCTGGTGTTCTAAAGGCCTCTTATACCTAGATGGACATTATTTCCATGGGTTTGGGAAAATTTCTGTTATGGCTTGAGAAATATCTTTTCATACAATATGCTCATATGTTAACTGGACTGCTGTTGATTTTTAAAAATTCCTTATATATACTGAGTATCAACCCCCCTTTTCAGAGAGACAGCTGGCAAGGATCTTTTGTTCTATAGGCTGTGTCTTCACTCTGCTAATTTTTCTTTTGCTGTTCAGAAAATTTTTAATTTGATTCAGTTACAGTTAGTTGTCAGTCATAGCTACTTCCTGAGAACTTGAAGTCCAAGAAGTTATTACCTCAGCATGGATATGAGGGTGTTTCTGGTACATTTTCTTCTAGTAGTTTCAAAGGTTTTGATATAGGTCTATTTATCCAGAGTTGATTTTTGTACCAAGTGAGCTAGAGTCTCAATATTCACATGCGAATGTCCAGTTGTTCTGGAACCATTTCTTAAAGGGCATGTCTTTTTTTTTTGGCCAACATAAGTCTTTTTCACCTTCTTCAAGAATCTGTTCATCTTAGGTAGCTATGTGAGTTTATGTCTGCATTCTTTATCCTATTCTTTGGGCATATGAAGCTGTTTTTTTGCCATTACTTTGAATATATACTATATTTAGAAATTAGATAATACATCCAGAATTCATATTTGCTGAAGAACTTTGGCTGTTTAAAGTCTCATGCTTCCATATATATTTCATATATGTATATAATGTGTGTGTATATATATATATATATATATATATATGATCTATTTAAAGATCTTATTACATAAGATTTCATATTAAATATAAGATCTATTTAAAGTCTAGGATCCCATTCCTATCTCCTTGTACAAAGCTCAAGTCCAAGTGGATCAAGGACCTCCACATAAAACCAGATACACTGAAACTAATAGAAAAGAAAGTGGGGAAGAGCCTTGAGCACATGGGCACAGGGGAAAATTTCCTAAACAGAACACCAATAGTTTATGCTCTAAGATCAAGAATTGACAAATGGGACCTCGTAAAATTACAAAGCTTCTGTAAGGCAAAGGACACTGTCAATAGGACAAAACGGCAACCAATGGATTGGGAAAAGATCTTTACCAATCCTATATCTGATAGAGGGCTAATATCCAATGTCTACAAAGAACTCAAGAAGTTAGACACCAGAGAACCAAATAACCCTATTAAAAAATGGGGTACAGAGCTAAACAAAGAATTCTCAATTGATGAACACCAAATGGCTGAGAAGCACCTAAAGAAATGTTCAACATCCTTAGTCATCAGGGAAATGCAAATCAAAACAACCCTGAGATTCTACCTCACACCAGTCAGAATGGCTAGGATCAGAAACTCAGGTGTCAGTAGATGCTGGCGAGGTTGTGGAGAAAGAGGAACACTCCTTCATTGCTGATGGGATTGCAAGCTGGTACAACTCTGGAAATCAGTTTGGCAATTCCTCAGGAAATTGGACATAGTACTATCAGAGGACCCAGCTATACCACTCCTGGGCATATACCCAGAAAATGCTCCGACATGTAATAAGGACACATGCTCTACTATGTTCATAGCAGCCTTATTTATAATAGCCAGAACCTGGAAACAACCCAAATGTCCCTCAACAGAGGAATAGATACAGAAAATGTGTACAGGAATTTACACAATGGAGTACTACTCAGCTATTAAAAACAATTTATGAAATTCTTAGGGAAATGGATGGAACTGGAGAACATCATCCTGAGTGAGGTAACCCAATCACACAAGAACACACATGGTATGCACTCTCTGATAAGTGGATATTAGCCCAGAAGTAGAATACCCAAAATACAATCCATAAACCACAAAAAACTCAAGAAGAAGGAAGACCAAAGTGTGGATACTTCGTTGCTTCTTAAAAGGGGGAACAAAATACCCATGGAATGAGTTGCAGAGACAAACTATGGAGCAGAGACTGAAGGACAATCAAGAGACTGCTCCACCTGGGAATCCTTCCCATATTATTCATCAAACCCAGACATTATTGTGGATGCCAGCAAGTGCTGGCTGACAGCATGATATAGCTGTCTCTGAGAGGGTCTGCCAGTGCCTGACTAATACAGAAGTAGAGGCTCACAGCAATCCATTAGACTGAGCACAAGTTCCCCAATGAAGGAGGTAGAGAAAGAACCCAAGGAGCTGAAGGGTTTGGCAGCCCCTTAGGACGAACAACAATAAGAACTACCTAGTACCCTCAGAGTTCCCAGGGACTAAATCACCAACCAAAGAGTACACATGGTGGGACTCATGGTTCCAGCAGCATATGCAGCAGAGGATGGTCTAGTCAGTCATCAATGGGAGGAGAGGCCCTTGGTCCTGTGAAGGTTCTATGCCCCAGTGTAGGGGAATGCCAGGGCCAGGAAGCAGGAGAGGGTGGGTTGGTGAGCAAGGGGAGGGGGAGGGGAACAGGTTTTTTTTTCCCCCCGAAAGGGGAATCCGAGAAAGAAGATATCATTTGAAATGTAAATAAAGGAAATATCTAATAAAAAAATAAAGTCTAGGATCCATGTATAAGAGCAAAGACGGTCTTTTTCTGAACCTGACTAGCTTTACTTAATGATTTTCTGTGGTATCCATTTCGCCACAAATCACATGATTTCCTTATTTTAAATGTTTAATGTTTAATAAAATGGCCTATATATACTACATTTCCTCTATCATTTGTATGTTGATGTACAACTAGAATGTTTCAATCTTAGCTATTTTGAAGATTGTATCAATAAACATGGGTGTACATGTGTTTCTGTGGGAACAATTAGTCCCTTTGGTGTCCATGCAGGGATGGTGTAGCTGAGTCATAGGTAGTTCTTTTGTTAGGTTCTTACTGGAAATAGCTCATATCTCAAAGTAGTTTTAATTGTATTTCTCTGATGGCTATGGATGTTGAACACCTTTTACAAATATTTATTGGCTATTTCTATTTCTTCTTTTGAGAACTATTAGCCTATTTATTGACTAGATGATCTATGTCTACTGTTTGATGTTCTTTTATCTATAGTATATGTTACTCCCCTGAGACACAGTTGCAAAGATTTCTTTTCATTCCGTAGACTTTCTCTTCACTCTGCTTTTATTCTTCTGTGAAGCAGCTTTTTAATTTGTTGCAATTTCATTTTGAAGTTATTTTCTATGCTACTGGAATCATTTTCAAAGAGTTCACGCTGCTGCTGCTATCTTGAACTACCATCCCTATATTTGCTCTAGAAGTTCCAGCATTGCAGGCTTTATTAAGGTCCTTTATGTACTTTGAATGGATTTTTAAAACAGCAGGATAAGAGAGATGTAACTATTTCCATTCTTTACATGCATCTCATTCTCCCAGTGTTACTTATTGCTATTGTATCTTTAAATGATGTATAGTCTTGATAGCACAACAACCTAATTTTTGACAAAGAATTTTTTGGGTCCTGTGTTCTAGTGCACTGGACTTATACATCTATAAGAATCTATATCTATCAGAATCTAACATATAGATTCTGTCAAGCCACAAATACTCTCCCTATTGTTTAGCTTTTGACATCTGTATCTTCTTTAGTCTTTCACTTCAAGTCTATCACTTCTTTAGTCTTTCACCCTGATTGTTCATTCATTTATCCCTAGAGTCTTAAGCTACTGTGATTGGAGCATTTTCCAGCATGTCCACTACTGTTATATAGGAACATATATGCTGCTTTTTCAGAGTTCTAGTGCAGCCCTTGGGTTATTTGATGCACGATTTGACTTCCCTTTCTCTATTAGTATTTCCTTCATTTCTTTCTCTTGTCTTTCTGCAGTAGATAAGTGTCTTTAAGTACTTTATGGAATGAGTAGAGAGTGGGAACCTGTCTCACCCCAGATTTAGAGGAAATATTTTGTCTCCCCCACTTAATATATTGACTCTAGCTTTCTTCTGAAAACAATTTATTATGTTTCTTGTGTTACTCATTTCTGCAGGTGTTTTATCATGAAGGAAATTTGAACTTTTGTCAGATGTCATTTTCTGCATCTGTTAAGACAGAAATCACGTGATTATATCTTAAATCTTAAAATGCCATATTACATTTGAGAACGTTGGGTGAGCTTTGTGTCTAGGGACTAGATGAATTTAGTTATGATGTACATGATATTCTTGACATGTTCTTGAATTTGATTTGCAATTATTTTGTTGAAAAAATGCTACATCTATGTTCACTGAGATTTGCCTGTATTTCCCTTAACTACTTTGTTTATTATAGTAATATTGCTCTGTTGAATAATTTGGTAGCATTTCCCCATTCCAACTGCAGTTCAAGAAGTGCTGGTTTTAGCTCTGCCTTAAGTCTGATAGAATATTGAATCTGTCCAGTCTTGTGCTTTTCTCTGCAGGGTGATTAATGTCCCAATGTCATTATAGATGTTTAAACACACACACACACACAACTTATTCAATTTTAGAGATACTTACATGCTCTGCTGAGAAAATGTAATTCACAGCTGTTGGAAGAAATTGTCCATAGAGCTCTTAAATCCAACTGGTATTGTGTAGCTCTGAAGTTTTCTTTTTCTCCTTCTGAATTTTAGTTTTGAAGACCTATCTAAAAAGGAGAGTATTTAAGCTACCCACTATCACTTCTAAAAAAAAAAAAAAAAAAAAAAGGAAGGTGTAAGTGTAACACTGAGTGCAGAAATTCAGTCTTCTGAATGAATTCCTGTCCTTAAGGGATGTTAATCTTTTTTCTGAGTTTGTCTTAGTTTGGGTTTTATTGCTGTGACGAGACACCATGACCAAGGCAACTCTTATGAAGGAAAACATTTAACTGGGTCTGGCTTACAGTTTTAGAAGTTCAGCCCATTATCACAGCAAGAAGCATGGCAGCATGCAGGCAGACATGATGCTGGAGGAGCTGAGAGTTCTACATCTTTCTCCAAAGGCAACCAGGAAGAGATGGGTCTTCTGCAGGTAGCCGGGAGGAGGGTCTCTTCTACACTGCATGGAGCCTGAGCCTAGGAGCCCTCAAAGCCTGCCTGCACACTGACACACTTCCTCCAACAAGGCTACATCGCCTAATAGTGCCACTCCATGTGGACTGAGAATATTCAACCCCCCGCAGAGTAGTTTCAGTTTGAAGTCTATCAGATTTGAGGTTATTCGTTTGGTTTTGTTTCCCATTTGCTTGATCAGTTGATTTCCATGTTTTGACTCTCACCCCAAACCCTCAAATAAGGTCTTTAATTTTTTTTTTTTTTTTTTTTTTTTTTTTTTTTTTTTTTTTTTTTTTTTTTTTGTCTTTGGAAACAGGGTTTCTCTGTGTAGCCCTGGCCGTCCTGGACTCACTCTGTAGACCAGCCAGGCTGGCCTTGAACTCAGAAATCCGCCTGCCTCTGCCTCCCAAGTGCTGGGATTAAAGGCGTGCGCCACCACTGCCCGGCATGGTCTTTAATTTTTTAAGAGGCAAAGTAGCTAGCTATAATGTGCTTCTGATCCCAGCCACTCTGTGCCCTTTAAATGACGAATTGAGACTATTCGCCTTTAATGCCATTATTGAGTTTGCTATTTCTATGTACTGTTTTTGTTTCATTTTTGTAGGGGTAGGTATGGATTAGGGGTTTTCTGGGCTACTCTGTTGGACTTGTATTACTTCTTAGCTCTTCTTTGCTCATTTCTTTCTTTCATGAAATATTACTTTTTTGTGTTCTGGTGAATGAAGCCTTTGTGTATAGTTTGTTCTAGGTCTTTTCTTTGGTGTTGGCTTGAACTGAGTTGTCTTACTCTGTACTAATCTTGAGATGTTCTTATTTCTCTAGTTATTTTAGATGCTTTTGCTGGGTATGCCAATGGATTTTGGGTAAACCAATGCTTCTAGGGTTCAAAATATACCATCTCATGCTTTTGATTTTATCATTGGAAAACATATTATTTTCATAGTAAACATGAGTAAGTTTTCTCTTTATGGCACTAAACATTCTTTGCTTGGTAGTTTTGCCATGTTGACTATGGCTTACTGGGGAGTGGTTCTCTGGGTATGTCTACATGGGATTCTAAATGCTTATGTTTGTCCATTTTCTGTCCAGGTTTGGTGGAATTTTCTGCTATAATCTCTTTGGATAAATTGTTTTATCCTATTTCAAGGCATGGCTACCAGGAGACTGCTCCCATCTCAGTCCACTAGTGTAGTCGGAGGCATGGTGAGAGTAGCATCCCTCAAGTGACCTTAGGTATCTGTGGAGAATCTCAGTTCAGACTTCTTTATCACAATTGTCTCCATCTCTGCAGCTCATTCTATTCTGACTTTCTGCACACACTGCATTTACATCTCCCCAGCCTGGGTGGTGCTCTTCCAACCTGGCCTGTGTCTGGAAGCAGGTAGCTACTGCTGACCCTGGCCTGTAAACAATGTAAAAAGGTATAAAAACAGTGTGCTATGGGCTTGGCTCTTAATGTGATTTTCTACGCACACACACTAAGATTGATCTCTTTTTTTCTTAACTTTTTTTAATAGACAAGACTTGAACTTGTTTTTCAATCCTGATTCTTCTTGTATACTAATCTCATGGAGATGGTTTTTAGTTGCTGATCTTACCTGAAGTCTTGATTGTTGAGATCTCTGTGATCCTGTTTCTTGAGTTAACTCACCTAGGGCCTGCCGATCACACTTGATGGCCTCAGCATTTGTACATTTTGATATTGCAGGCTCAGTCATTTCATTTTGGGGGTAAAGATATGAAATATTTCTTATACACTTGAAACTTCTAGGCAGCAATAATCCGGTTCCCATGATCTGGTAGAGAAGGATTAAGTCTTCCTGGTATCCATTTTCTTTTCTCCGAATAACAGACTATTTCAGAAGGTTTTAGCTAATTTACTTAGTTCTTATACAAGAAACTACAAAGATAATTTCTAAATTTAAGTTTTAATATCATCTAAAGCCCAGATAAAACAAGTAGTTTTAAAATCTTAATGTCCACAAGCCTGCATTTTATATTGATTGCTATGTAAGGTAAAAATCAAAACACTACTTTTACTTTGACTAATGAAAATACTGAAAGACACTTAAGATGTCATCTAAAGAAATGTTTACGTGTCCTGATGTTATCTAATAGGGACACAAAGAACAATATTCTACTCTAATAGTATTAACAGTATGTGGGGGTGGTGTGGGGGTTGTAAACAGATTTTAAAACCAAAGTTTGCAAATTATACCTTAAGAGTCTCTTTCCAGATCTACCAGAACAATTCACACTGTACAAAGATGACACTCAAGGCATTGACTGTATTTAAAAAGGAAAAAAGTGCCTGCAACATGAAGGTAGGTCAGAGACAGGCATGCATGCATGCAACACTCAGGGCAGGCAGCAGAAACCATGAGGGGATTTCTTTCTTTCCTAGGAAACTTTGCTTTTGAGAAGACCTCATTAACCAAAATGAAAGAAACGGAAGCAAATGCTTTACCCAAATTTATTATTCACAGTATAAAATTTACTGGGAGTAATTAAAAAAAAAACCAGAAGTTTGTTCTTGGGTTGACAAATTAAAATCTTCTGATTCAGTGTTATGACCTGCTGAGTAGATTCTGAAGAAGATCATTATTAACATTAGATTAAGTCCTCATTAAAAGCAAATTTGTTTCTCTAAAATTTGGATAGAATTTAGTGTGGGGGGTGTTTATACATTGTAGAAACACAATTAGTAACATTTGTGAAAGTGGATTGTCTTTTCCACCTAGCTGGAGCAAATCTAGTTTTTCTAGGTTCTGAATCCCTTTGAAACAGTGGTTAAATTTATACAGAGACCACTCAATAAATCTCAAGACGCTGGAGATACAGTAGTCATAGGAAACTGTCACACATCACAGATTACCTCAAGGAACAGATATCCTGGAATGTGTATAAAGTCAACTTGGTTCTTTCGTCAGAATGGCCTAAATGTGAAAGGAAATCTCATACAGGAAACCAAAGTGAGCTGTTATTTCTTTTGGCATGTGGACAAACTAGTCTGCATCACTCCAGGAATACAATGAAAAAAACATAATTTCTGACAAAAGTGTGTGTGGGGGGACTGTTAGATATAAAACATAACTTGTTTGATAAACGAGATTTAAAAATATAAAAAGAAAAAACAATTTCACTCCTCTTCCCCCTAGAAAAACTATGAGTAAAAACTTAAGGCCACAACTCATTATGTATGAAATGGTCAACTCAAAGGGAGCTCGGGCTTACTGCGCAAAAGAACTCTCCGCAGTCAGTGTTTCTCTGTGGGATTGTTAGCTGCAGGGTGGCAGTTTATTTGACAGCATGGACTTTGTACATGTCCATTTTCAGTGCCTTGAAAACCAAACAATTTAAAAGTTAGCAGCAGTTTCTGCAAGGTACAAAAATACACATTTGTTACATAACACAGTAATAAAATTTGTCAAGATATATTATACAAACTCATCGCATTTGAGATAAAGAATCAGTCTAATATATTATAGATTGATGGAGTCTAATAAAATGACATGTCTGTCTTCATACAATACTTTACAGCAATATTAACAGACTATTCACATTAAGTATCCTGGGGGCGTCTAAGGAAACAGAGTCAGAATGGTTGGTGGAGAACCTTACCAGTCATTTTCTTCTATGCTTCAAACTGGGTGGATGATTTCCTACTGGCCATTATGAAAGGGAGTGGGGCTGGGGGCGGGGGAAGGGGAAGAAAAGCCAGGACACTTTAGTTTGTTTAGGAGACATTTCTTACAGAGAGACAATCTAAGCCATAAGATCTTCATTCACATCTTGCAGTTCTGACAGTAGTATGCTCTAAAGGGAAGAGTTGATCTGCCAACTTTATATACTAATACCACAAAAGATACATATGGATATAGAGGATATGTAGGAGTCTTCATATGGAAGTAGCTGGTTACATCTGGTTGAGATTGCCAAGTGTCATGAAGGAGCTCACTGGACACAGAGTCTGAAAGTTAATTATGACTAGGGCAAACAGGGCCATGCCTGAGAGGTAGGTGGCACTTCAGTATTTAATATGGAGATAAGTCCTATAACCGACAATGTGGTCTTTAGGAGGAGGAGACATCTGCCACGAGTTTCCTAGTGACTGGTAGGAATAATAATTTGGGATAAGCTAGTTTTTGAGTGGATTTTTTTTTTTAAACAGGGATTCAAGAGATCACATAGACTCTAGGAAACTTCTAATAGGTGAGTATCTCAAATGAAGGAAGATGTGCATCTATCTTAGGGCGTATCCTTCCATTTCGTTCTGGCTGGGGAAGGAGACATACTGATGTAGCCTTGAAGGTAAAGAGAGAGGACAAAGGTCCATGATAAACTGCCAGGGTCTAAATTTTAATATTTATAAACTACAAATCACTTGGAAAAAGTGGAGAAGTTCAGCAAGAAAACCCAAAGGCCGGGGCCATCAGAGACAGCCCAACTGCAACTTCATTGTGTGTTCTACTCAAGAATCCCTTACAGCCTGCCGATCTTTAACCAATCACAATCTAGAATCAAAGAATAATCAACAGTTGCCCCTTGTCTTCTCTCGGCTGACTGTAATCTAAGCAGCAGGGCTCAGGTGAAACATTTCCACAGAGATGCCATATTGATAAAAACTGCTTGTGGAACTGAGAAGCAAGTGCTGTGGCAGGCAACTGCCATTTTTCAAAATGAGAAAAAGTGTGACTTACAGAGAGCAGTTTCACACAGTAACTGGCATTAACTCTAAGCCAGTGGCCATTTGTGTATCGCGGGACCCATCTTCCTGATCTGGATACATCGCTGCACACATTTGCTTACTGAGAGCAGCACGACACGATAGCATGGATGTTGCTACCAACGCCAGCATCTCTTGTTTCTCTGAAGTCTTGCCTCTGAGATTAATCAGCCAGGGAAAACGGACCTTGAGATTAATTTCTCCAATTCTGATGTGGCTATTCTTCTGCACTACGAGAGAGCATGCTGCCAGCAGGTTCCTCTATGTAGGGGTATGTTCCGTTCCTGGAACACAGGCGTGTTGCATAGGGACTGTGGGTAGGACACTAAAATGGACAAACCCTTCCTTCCTTGTATTTGGCTCTCCATTTCAAAAAGATGTATGTGAATGCACTCAACCCTAATAGAAAAACAACAACAAAACCCAACCGAGCTACCCTATTACAGGCTGTGCCGTCCCAGCACCCATGGCTCTTTACCCACTAGTTTTCTCTACTCTGCCTTTATTGACGAGCTGGTCCCTAAAATGACCCAGTGAAGACACGTGACTAAGAACAGCCACAGAAATGGCCACTGACTTGGCTTCAGGGACAGGTTTTACACGATTTCCTTAGTGAACCTACATGCTTTTCTGAGCGGCTCAGTGGCTCCTTTTCTTGCCTACTTACTCCATGACGTAAAGATGGCTTCTCTCTGCCACTCTTCTCTTATGTGTCACAGATGCTGCATTTATGGTACTCTGGTCCTCTCAAGACACCTGAACTCTCAGACTGCTGACATGAGCAGGAATCTCCTACAGAGGACAGTTCCTCTACCCTTCTGTCAGTATCCGAGAATCTCAGAAAAGGACTTAACCCATACTTTAATAGGAAAAGCCTTTCAAAACCTTAGATCATGAAACGTCTCAACAAAGAAATTGCCATATTAGCAATGATTATCCTTGGGCTACCTACCCCCAGGTGTCTTATAAATGGGGTTATCTAATTACTGTCTGTACTCTTATTGGCCCAGTTCCTGTTCTTAAAGACATCGGATTATTTTGATATCAGATTCTTATTGTAGCTAATGGTCTTTGGTTATATGTCTGTCCCTGTCATCACAAACTGTCGTAGGTTCTGCACCTGGCTTGGCCACATCCTCCACAGTCTCCAGACTGGAAGAGGCTCCTTCCCACGGGTTCTCACAAGGGTACTGCCCTCCACTCTCTCCTCTCTCGTGCAACATCATACAAGGCTTGAGTCTGCTTTCCGCCAGGCTGAATGGAGAGCTGGCGTGTTGCTCCGAGTCCTGACAGGCATGAGAACTGAACCCACAGGCTGTCTGTTCAGGTCCTTCATCTACCCGTAGGTGTATGTCATCCTGACTCTCTTGTAGAGAGTCAGCCTCTGGAGTACCTGAAGCACATGATGGTAACTCCAGAGGGTCTTTCAGGGGACAGATTCTCCTGTCTTCTGGTCTGACTGCTTTTGTTTTCTTTTTGAGGGACCAGTTTTTTAAAGTGACCAAACCACTTCTCAACCATGCACTGGGGTGAAGGGTTACAGAATGCATTTGTGACGGCTGCTCTGTGGTCCCCTTTCTTAAATAAGCTAGGTGGCTGCTGGCCTGCCCTGTGGAGGGACCAGGCATTCCAGAAATGAAGCTGGGACTGTCAAAGTCTGGAGAAAATTCTTCCTGTTTTCTCTGAGCCTGAAAAGTGCAATCTATTGGCGAGGAGGTTTCGGTTGGCGTAAACACGGAGTGTTCCGAGATCTGAGAGAAAGCACTGTCCTGGGAGCTTACTGAGGAGCCTGATGGGGACGAGCCTGGGGAGGATAAGCTTGAATAGCTAGCCCTTGGGCAAAGGTTTAGTCTTGGGGGCAAAACCTTCTCAGTGCTTTGGTGCGCGCTGCTGCTCTTGCCCACCTCAATGCCCATGACCAAACTCTGATTGATGAGCTTTTGCCCCTCGATTTGCAAAGACTTATGCCTTTTGAGATAATCCTCTTCTCCATGCAAGAGGCCAGCCTCACAGCTGGCTTTGTTTTGTTTCTTTGAATAGATCCCCCTGAGATAGGACAGCTTGTAGTTCTGGTCATCTATGCTGGGCTCTGAACAGCGCCGATGATGTGCCCTTGAGCTCTTCTGGGCATCTGCTATGTGTGGTGGGGAGAACCTGCATGTACCTGCATCGAAGGGTTGCTTCCTGGGATGATCCTGGGAGGACATGTGGCTGTAAGGTGCCACAGAAATGGGAACTGGCTTGGACTTAGTGAAAGGTGTCACTTGATTTCCTTCATGACCAGACAAGCTTTTCTTTTTAATGTTTTCATTAGTTGTGTTTCTCTTGCTGACATCAGTGCCTGTCACTGAACTCTGTTTAAAAAACATCTTATTCCCTTTCTTCTGAGGCTGGGTCTGCTTCAGGTAATCTTCATCCTTTCTAGAAAGTACAGCATCACAGCTGGACTTGCGTAACTTTTTCTGGTAAAACTCCCGGAGATAGGACAGCTTTGTGTCTAGATAGTCAATGCTGGGTTCTGAGGAGCGCCGGTGCCGCCTCAGGACTTTTGGGGCATCTGCTGCAGCTGCAGGCCGGCAGCTGGGTGTACCTGGGCCAGCTGGAGCCCTAGCATGCTCCCCCAGTGAAACCTTCCTGTAGGCTGTGAAAACATTCATTGGCTTGGGCTCCAGAGGTTGTTTTATTTGAATGTGTTCATCTTTAGACTGATCTAAGTCAAAGTTGCTCAGGGTTAAAAGGCCTTCTACCTCCGGCTGTTCAAGGTCATAGTCACTGAGGGTTAAGACAGAGTCCATGCTCCGGCTACCTTGGCCAAGTTTTTTGACCAGGTCACTGCACGGAGCATCAGCATCCTCATTGAGCTCGTTTTCTAAGCTGTCATAGGAAGAGTCGTTCATTTGGAAGCAAGACATATCTGTGGGCAGAAATTAAATCAGGGTTAACATTCTTACAGATCCAGCCTGTGCTACCTTTAAGGCAAGCCATGCTGCTTCTCTGCCATTTTCATGACTAGAGTTCAAACTCTTACCCTGGAGAATGAGAGAAGCTTTAAAAGAGTTTAAAAAATTTGTGTGTGGAGGGAGTTGGCAACACCCATAGGCCAATGCATGTGGAAGGAGGTTAGAGGCCCATTTGTTGAAATTGGTTCTTTCTTTATACCATGTTGGTTCTCAGCAACAGGGAACTAAACTCCAGTTGTCGTCTGTCATGCCTGATTGTGGGCAGGGTTAGCACCTTCCCCCACCAAGCCACCTTGTCCATATGAGTCTTTTCGCCCTCCCAAATGTTGGCGCCCAAGACTGAAATCTTCTAGACTCCTCTTGATTTCTAGTGGAGTGACTTTTTAAGGTAAGGGTTTCTCAAAGCAATGGATATGTCATAAAATGGAGAAATAATGAAAAAAAATGAACTAGTGTCACACTGATCTGGGTTCTGAGTAAGAGTCTGCCTTCTAGCATGGGTGTGCTGCATACAGTTATATAAGATACATGCCAATCTCCTTAAAACCTTTCAAAAAGCTCCTTAAAGTTAGGTTATGGCTTTGTTTGACTCTTATGATTATTGTAAAGGTTAAACATTATTTATGTTTCATAGAGGAAATACTGATGCATGCAGCACAGCAGTAATTGGAAGTAAGGAAGTTAGGTTATGCAGGTAGTATATCTATGAATTCAGAACCCTACCCTACCTACCCCCGACCTCAAAGATGCTAGTTGTTTCAAACTGGGTCACAGTCCACTAGAATTCTGAGGTCTTAGGATCCACTAGGAGCTGGAGGGATAAGAGGCCTCCCAAACCAGGATGTCCCTTAGTTCATCTGGACCTTTGATTTCAGTTTCAATAACTGTAGTTCTAATGCAGAGTTTCTGATTATTTAAAACAAGGGTTCAAATCTTCAGTGTACAACCTGCAGGCTGAGGCCCAATCCCATGTATATCTTAACCCCATCAGCAGGCCTTCTGAGGAAGGAAGGAAAGCCCTGGGCCCCACCGACCCAGGTCAGAGGCTCTGGGACAGCCAGCCTCATTGTCTTCACATACAAATACCCAGTTCTTCACAGTACCTGGGGTGTGTTCTCTGTCGCTTCTCTCAGAAAGCTCCCCCAAGAGAGACGTGATCTCTTCTCCAAATACCCTACAGCAGTTTTCAATCAGAAATTGTATAAGAAGAGAAACCTGTGCCGGACGGAGAGAAGTCAAGGGTTATGATCCACAGAACCCATTTATTATATAGCGTTTCATACACACATCCTCATCTTAACCATAAAATGTAAAAGAATAGGGAAAAGTATACGAAGGGATACAAAAGCCCCACCCACCACCAACTGCTAATACTGTAGACAGCAGTCTGGCTACAGAGCTGTATCTGGGTCAGCAGACGACACTTAGCTCTGAAACTGGTGTAACACTAAAGCTTTATATCGCCAGTGCTGCCCTTTAGACTAGGGCAATTGCGAGCATTCTCCATAGGGTGGTTTTGGGTGCAGAAACATACTTTGTTATTCAACATTATCAACTGTATCAGTAATAAGGACTCACAGAGGATTTCTTGTGTAAAGGGCAGGCTGCTGTAATTTTGGAAGACGCCTCCTCTAGGGGTCCAGAAGGAAGGGGAGGAGGGATAGGAAGACAACAAGGAAACCTGGGCAATCTCTGACTACTCTTAGCATGGCTCCCTACTACACTCTAAGGTGCATATGAGGGGAGGTGCGTCTATGTCGGCTCTGTGCTGGCACTGAGATGGACGAGAACTGGCCAATGGTTTCTCTGCCTCAGCAGTGGAGAAATGGTGAGAATGAAGGGAACTGGTGCCTCAGACCCCTGATGGACAGCCAGGCACAGGGGTGGGACTTCAATCTCTACTGTATCACTGGAAAAGGAACCACTGTAAGGAACTTCTCTCGGGATTGTGTATCTGGCAAGTGTTGGCGCTGAGAATTGAACTCAGGCTTGTCTGAACTCAAAGGCCTTGGGTTTTGGGTTTTTTTGTTTTTTTGTTTGTTTTTTAAATGCTTTCTTAGTATTTGTTCAGCCTCCTAAGAAAGAAAATCAAAGTAACAACTGATTTTTTTTCTCTCCCTCCCTCTGTTTGATATCAACTTGCCATAGTCTACCAGGAAAGAATGGTCAATAAACCCTCATAAAGAACTCTACTTTAGCCACTTAAGAAACTGTGTTTAAGAACATGGTGAATTTCAAATGTATCAAGCTGGGGAGTGAGGACTCGGGACATAAAAATGTAAAAATGTCATTACCTTTTTTGTAAATTCGTTTTCTAGCTCTGGACTGGAAGAAGCAGGAGGCCAAAGAATGCTTGGAGCGATACACACTGCTAAGTTAAATGCAGTCATCTGATTAGATAAGGAATGTTGTTCAATGTTGTGTAATACCCCAAACAGATACCTTAGGAAAACAACATTGGCTCTGGGAAGCTGATCTAATAGCCTAAAGACAGAAAAATGCAGGACGTTTTATTAAGAAACTTGTCAAGACAGGTATCCCTCACTCCACCTGCATGGGAAACCATGCGAACCAAACAGGCAAACAGGAGCACAGTGCAGACGTACAAGAGTTACAGTTGGTGGGCAGCATGCGGAGCAAGGGGCGCGACACGGAAGCACCGGCAGTTATTTTTTGCATCTTTCATCGTCTTCACAGTTCAACAACAATGGAGAGGAATGCATAAAGCACGTTGCCTGTTATTACTTCCAAGGAAAGCAGTCCGATGTGGTTTTTTGACTCAGGCAACTCCCGAGGCATTTTGTAATATCCCCAAGCAAACCGGCAAAAGGCATCCTCGGAAGATTAAAGTATGCCTTGACTTAGAACGGCAGGGCAGGAGTGCTCTTTCTTGGTGAGAACCCAGGTCTCAGTCATGGAGACTTTCAGGTTTGGTCTGGGAGCCGGGCTCACTTTCCACCCAGGTTCCACAGGCAGTTGTGCCCTAGATCTGTCTTTTTTGGCACCCATTCTCATATGTCAGTCAAACTTGTATTATGTTTCCCTTGGGTTTCTCACTGTTCTCATTTATGGAAGTGATAAGAGTTTTGAATGATTACTCACCAAAAATCACTTTTACTATCACCCAGAACACACACACACATATACTCCTTCCATCCATCCATCCATCCATCCT
>NW_022196906.1:45859304-45866887 GCF_008632895.1 Mastomys coucha | reverse complement strand
TGTTACTTTTTCTATAAGTTTAGGAAATAAGGTACTCTGACACCCATTGCACAAATAGCAGAATTCCTTCTTCAGTACAATAGGCTGCGGACAGTGACTCCAGATCAAAGACCCTGAAACCAACCAAAAGATGATTTGGGTGTTTCCCTAGGAAATAAAACATATAGCTCGTGTCTTCAGGTTGTCTGTAAGGCTGCTAAGCATTTGGGCTGCTTCTATACTGAGCAACTGACAGCAGTGCATCCAGTACTTGCTCAGAGGAATAAATTCTGTCTGAGAGAAGGACAGCTGACTGGTCAGCACCCTCGGCCTACAAGAAGAGTCAATTCTGTATCTATCTGTAAATTTCCATCAGCACTACTGACCCAATTACTGAAAGCTGGGGTTTGTGCAATCTACTTCACAGATCTACTCTACCGGGCTTCCTGAAGGGGATAGGTGATGTTCTCTGCATAGCTCCAATCACCAAATGAATACGGGAGGGGGGAGTGAGTCATCTAGTGGGGTACATGCTTCCCCTACAGGAAGACCCAGCATCCAATGGGCTAATGAATTTCAGCTCCTATCAGATACAGATAAATAGAAGTAGAGGGTATACAATGTAATTTGTGTTAAAATAAGATTGGGGAGAAAAGGCTTGGGGTATGGTTCAGTAGCAAAGTGCTCGCCTGACATGCACCAGGTCCCAGGTTTGATCCCCAGTACTGAGAAAGAGGATAAGGAAAGTAGTCTTTCAAGACTACTTTAGGGACTGTTGCTGGCAAGGCTGGTGGCCTGAGTTGGACTCCTAGAACCTGCATGGTGAAAGGACAGAAGTGACTTCTGTAAGTTGTGTACACACACATACACACACACTGTTGTTTTTAAAATTAGAGAAACACAACTGATATTCTAAGAAAAAAGCCCAACCAAGTATTTTAATGTATATTTCCTACTTAAATCATTACCTTTGAATTATATTTATTTTTTCTTCATCGTTTCCTTGATCCATTACACAGACCCAGTGATCATACAGCTCTGATGAAAAGATACTTTCTGGGATATTTCTCAGAAAATCCTAGATGAAGAAAAAAAAAATCCAAATATTTGAACCATTCTTATGCAAATTATGTGTTAAAAAGAGCCCTGTCAACTCTCCACTGAGTTGTGTGAATGGAAGCCCATGAGTTGACATTTTTCTAAGGTCCGACAGGGATAATCAATTCTGGACTGCTGTTGAAAAAATTAAAAAAGGCACCCTATTCTGCTGAAGCCTCTCCCTGTAGACATGTTGGCAAGCTAACGTGATGGGACCTGGCAACTCACCACCTCAAGTCCTTCCTCCTTCTCTCTTTGCAATAGCAAGTTCAAGGAAATGTACCAAGTTATCTAAGAGGTTTGTAACATGGCAACCATTCATCCCACCCCTCCATGTGAATTTATTTATTCACGAGTGCTGTGTACTGCCAGATGTGTTTGGGATCTAGAAATGAGTCAAGCAAGTGGCTATGACCTTAGAACATTATTTTCCAGTGTTGGTGCATAACGGCATGAAGGGACTTGGCTCATTCTTGTATTCCCCATGAAAAGAATGTGCTTATGTGTTCAAGGAAAGAAAACATGGAAAAGCTGGGTTCTCTAAACTAGGTAGGGCTAGCATCGTGTGCCTCAGGTGTAGTAAATGCACATATCTGAGTTATGTTATCTTTCCTGCTAAGACCACAAGTGGAGATGGGTGTAGAAAATCCAGACCATGGCATAAACAGGACATAATCACAGATGACTGCTATTTTGGAGTCTTTGTTTATTAAAAAAAAAAAAAAAAGCTTAAAAGATGAGCTGAATTTGGTCCTCATTTTAGAGCCGTGGGCACTGGTTCTTGGCCACCTGTCTGGATCCCTTTTGGAACAGCACTAAGCAGGCCAAGTTCGCAGTCTGATCCCAACCTAGTCAGTATTAGGGAGAACTCAGGTTTGCGAAATAGCTGGCTACCTTCACTAGTACCTGTTTATGCCACAGAGACAGGCAGAAGTCTGAAATTAGGGATTTTTAAAGTTATGATCACTCTCTCTGCAGCTAATAAAAGCCACCGTGCAACCTGGTGTGTCTCTATCAGAGAAGCTGTGATAATGTATTAAGGTAAGAAAAAATAGCTAATTGGGCAGAATTCTTACTTCTTATGGGTTCCACTGGGGCAGGGACAGGCCCTTGCCCCGTTGGCATATATGGCAATGTGAAGTGTAGGTCAGCAGAGTAGATTGCTGAACTGTTACAAAGTGTCCCATGGACAGTTGATAGAGGACCAGGGAGGCCTGTCAACCATAACCAGATGTTAAAATAATTAAAAACCTCTGTAGCTGTGCTGCCTACTTTTGTTTTTCTCCTATTCATTTTTTTTGGAGTAAGAAAGGTTGGCTGCTTCTACCTTCCTCTGATTTTGTTATTCAATCATAAATGCACTTAGACACTTGAGACTCAGGTATATCCTCGAAGAAGCTGCCTCCTCCGGTGTTCATTATTCCAGATCAGGTGCAGCTGCAGCACCACTTTACCAGGCAGAGTTACCAGGGGTGAAATCTGTTATTTCAAAGTGGGTTAGTGATACCTTGTGGCAGTGCACTCTCCCACAGCTGGAACCATCATGGGCTAGGAAACTCAACTACCCAAGCAGAGGCAGAGAGGAGCCCACTTAGAATTACAACGACTTGCAGTGCTCAATGAAATTCTTCCCTTTAACATCAGAGCCCAAGCTGACAGGACTTTCTGGGTCATGTGGGATGAGTCTCTGGACTGGTGAGCTTCCCTGGAGGGAGGAAGGGCCAGAGTCATATTGTCCTGAGCAATTTCTGTCCAGTCACAGTTTGGAGAGCTAAAGTTGTACTGGAGCAAAATAGGTAAGTTAAAAAAAAAAAATGAAAGAAATATTTAAATGACTTCAGACTACTTTCTAAAGAAAGCTACGTACAGAAAAAAAAGGCAATGAGGGCTCATGCTTTATCTTTCTCCCTAAAAGCAAATGAAATAGGTGGGAATGAAAAAACACAATTACACAGTGAAAAGACCTCAGTTATATGGAAGCCATTTAGCCAGAGTCTTCAATCATTCAGGTGCCTTGTCCCCTTTTGCTTGCTTGGGCACAGTCATGACTCTGCTTCTTTGGAATAATTTAGCAGAGAATCTTAAGAAGTGTGGTACTGTGAAGTAGAAAGCAAGGGACTGTTTGTACAACACGGGCTGTGCCTGCCTAAATTCAGGAGAGTGAGAACCTCTGAGACGTTTCTATGAGATGAGGCAAAGCTGATGGTATGGGTTTGTATTTGACATAGCTAACCTGGTTAGCTTACCATGTATCTGTATGATGTATCCTCCATTGGGGTGGTAACTAAAACCTGTACAACAGATCGGATGGCCCTGGCTCATTCTCTGGAGTGGTATTTGTCTCTGTCAAAGCCCATAGCAGAGTTTAGACACAGCCCATCAAGAAACACATGGGTTCTTACAAATCATGGTGTCGATTCTACCTGGAGCTGGCCAGTCACTGTGGCAGGGGAAGACAAGCCCTGTCCACCATATTTTCCTTAATTTCAGGTCCTCAGATGAGACTGGGGCCTTGTCTACAAACCCTCTGGGAAATGGAAATATCGGGCAAGTCTGCAGGGACTGTCACTATGGTCAAAAAGCTCTGCTCACAGCTCACTTCTACGTTGTTTTCCAAACTCATAGGACATCTCTAAGAATGTGACGAAGAGACAATGTTAGAACTTTCTAACTGTGGCAGAAGCCCAGCCATCCCTGCTCTTCATTTAGAACGGAGCGCATGTGTACTTACAGGTAGCATAGGATTTTAGGTGGCATCAGCGACTCTTCTCCATATCCTGGCAAGCACAAAACTCTTGTTTGGGTTTGAAAACGTTGTGAGGAACTCAGGACAGTAGGTTGTTTGTTGTTGATTAAACACCCTCTGTGTGCTCTGATGGTGATACACAGTTTAACTCTTTGCTTTTGTGTCTGAGGTGGTAAGAGTGAAGATGAGCTATTGCATCACATTAGTGGTGTGGCCTTCAAGGTCCAATGTTGCTCTGTGAAATGCTTTTTTTGTTTGTTTGTCTTTTGTTTTAAGAAAATATTGATCCTAAATCTATCATGGCTCTTTACACACAGAAATAAATGGAATGGATTTTGCATCTGGATCTAGAGGCTGGGGTCCACCGTGGGAAAGCTTTCCCTACCTTCAATACAGATGCTATCACAAAGATGGATTCACAGTCAAGGTGGACTTCAATTCCAGAATTCAGTTTCTCCTTTAGCTCTCTGCAAGATTTCATGTTGGCCGACTGCCTGAAGATGCCTTTCGTGAGGGGGCCTTTTTGGTTAAGAAAGGAAAGCATATCCTATGAGGAAGCAAAGGAGATAAACTAAAGCGGCACTTTACATACAGCAGCACAGGAGCAGCACAGGAGCGGGGACTGGCCTTCTGAGGCAGTCAGAAGGCCAGGGCGTATGCACTGAAGGGCTGGAGCTGTGTGGGCAGCTACGAGGATCCAAGTGACATTTTTAGAACATAGAGTGGTTATCATCAGAGGCCATGGAGATAGGACCTGGTCCAAGAAAAAAAAGTACGATCACAAGATTTACTGTATGACCTGCTGAGTACAGTTAACAGGAGTGTAATCTTAAAATTTCAGAGAATAGAGTTTAAGTGTTCTCCAATTTTGCTTTCTTATCTGTATGTCCTCTGCATCCAGTATCGAAGACAATGGCGTGTGGAGACAAGCAATCCCTAAGATCTGGAAGCCAGTTGTGCCCCTGATTTCCTGTGCAATCTGAGTTAGGGTCTGCGTTTTACTTTTAAATTCATAAAGTAAGGGTAATGATGATAAGTACCCGTGAACTTTACTGTGGAGGATAAACAAGATAATAAGGCCTCTGCCACAGTGCCTGGCATTTACGGATGGACAACAGAGTGAGGCGAGGTCCCAGAGTGCAGTGGGAGAGGGAACAAATCCTGCTTGGTGGCTATTTCATCAGTTGGAGACATTATGAACTCAGCAGTTATTTAAAGTCCCATTCTGTGTACGAACAACTAAATACCAGAGAATATATCTAGATGCTTAAATGTGTGAGATATAAAGAAACTAGCTTTTTAGAACACAATCGGACAAGTCTTTCAGAGCAGCACAGCTGTAGACCGGATGTGGGGACTGTCTGATGACACAGCACACTAATTTGTTTGAGTGGGTCGACTGGATTGTCTCCTCTCACTACGTTTCCCTGAAGATTCTGCAATGAGGAAATGTGACTTTTAGGTTTTGAAGTAAGGATAGAGGTTCTGAGCTAAAGCCAGGGGGCTTTTGTAACCTTAACACTTTGGGGATATTATCCTGCAGCAAGTCCCCTTCACGAACAGCCTTTCCCGTTGGTTTACCCAAATGATACTCACCAAGATAGGCTTTGGCAGATTGTCATTCTCACAAATATCTGGCAAAGAAACTCCAAAGAGTTGTCCTGGCATAGGGGATGTTGGCGACATGGGCAGGTTGTCCAGGTGTGTGCTAGAACCCCGCCAAAAAGCCCAGTTGATGATAGAGCGCCGCCTCTTAAATGTCTTCTGGCTGGAATCTAAGAATTAAAAGCAGAAGGGAGACTTGTGATTCATTCAGTCTTATTTCTAGAGTTTCCAGTTTCTAGCTTACTTATTACACTAGCTCAGAGGAGTGCGGATAGAGGTCTCTTGTTACCGACCATGCTAGCTATGAAAGTCTATTATAAATATTGGGCAAATTAAGGAAGAATCTGGTGTTTGGTTTCTTCTACCCCTTTCTGGGGTAAGTCATTACACTGCTTGCTGACTTGAGTCTTCACACTAAAATTTAAAAACACAGGAAAGAGGTTCTACTTCCTAGGATGGAGATGTCATTCACTCTTAGGGCACCTGTCTGCCTCACACAAAGCCCCGAGTTCCAGCCCTAACACTGTACAACAAACAAGCACTCTTTCCTCATTAAACTATAACAACTTGAAGTGGACAGTCCTTCACATCAACACATGCTGTGACTTTAAAAGATGGACAGGCATATAAAAAAGAAGAGTAAACTAGGTCACCATTAAAAAGTGAGTAAAAGAGAGGGGGAAGGGTGGGGGAGGGGGGCGCGACACGATAAAGAGAAATGAGGGAGAAGGAAGAGGGGTTGCTTTTGGTTTTCTAGAAACAAAGAATGCTTTGTGTTCTGATGTCTCATTGGACCAGGAACAGAGACAGGAAGCTGACATCTTACTTTTCGTCCCCCTTCTCGGTAACTTCGAAATTTTCAATATGCAGTTTTAAAAGGTGTGTTTTAAGGCAGCATGGTGCAGAATAGTGAGACCCACCAGGGCCCAGGGTGGTAGGCTGGAGACATCTGGAAAGAGACCTGTACAGATTGGCTGGAAGATCTCAGGAACTAAGACAGAGGGAGCCACAGCAGGTAAAGGTAAAGGGGGATACCAAACAGGAGAGAAACAGTGTGGGAGCCACAGTGTCACTGGCAAAATGAGCTCACATCTCCGACTAATCCCCAAAGCAATCTCCCGTGGTGCAGATTCAAAACCATTTGATGAAGGTTTAGCAGAGCTGAGCTTTGGAGAGCCTTAACACCCAGAAACTGCCCGTCTCCAGGGAGCACAGGGGACCGGACATTAAACACCAGCACACAGCATTTCTATTCAGCTATGATATTCTGCTGACCAACACTGGACAGGAAACAATCCAAGGAAGACGTGGTCAGCAGTACCAAATGCTAATTTCAAAGAACCCCCTGTATCAGTCACTTGGTTATGAAGCAACTCAACAAGTTTTTTTCTTCAGAATAATCTACTTAAGCCAAATTGTGGGTTGTTAAATGGATGAGCAACCTTTTAATAAACAGCATCTTGACCATGAACCATCCTCCATACTCATCTTTTTGATGTTCTTGTAAGCAGGAAACACAAGGAAGTGTGAAGTTCTCTGGACAGTGGGGTCAGGAGCCTACTTAAACTTCAGGTTCCCATATCCATGTAGATCTTCCCATTTCCTTAACTTTAAATACAACAAGAAGTTATCTGTCTGTCGAAAGGCCTACTTGAAAGGATTACTAGGCTGATTTTGAGAGTTATTTCCCCAGAGGCATGGCTGTGGGCTCTCTATTAAAGCCATCATGTGATGCTAGGCTCTTCTGGCAGAGGGCATCTCATTGTACCCATTTTCCATGGGGTTGACAGCTGTCAGTTAAGTGTGCAGCCATGAAAGATGGTCGCCATTCTGCTCAAATATAGCACTTCCTTCCTGCTGGGATCTAACTTCCAAACAGAACGAAGCAGGAAAGGGAGCCAGTCCTGCCTTAAATACAGGAAGGAATTTGCCCACCAAGCCATGCAAATATCTGTAGAGAATGAATGCCAATTTTTTTTGTCTGGCTTGTACATCTTAACCTATTTTTACAAAACCGTCAAAATTGGTTTTAGCTTTTGCACATGTAAGAATGCTCTATCACCGAGTTACATACCCAGCTATCCTATGAGCGTAGAGGGAGGATAAAGTCAAAATTGAGTCCTGTACCTAAATATTTTTTAATGACAGTCATACT
>NW_022196906.1:45832892-45859294 GCF_008632895.1 Mastomys coucha | reverse complement strand
TTTAAGAATTATTAATTTATTTTATGTATATAACTATTCTGTAGCTGTCTTGAGACACACAAGACAACCAGAAGAGGGCATCGGATCCCATTACAGAAGATTATGAGCCACCATGTGGTTGCTGGGAATTGAATTCAGGACCTCTGGAAGAGCAGTGCTCTTAACCATTGAGCCATCTCTCCAGCCCTACTTCTTTCTTTTTAAATGGCAAAGGCTGATGCCAAAGGATGCAACTGCCAATATTACTACTACCAATAATTAATAATCATAATAACCAAAGCCACAAGGTACATTAAGTGTAAATTTAGCCTACCTAGATTCGTTCCGTGTTTACATGACAAAACTTTTTTTTTTTTTTTTTTTTTTGGTTTTTGGAGACAGGGTTTCTCTGTGTAGTCCTGGCTGTCCTGGAACTCATTCTGTAGACCAGGCTGACCTCGAACTCAGAAATCTGCCTGTCTCTGCCTCCCAAGTGCTGGGATTAAAGGCGTGCGCCACCACCACCCGGCTACATGACAAAACTTAATACTAAAAATATTAACTCACACAACTTCATGGTTAAAAAAATAACAGTTGTTAACCAAAAAGCTTTAACTTGAAATTCTCTTCTGGACATACAATGAAGTATTTCCCCCCTAAAGTAGCACATTCTTGTGGGGAACAGTAGATTGACAGGGTACAGAGGGGTGTCTGTGTTCTACCATCTTCTGTGAAGTTCAGTTCACCTTCAGTCTAGCCCTGGGTCCGCATCTGTGCAGATGTGGGAAGCAGCCTGCAGATGTGACTCAGACCGCACTTCCCACCAAACTGCTCATCAAGGTCTAACTCTAGATGCAATGAAGCCATTCCATCTTTATTTACCTTCTGCTGGGTCTTATACTGGGCGAAAGCCTCAGGATCCATGTTCTCGCAGTCTAGGGGCACAGGGGATCTTTTAGGTGTTACACAGGATACAGGTAAGAGGCACAGTTGGGGGGAATGATCTGCTTGAAGGGACAAAGTTCTGCTGGGAGTGACATTTAGGACTAAGTATGAATAATTTTAATTTTTATATCCAGAACCTTCCAATACAGTAGTAGATGGGGCTCATTGAGACAAATCACCCCCAGGGTAAAATTCTGGAATTTTTTTTTTCTAGATCTAGAGGAACATTTATTTTATTTAATCTTTAAACATTTTCAGCTGTTTTAACTTTAGTGTTTGGTTCTTTACTTCTTTAAGACTAAAATCTAAAGATTCTTTCATAATATGAACTTAATCCAAAAAGCTTAAAATGTGCGAGTTTTCATAATATCAGTGTTTAAAGCCGGTTTTAACCAACCCTTAGTTCTTTTGGGAGGCCAGGACAACATAATTTTATGAATATAGTCTAGGCCTCAATTCTTTCCTTATCTTTTTTTTTTTTAAAGATTTATTTATTTTTATGTGCATTGGTGTTTTGTCTGCATGTATGTCTGTGTGAGGGTATCAGATATCCTGGAACTGGAGCTACATACAATTGTGAGCTGTCATGTGGGTGCTGGGAATTGAACTTGGGTTCTCTGGAAGAGCAGCCAGTGCTCTTAACTGCTGAGCCATCTCCCTACCCCTTAGACTTCAGTTCTTAACACTTTTACCTCAGTTTCCTGAGGAGATATTTTTCTTAACTAGAGGAGGCCCCTCTCAGACATGTAGACAAAGAGATTTTTTTTGTGACTGGATATGGCTTATTTTAACCACACAGCATATTATTAACAGAAATTAATATTGACAGACCATGGTAAAATAGCTACTTCCTGGGACTAAGCAATACACAAATTTGAGTTCTGTGGATACATCATGTGCACTTGACAAATACAGGCAAATTCTATACATTTACAGTATATGCTGATACAGATGTGATAGAGGGTCGTGAGAAAGAGTGAAGACAGAGTGCTCTTCTAGTCGCGTCTTACTCTGTAGTCCAGACTTGCTTCAAACCTGTAGCAATTCTGCCTTACCCTCTAGAGTTTCCTTTTAAATTTTGATTTATACCAGTGAGGAATTGGACCACACAGAAACAGCGGCAGAGGCAGGTTCAACACTGACAGTGCTTCTACCAGGTGTGGTGGTGGTGGTGGGGGGGGTTGGTTTCACAAGGAGAATTCATGTTATCAGGTACACACAGTGGGGCAGCAGGCATAGGTGAGGTTTTATTTCCCCTGTTCTATGCTTCACAATCCCACATGTAGTCTGAGGAAGCTCGTCTATCAATTGAGTTAAAGATTCAATAAAATGCTAAGTTCTAGGTAAAAATTGCTTGATAACAGGGATACCATCACACAGAGACCAGTAATTTCATTTGTGGAATAGGCATCTGGATGCTTTATGGCTACATTCTTTTGTGTAGCCCTGGCTGTCCTAGAACTTGCTCTGTAGACCAGGCTAGCCTCAAACTCAAGAGATCCACTCGCCTCTGCCACCTGAGTGCCGGGATTAGAGGTGTACGCCCTCCCATCCCCACCATCCAGCTTTACAGTAACATTCTTCACTTGTAATTCTACTGCCTCAGAATCCAGCGTGCAGGTATTACAGATGTGCACCACCACACCTGGCTCTAATCCAAAACTGTAAGATATAAAACTATTACAGTAGAGCCATTCCGAAAACAATTTGGAACAATTAGGAGTTCTAAGTGCACCTTGATTCCAGCAGTGTTTGCCTTTTTTTTCTCGCTAGCTTCTGATGTAGAGCAAAGGAAATTTCCATGTTTCAAAATCCATGGAGCTATGTGGTTGAGGTGACTGATTTGCAATGAGATGCTAGGAGGCAAGTGCCAAAAGAAGAATCTAAAAATATTCTACCAATGTCATGCACGAGAGAAATATACACAATTAAATTGCATTTTAAAAATAATGATCAGTATTTAGCTACACTTAGCTGTGTGAAATGTTTTAAAGTAAAATATAAAAGTTTCATCATCAAGAATAAATAACACCTGTGCTCAAATTTCTACGATTAGACCATGAACTGAAAATGCAATAAGCAAATAAGCGAAATGCTTTTCAAATTCAACTCTTCTCATCAAGAAATATGTGGAGGTTTCTTCTCTCACGTATCATCTAAATAATTTTCTTATCATGCTATATCAAATGAATTACCTACAGATAAAAATTTTTAGAATTTCATTGGCAATACTTTTTACTTATTGGGTCCCTTACAGAAAAAGGCCAGTGATTTCAAAAACAGCACTCCATGAAAACCTATATACCACACACTGAGAAACTGCAAAACTAAGCGAGTAGGTGCTGGCTGGGCTTGCGCGGGGCTTGGCTGCTGCAGAGAAGGTGACTCATGTGATCTGGAGCAGGGGCTTTAACTGCTCTCTTCCCCCCCCCGCCCCCAGCATCAAAGATGCAAGCGTCACCATTTTCGTTTCCAATAGAAAACAAGAGAATGCAAGTCAATGGATAGAGTGGACAAAGCCCCAAGCGAGTACTGTGATGAAAGGAAGACGCACTGGGAAACCATGGGTGTAAAGAGTCAGAATCATACCCCTTGGCTCGGTTAAATTCTTATGGGAATTTTTCATTCATCTACTAAAAGGCCCACTAGCCTGTCCATTCATCCAGGAAGTATTTACTGACTATTTCACTTCCATTCTCTAGGCACTGCTCTGGGTGCTAGACTAGAGAGACCAGCATCTGGCCTTCTCATTTTAGGGGATAAATCAAGGATCTCTCCAAAGCAGCACCTCGAAATGACCCAAAGATGTGCCCAAGCAGCCTTGGAACCCCAAACTCAGTTTACCATTATAGGAAAGAAAATGAAGACTGGTACAAATTTAAGTACTGGTATAAATTTAAGTACCTTTGCACAGCTGATGTCTGCTCTGACTGGAGTGAGGTGTAACATCTAGGACCAGGTCATCAGGCAATGGCAGGGTTGACGTGTGTGTGTGTGTGTGTGTGTGTGTGTGTGTGTGTGTGTGTGTGTGTGCGCGTGTGCGTAAAACAGGTGACTCAGCTTGCGCAGCCAGTATGAGTGCCTATTTGGGGTTGGTCATTAGTGATGATGCCAAGTTGCCCTTCTGCTGTATGGTTTCTTCAGTGTTCAGCAGTCATCTAGAGACGGGACTGTCCTAGGCATGCAGTGAAATGAGTGGGAAGGAAAGATGGCTCAAAGCATCAGCAAGAGAGACCGATAACTGAAAGGTTCGGGTCATGTATGGATACAGAAGCAGGCAAACACGTGTAGGGGATGTGGTGAGAAAGCAGACTTTGTAGGTGAGGGGAAGGAATACGGAGTAGAATTGGGAGGTGAGAGGAAGAAACACGTGCTTACAGATAGGATAAACCTAAGGAGCATAGCTGTTGCAACAACAGAACTTAATGAGATGAAAACTGAGTTTGTTAAACACTTAAAGCGGGAAAACCTTTTTATATAATGAGTATTCGTTACTATGTCCCCCTAAGTTTGGCTAACTGAACACACATTTTTCTTAAAGCAGGGTCATTCAGCAATATGGTTAGAAATGAAAAGGTGCCCTTGCCCAAATGCAATGGTAATGGGGGCACAGATGAAGTGCTCCATCTGGCACCCAGCTGATGCCAATAATCTGTCACGTGGAGGGTGGGTTGGGTGGCCTCTGATCTCTCAAGGTCCATGCCCTCTCTCTTTAAATCTTACTCCCGGAGTTTGTCTGACTGCAGAAGGCAATGTCACTATCCGCTGGATCAGCTGACCAAGGCAGAAGTACAGTATCCATTTCCTATCACCCTTAGACTTTTGGGTATCAATTTTCTCTTGTTTCTTTATACAGTCTTGCTTCAGACTGAGCTCTCTAGTGCAAGCTTGGGTCAGGGCAAATTATAATGCTCTTCTGTTGAACATCCCAGCTGCCATAATACAGCCTTTATTATGAGGTAGTAGCGAGGCAGCTTTGCTCACAGGGAATTCATGGTAGATCAGTAGGCTAAGGGGAGACCTCGGCAGAAATCATATTAGTCTTCACACAGTTATCAGGACCAGAATCCCTCCCGGTCAGGGCATCATGGTCTTCTGACATCCACGATGGACAGGCTCCCTTTTATAACTTGATCATTTAGGGGAACACACAGTGGAGTGTATTACAGTACAAAGAGGCCATTGAAGCACCTGCAGCATCTCCCGAGCCTTCCACTCTGCAGTGGGCATAAGGTTAAAGGGGGGCAAGGCTGGCAAGGGAAGGAGAGACAGATTATGGCCCCTCATTGTGAGTGTAGGTCAGGAACGCCTGCTGCTAGTTTACAAAATTTCGTCTTCTTCTCTTGAAAATTCATATTTGCAAGTTCATCTGGGTGGAAGTTGGTCTCTGCCTTTGTATTAAGCTTGTGTCCTGGTACGCAAGCTTTTGCTGAAAGAGGGGTTTCTATGAAGGAAAGGAAGCAACTCACCACTCAGTTGCTGGGCCGTCGCCAGGCGGGTAGGCTTCAGGATGAACTGGCACTGCATCTCTCGGGGCAGCTGCTCCATGAGGAAAGGCTCCTGGAGCTGGGATGGGCTGGCGGAGTCCTTCGATCCCTGCGTCAGAAGGGCAGTGTCTCGGAGATGGCTCATTTTAATTCCATAAGGATACTCATGTCCTACAACAAGAAAACCCAAACGCAGGCTTCAGGCTGAGTGAGTACCCTGGACAAGTGCTGAAAGCTGCAAACTGAAGCACACTGTGATTTACACCTGGGGCATCTGGGATAAAGAATCCTTTTGTTCAGTGAGAGATCCATGTGCCCAGTCTGCAACCGGGGAGCCTCTGCATATTGCAGGTGGCTCTACCAAATCAGAGAGGTTGTCTCACAGCAGATGAAGGGTAAGAGGAAGAAAAAAAATCTTCAAAAGAATCCTTAGAATGATTGTAGATATCGGTTTGTGGTTTGCACAATTGACTTTTTCTAGGTTTGCATCAAGGATATTTAAGAGCATCTAAAAATAAAGGGCAAAGAAGCCTATTTGGTAAAGATTACAACAACCTAGCAACTGATCGATCAGTGAGCCCTCAAGCCCCATAGAGCCTTCTTCAACACAAGTTTGCATTCCCGAATATACACTCAGTACATAGATGTGATGGCTCATGCCTGAAATCCCAATACTTGGGAAGCTGAGACAGGAGTATCGCCACTGTGAGTTTGAGGCCAGCCTGGGTGCCAGCCATACTGAAAGTGAGGTAGGGCCTACGCTACAGAGTCCATGTCTCACCCCTGTACCCTCCCCCTCCCTCCAAATTTCCCAAAGATTTACCCTGTTATCTAGCACATCTGTGTAAAAAACATTTACTTATGGTTGGTTGCAGAAGTAGTTGTTGAGCAGCCCCGGGACTGGCTGGTCTGATTTGCTTCTCTGAGACTGGTATTCATGGGAAACAGTCTAAAGAAAACTGTAGTGGCCTTAGAATACAGATACAGACACAACAATGAACTGACAAACCAAAGCCTGGACATCTGACCTTAACCCAGTCTTTGTTGGTTAGTACTCCAGGTACACCACAGGTGTGGTATAGTCCTTCTATCCTGCCACGCTGCAGAGTCTTTAAGCTAAAACACTATGTTTTCACTTATACTCACTGAATGTAACTCAGCAAACCACAGGCATAGGAAGCAAATGTGTCATTTACACGCTACAGAAACCTCTAAAGATTAAGGCCCCCATACCAGCATAATTCAAAAGTAACCTCTAAAAACAATGGCCCGCTAATCCACGCTGCTTTGTAAGTCAGAGGTTTTTCACTGCACGGCTTAGAGTTGTGGTTTTCAGTGAAGTTGAAAGTGGCTCGTTGTGTAAGAATTACTGTCCTTAGCTCTAACTTAAAATTATTTGTCATTTTTAAACGATATCTTCTGGTTGCTTATTCATTGAAAACCAAACCTGTCTGAGGGTCTTGGCTCTGCCCTCAGCATGGCACGACATTTGCCTATTGTCTGCATAGCAGAATACATAAGCATTTTCTAGAAAAGTTTGGTTTCAATTACTAAGATCACTTGAAATACTCGACCATCCTAGAGTGACCTCGCTGGTAAAGGACTGCATGAAATGATGCATCGGCACATGCTGCACAGTATCCAACAGGCAGGCAGTGCTCTAAAATTGCTAACAAACTGTTGCTATAGTTACCACTTGAGGATCTAAAACAGATACCAGCATTTGTTTTAACTGCCCTATTTCTGTTACTTACAGAGTGGAATTATTAACTGGTAAATAGTTTCAAACAAATGGTGGAAAGAAGGTAAGTTAAAATTTACTTCTCAATAATTCCTCAGAACAGTGGGAATTTGAATTTTAGGCCAGCCTGGACGTTGTCTCACAGGCAAAAAAAGAAAAAAAAAAATCCTAAAAACGAATGGAAATTTGGCCTGGAGAAATAGTCAAGGGGAATATATACTAGTTGATAAGCTAGTCAGTGAAGACTGGCAGGAGTCAAAATGCATTAATGTCACTTCCTTTGTGATGCTAAAGGAATTCTGGGAAGAAAACAGCTGTTACATTCTCAGGGGTGGGTGACTGTACACCACTGTACCACGCACAGTACTCTGTGTATAGAGGCAGACTTGGCATTAGGGTAGAAAAGACAATGGGCAACTCAAGACGTTGAAAACGTGCAAGAGGAATTACAATGCGCACTGCTCTCTCTCTCTCTTGAAGATACCCCTGATAAAAAGACTTGGCCAGATCTGCTCATAAAGTAAAAACACCAAGAGGAGAACATATACTTCCCAACTGTATTCATCAGCAGCCTGAGAGAAAAGGTCCCATTGTCTAGTTCATAGTGAACACTTGATACAGTAACATTTAGGCTTAAAACTGTAGAGCCAAGGCAACACGATGTTATCTTAGACTTTGACAGACACTCACCAATGAGTGGGTACGGTGCCGCTTCTTTTCCAGAGTTTACCCACAGTTGGTAATCTCTCTCAGAGCCCTTGAGATAAAAGGATTAAAAATCAAAACAAATCCTTCATGTTAGGCACTTGAGTGAGGAGGGAGTTTGGGGCACTTTGGGCTATTTAGATTCATGGGTGCATCTGGCTTGGGGGGTAGTAGTATCTATTCCTGCAACCATATCCTATTCAAAACCAGGATCCATCATTGTTGGTCCTCTCATTCCCACAGCCCCTGAGCTGACTGGAGATCTGCAAACTGCAATGGGGTCAGACCTTCCTATCAGTGGCCCACAGAGTGCGAAAGGCTAAGAAAGCCCTTTGACAGAGGAAGAATACACTTCCTGGTTCTAAATGGCTGTTCCTAACCTCTGACATTCTCTGATCTTCTCGGAGAATACTGGACTTAGCATCCAATGCACCCCTGTGAGACAACCTTTCTGTCTATGAGACTATAACATCAAGTCTCAGAGGCCAGCTATTAGCTAGCTCAGTGGGCTCTGAGAAGAATGACAAGGGGCTTTCTGGAAACGGATAGCTGGTTGGATTGACTTCAGTTTGAACAACTCCATCCAGTCCTGGGGATACAAGGGTTAAGAATTCTCCTACCTAGAATAGGCCTAGTCATGGAAAACAATAAAATTATTTATTAGTAGGATTATAATCTAACAAAACTATAAATCCCACTTGAAAGAAATACTAATTATGTGGGCTTTGCTGACTCCTTCAGGAGGGACAGACAGAATTCTTATCCGCAGCTGGAATAGAAATATTTGAGTCTGTTAGAAGCATTTTACTGTCCTGCCTTTAACTTGCAATTAAAAGTCAGGGTCCTGGCTACTGTACATGTTGTACAGATAGCGCCTGGCCACATGAACATGCACACAAAGGTCACTTAGTCCCTACTTTGTTCTTTAGACAAAGAGGAACACATTTGGAGAACACTGTCAGATATCTCTTAGCATGGGTGTCATCAAATAGTTTCAACTCCTATTTTACTTTTGAAAGGTCAGACTTTAAGGAAGCCTAAGAAAACGCATCATGAAGTAGTTCATCTCCCTTCCTATCTTAAAACTATGCACTATGTGTGTGCAGGTTAGAAATCAATGCAGAAAACCCCACTTTACTCAGTGGATACAACATTTAATTATACTTCAATCATATTACTAGTTTACTAATCAGATTATTTTATCCCAGATTTTGGTTGTCTTGAGTCGTTAATGGGCTCAGAACCACTGGATAAGAGCAAGTCTACACACAGTAATAGCATGACATCTTTGTTCAATCTGTTACACCACAGTCTAGTTTTAAATATTTATCACATTTATTGTCTGTGTTTGTGTGTCCACACATATGTGCAAGGACACACACACACACACATACTACAGCAGCATGACAAAATACATGTGGAGGTCAGAGGAAAACTTTCGGGGGTCAGTTCTCTCTTTGTACCAAGTGGGCCTTGGGGATGGAACTTGGGTCATCAGGATTGGCAGTATGCACCTGTCTGGCACATCTTGATGGCTCATATATTGAAATATGTTTAAAAATAACCTCACAAATTTTTTTTTCTTAGTTTCCATTCTTCTGAAGTCTCCCAGTTAATAGAAGGATTCTTTGTGGGGTGCTAGCAGGGAAGCCAAGGGAGGAGCTGTACACTTCTCTTCCCCCTTGACCTCAATCTCAATATTCCAACCGTTTCCATTAACATTTCACAAACTCACCCCAGAAAACAAAGGGTCAGGTTAAAAGCGAGAAAGACCAACATGGCAAGCATAGTGAGGCTCTTCAAATCCATGGCAGAATTCAAAGCTGTGCTTTTATTTACTAATTCTTAAGAGGAACCAGCTATCTTGTAGGACATGAAGCCAGTCAATATTAATGAAAATGTATATGACAAAGCAAAGTCTTGAGAACTGGTAACCATCCTTAGATTGAGTCTCGGAATAAAAACAGTATCAGAAGGTCAAGGTTGAACAGAAGGAGGGTGTGGCAGAAGTTACAACTCTCTCCTGTAACTTTCACCAGACTTTTGTGTTGTCTATATAGGACATATACTAAAATGTGTATTATTACTCTCAAGTTCTACTTTAACCATTATGGCCTTTGGGTCGCAGAGGTGTTAGAACAGAACAGCACCCGTACGTCATGCTAACATAAAAGCTTTCCTGCTTTTACATTTGGGGGTGGGGCCAACTGTAACTTTGTTATTGGTTGTGTTGTAATACAAGGGACTACGCTTACATCTAAATTACCAGATATTACTTTGAAATCAAAATATCAACGTTTAGGGAGCATCTAGGTGGTGGAGGCAAAGAAATCACATTGGAGGTTCAAGGCCAACCTGGGTTACACAGCAGGACCATGTTTCAAAAAGAAGATAACAGAGCAGAGGTAACTTACAGTTATTCCTAACATTTGCAGTGACATGTTGATAACTTCACTTGCTGTGTCTGAATTCATTACTGTTATAGTTTTAAACTGTAGGGAGAGAAATAGAAAAAAACTTCGTCGTAAATGAAGAGTTCACCATTTTTAAGCAAACAGAAATACAGTAGCTTTTTGTCTGTTTCGTCTTAGTTTCTTCTATTTTACTAAAGGGAAGAGATAGGTAGTTTCTTAGCCCAAAATTTTGAGTATTTTCTTTCAAGCAGTAAGATCTGGCTTTTAGGAGCTGGTCAGAATATTTAACTTAAAAAAAAAAAAAACTGAAACAGAACTCTCATGAACTATATTTGCGCTCACATGGTGACTGGGACCGAGAGCTGCTGTGTAGTCTACAGCCCACAGTGTCATAAGAAGACATGCTCCCATCTTGTTCATGGTTCATAACAAGCTCAGCTCTTGGGCTACAATGTCAGCCAATAAAGACCCCATAGTTGAGGCCAAAGGCTTAATGTTTACCACAGGAACATGGTGATTCCTAGATAATGCCATCCCTTTCAGATCCGTTCCTTGATCTCAGGGATTTCATTCTTAAGAACTCAGAGAAATGGCTGGGCGGTGGTGGCGCACGCCTTTAATCCCAGCACTTGGGAGGCAGAGGCAGGTGGATTTCTGAGTTTGAGGCCAGCCTGGTCTACAGAGTGAGTTCCAGGACAGCCAGGGTACACAGAGAAACCCTGTCTTGAAAAAAAAAAAAAACAAAAAAAAAGAACTCAGAGAAATGAAAACATTTTCAAAACCACCCAGCCAAAGAACTGACAAGTTGGAAGAGTTGATTAATACTAATAGCAAATTCTCCCTTGTGGTTGTGCTGCATCTGCAGTTGTTCCCAAAAGGACCCAGACAAATATTCATGCCCTGAGAAGAGATTTCTGACCAGCAATGTTCTATCCAGGGCTACACGTTAAATGCGGCATGAATTTCCCTTGTTCCGTTCTCTCTAGAATTTGGTTCTCATGCATTTAAAGATACATATAGATGCACACCCTCCACCATGCTACCTCTCAGTGCCTGCCTTCTGTAGGACACACACAGTCTTGTCTGTCAGCCTGCCTGTCTCCTTCCATACACAATGTTTCTCTCTTATGCAGGGACCTGGGATTTAGTTTTCTGGCTTCGAAACACTTACATAGGCACAATTCCCAATGTCCTTGGCGAAGATTTTGAGGGGGATGCTCTTCGGGTAGTCCTTCTCCTTTTCTAGAGCGATGTATCTAATCAAACGTGACAACAACCCAAAACAACAGTGTCAAATGGGATTCACTAATAGCTCACTAAAAAAAATTAATCAGCCTATCTTGATAACATTGACAATATACTTGTATGTCCCCCTTTCTCGTTTTTCTTTTTTTTTTTAAGATACAGGTAAGATTCAGCACAGTCAGATTACATGAAAGAAAAAAAAAGTTTTTCCCCAGGACATTAGACATGGAACCCCCAAAGAATGGGATACCTATGTCAACTGATGTTGAAGGTGGGACCAGGTGGAGGTACCTATGAGTAAAGGTTTGTTCTCACAGGCTTCCTGTCTCCTCTGCACAGGCCTTTCACCTTGCTGGTATCTGACCGCATACTATACTGTACAATGAACTCACTCCCATTTAGCTGCTTGGCGTTACCCATGGGGTGGCAAGAGGAGAGGAAAGAAAAGAGGGAAGAACTCTGCCTGTAGGTGGTAAACCTGTGTTGACCGCTTTATTCAGTCCAATCAGTGGTAGGCATAAGAACCAATTTTTGAGGTGCTCTGAATAAAACCTTTATGGGGACTTCAAATGCTCTATGAAGGAATGACTAGTTCGTGGCTGGGAGACATCAGACAGAGAAGACGCTGGTGGTCTCTTTCTTTCTAATGGGATCTAGTCGTAGTGAGAGAATATTATTTACATTATGTCCTGGCTGGTGTGCCGTATGAACAGCAGGTTGTTTTTAGCAGACAAATGTCAGTTTCCATTCAAGAGAAGAAGGTGCACCCCTGGGGCACATTTTGCAGTAGCATGTTTGGTTTAACCACAGGTTAGCAACAACATCAAAAATATGTGAACTGAAAAAATACCTCTGAAGGAGCGAGAGCCATTTGTCCTTTTGTTCTGGAGAACTGCAATCAGAGAAAATGGAAGAGGAAAAAAAAAAGCCGTATGAAATATCGATGCCAACATTGTAAAGCCTACCACTTCAGGTGACTATACCAACAGCCTGCTGTGATGAATGTGGTTGTGCAGGTGCAGGTACGTTGCGAGCTTCACATCACTGCTTAGAAGATGCTGCAAGCCCTGGGAATGATCACAGAGCCCAGGACCACTGTATTAAACCCACTTAGGTGGATCCAAGGCACATTGTTTTTAATGTGTTACTGCTCATTTGCTAGTGGGATTAGGCCACGAGGGAGGGAGGTCCCTTAGTGGAAAGAATATCTGATGTGGAAATGAAACAAGTGCACACAAGTGAGAGAATCATGGGCAAACCACTTATCTGAAGCTGCAGTTTTCATACCTGAAATCCTGGGTTAATTATTCACTCCAAATGCTGTTCTTCAGCTTAAATTGTCATTCATAAAAACACAAAGTATGCTTAATATTGAGATCAAAGAGAGTTTTGGCAGATGGGCAGAAATGCCTTGGCCCAGAAACCACTCTATTGTCACGAAAGGAAACAACTTTTTTTCATCTCATATACACAAGGCAAAACAGTAATTTAGTAGATTTGCTCAAAGCAAACTTATTTTAATTGCTAAAACATTTTGATTAATATGGATGTATGTACATCTAAATATTATGTTTCTACTGCCACTGCTTAATTTGATGTTTAAAGTTAAACAATCATCTAATTTCTTCTTATATGATCCTGCCCATCACAAACATTAAAAATAATTTTTCTAGTCTCTATATAGAAGTTGGAAAAAACGTTTCTTGTTCAAGAAAAGGCTTAGTGCATATTTGTAATTTGTTGTAACTTTGTTGCTTAACTCACTTCAAACAATCTTTCAAGGTTGGTAATCAGAGAGTATATTGATGCATTATTAAAACATAAAATTTTCATAGTTCTTTCTGGCCACCTTTCTTACAGTTATTTGTTTAAAAAACTTTATGTGCGTATGTTTGTGTGACTATATGGCACATTTATGTGGGAGAGCACAAAGGCTGGCAGAGGGCATTGGGTTGTCGGGAACTGGAGTTAGAGGCAGTTGTGTGCCATCTGATGTGGATGTTGGGAACTGAACTGGGAATCCTCTAAAAGAACAGCAAGTATCCCTAACCACTGAGCCATCTCTCCAGCCCCTCCCCTTCGGTACACCTACCCCAAGAGATTATCTACATTGAGTTTACATGAAATCTTGATCTAGAAAAAAATTTCCCATTAAAAAAAAGGTTCCCATAGAAAAAAAGCACCCATATTATGAAATTAAAACTTCCTTTGTACCCCGTTTCTGGCCTTGACTCTCAGGATCTTGCTGCCCAGTGGCACAGGAGGGGTGTTGCCCCTTTGGCCAATTTGTGTAAATGTTACAATCAAGTGTGAACTACTTTGTGTGTCTTCTTTCCTGCCGGATACCTGTGGCTACCTGTGGCTGGCTGTACTCTGCTTAATTCCACAGAGATGGGGAGGGTTTTTGCCAGTTTTAGTTACTTGGCCCCACTGAGTGCTGGTGCCTGCTGGGGCCTTCATTTAAGAGTTAATGCCTCCCCCTCTCTTCTCCTGGCTCTCCAGAACCCCCAGGTAGTTGCTGTTTCTGTTCTGCTCTGAATTTTAAGCAGTTATCTGCAGGGCAGCCTTCTGTTAAGACTGCATTTTCTTTACACTCCAGGCAGACCTTAAGATACTTAACTTGGAAAAAATTTGTTTCCCAAAAAGCTATACAGAGAACAGTAAACTGCTGGAATCTGCCAGCTGGCTGCTTCTGTGTTGTTGTCCTAGCCAGAAGGCACACCTAGCTGTAAAAACCAGAAAATGCTGCCATTTACTAATGACCAAAATCTTCACTTTTTTTTTTTTTTAAGATTTCATCAATTCTTTTGGAAATATTTTTTTTTTTTCTGTTCTAGAAGCCAACTCAGGGCCACCCATGGCCTTTAAGGACTGTGTCTCTTTAGGGAAGGTCTATAGTAATTTCTTAGAATATGTTTCCCTTTGGCGGATTTGAGGAGTGGCTAGGGAGTTTGGGCTTTTCCAGGATTTGACAGATGTTTATGATTAGAGTTATACTTTTTTTTTTTTTTTAATTTTTGTTTTTGGGGAGGGATGTGAATAAATACTATACAAGTGAATTGCTCTTATCAATGTATATTGAGACATATGTGGCATTTGTATGACATTACTGGGAATATTAGCCTTCATCAAGTGGTTAAAGAATCATGCTTTGCCCAAGAAAAATGGTCCCACATTTCATCTCTCTTAAAAAGAGTGGAGATTCTTGGTAAAAATCAATGGTCACCCCCATGGGTGAAATCACTTCCTTTTAACAAGCTGATTAAACATCGGGAATGGACGTTATCTTTAGAGATACAGGGAGTGAAACAAATGAGCTCCTGAACAGGCCCTGTATCAGGTCCTCAGTGTACAACAGTGCATCAGGTCCTCAGTGTACAACAGTGCAGGGCGAGGCATGGCCGACAGGCCTGCTCCTAGTTTACAGAAAACAGTTTGGAAAGGCTTAGCTTCAAAATGATCCCTGTGCATGTGATGAACACTACAATCTTTAAAGGGAAAATCAGTACTGGAGTTGGTGTTCAGTCGTTCAAAAGCACGGAGCCAGGCTGTCTAATAACCATGTCAGGCTGAAAGACACACTCTGCGGTCACACACACATAGCCCCGGGATTAGTCTTAGGAAACTAATTAAACACACTTTAAAACAATAAATATGCTTCTGATCACCATATCTCTATAGAGAGCAAACCAGAACTTAGCATACAGAGCACTTTGACATATCATCTATGTAACCAAAAAAGCTGTCATTGTTTTTTTAGTTGAGAGCAAACAAGTTATCCTAACGTTATCCAAAATGAACCCATATTTAAACTTAACTGTGCTAGTTTATTAACAGTGAAGGTGCCTTTTTCGAGGTTCAAAAAGACTGATCTGCTTAAAGACTCAATATCTCAAACAAACCCTTAGCCATTAAGAATGGAGGGTTCCTGGATGGACCATCCGATTTGACTCCCACAATCTCATAAGTTATTTTCCCACCAGTTGTTTCCATAAAACTTTCTTTTAAACCACCAAGCTAGCCCAAGGCGAATTGCCCTTCTAATCCCCAATATTTATCACTAACTTTTACGTTTTTTAATCAAGTAGTCTTCAGATGAAAAGTCAGCCATATGAAGGTTTTTATGGGCAAAGGAAGAATTGCTCAATGCATAATCATGGCAGAGTATTTTCCTTAAACATTAGGCATGAAACTGGCAAAACCACATCTCCCTGTCCTAGACACCGTTAACAGTAGCAGACCCTGGTAAACCTAGGACAAGCCGCGGCTCTTACCTGAAAGTGGCCACGAAGTTCACTGTGGGCCAGCCCAGGACAAAGGACTTCAGAGCATTTGTGTTGCCTTCCCCCACTTCGTCCACACAGCTAGCGGTCCACATGTCTGTTAGCTTTATTTTATTCTTTATCTTAAAATTGTTGTTATATCTAGCGAGACAGAAGCCAAAACAGGTGCTCTTGTTATTTTGTTTCTTGAGTTTTACAGGAGGTTCTGTGTTTGTCCCGAGAGGGCAGTTTCTACTCATTGTGGGCGAAGAAGGTCTTATTGTTCCGGTCTCTAGTTCCTGAGTCACAAGACTGTACCGTGGACAGTTATCCAGGCCTCTGAAACATTTGAGACACTTGGGAGGGCTTAGTTCTCACGCCTGCCTCAGCGGCAGTAAACAACTCTAAACTGACCTTTTTCATAGGTGGATCAAAACCCAACTTAAATTTATTTTTCTGACAACATATCAGTAACTTGCTTACTTTAAAAATTACTTCAACGTACATACATAAAGACATGATTTATAAAATGTTAAGTACTTCCATGTTAGGAGCTAGAGAAATTTATAGTAAGCTTTTAATAGAGTTAAGATTTTGTGGCTTCAGAAGCATGGATTATCTTAAATTTCACTTCTTAAGTGTTTTCCCCCCAATCATTTTTCTAGTATATTCTTGCAAACACTGAAAAACTGTAACCTAAAAACAGAACCCAAACTAGAGATTAGCAGCAGCAAACTGAACAAAAACAAAGGAGAGGGCTAACACAGCCAGTGATCAGCTCTGGGGACCGAGATGCTAAGTTCTTTACTGTGCTGTGATTGCACTGGGCAATTTCTTCTTAATCGTCCTCAGACCCTTGGCGTGGAAGCACAGTGTATTTTATCCTAAATGATATATTTAATACTCATGATAGTTCTGAGACGCAAGTAGTTAGAGGGCAGTGGGAACTATGAAGGGAATGCCCAGGGAACTGGCTCTCCTAGCCCAGGGAAATGGCTCTCCTAGCATTCAGAACCATTTGGGAACCTAAAAGCTGCAATGAAATCAAAGATACAGCATGAGGACAGGAGCCCCCCAAAGCCGTCTACTACAGAAGTTATAAAGCTCAAGTGAGATTTATACTGGTCCTCCAAGGACTTCGAAGGAGTGATGTGAAAGGGGACTAAAACTCTAAGGGCTGCCCCTCAGTTATTTCAGCAAATGAAAGCATCTGGCTACCACCCTTCCCTCCCCCAGGGTGAAGAGTGATGGAGTAGCCATAGGTTCCCCATGGCAGGGAGTTCACATAGAGGCTCAGCCAGTTACTAACTTCACAATACTGGAGCGTCGCTTCAATTTCTATTTTTACAACAAGAGACATAATTATTCAACTCAAAATGGTTCTGAAAGGTAAAGCCTTTGGGTTAATTACTAACAGGTCCTATCAAATGTTTCGCTCTTACTGCCACAAGCACACCTTCTTGGATTAAATTTACTCTGCCAAATTAATACGTAGATCGGCCCAAGTCTTATTTTTATGATGCACCATGACTTAGTGTAGATTTAACGAGCGTTTACTTTTCTCTAGTGACTGAAAAATCACTTCGCAGAGAATGAATCTGTTAAAGCAGCCCGATCCTTGCTGGTGTTCTATAAATAACAAGGAAGCAGAATGGAGCAAGCTCTGCAGCCATAGCCTTCATTACGTTAGCTGTTCCAACAGCAAGTGTTGAACAGGAAGAGACTTTTCTTCGGTACCCCTAAGGTATAAAACCCAACATCCCTAGTATGTCTATAACCTTAACCCTAACTGCCATTCCCCCAGGCAAAGCCCTCATTGTCTCCTCCCAGGGCCACTCCAGCAGCCTCCTGGCCATCACCTTGCTTCTACTCTTGATTTTCCTACAACCCACTCTTTATGATGAATAAATATTTCAAAGATATGTATCACATGATGGCACTCCTCAACTGAATCTAAAGATTAAATCCCAAACTCTCTAGTGTAGCTTAGCGGTTCCACCCTCCCAGAGGGTCCCCCAATGTCCTCTGCTTCCTGATACCCTACTGCTGTTCCTTTTTATACCACGCTCAGGTTGGTCTGTGTGGCCAGCAGTACAGATCAGAAATGTTTGTGTTAAGAGATTTGAAAGGCTTTGCAGTATGAAGGAGGCAGGTACCGTATTCTGAGGAGTACCACTGGAGGAGAGCAAACGAAGGGGAATGAATGTCTCTGGCCAATAGCCAGGGAGAAACTCATGCTGATAGCTTGCAAGTGGATCCTCCAGTCAAGCTTCAGGGTCAGGAGGGCTGTTGGGCCAGAGCTACCCACTTAAAAACTCCAGAGGCCTGACTCAAACTGAACGAAATGCTGGTAGTTTTAAACTACTATGTTTCAGAGGAATTTGTTATTTATTTAGCTCATCCTCTCAAGGTCTTTAACGGTTAGCTGCTTTTCACCCTTTAATAATTCTGTACCCCAACCATATGCACTATGTGCACAACACCCCCCCCCCTTATCTTCTACTTCCTATTCTAGCACCTAAGTTTTGCTCTGAGCATTGGGCACTATCATCAACCCTTCACACACACACACACACACACACACACACACACACGTAAGGATGTAAGCTCTCACATCCCTTCCTATAAGGGTGGAGGCTTCAGAGGAGCAGGGATTAGACCCATCACATTCTTCACCGTCCCTCCTATAGAACAAACAGGAATCTAATTTAATACTCTAATGAACAACTTTAAAAAACCAAGCTCCCCATTTAAGATATTAGCTATAGGTGCTGGAGAATTAGCTCAGTAGTTAAGAACACTGGCTGCTCTTCCAGAGGACCCAGCTTCAACTCCCAGCACCAACATGCTGGCTCACAACCATCTATATTCAGGTTAGGGGTTAGGGGTTAGAGGTGTGGGGTGGTGGTGGTAGTGGTGTCTGACGCCATCTTTTGGCTTCTGTAGGCATTGCATGCACATGGCAAAAAAATCCATATATATACAAACATAAATAAAGCTTTTAAAAAGAGACTAGCCACTTAATGGAGGCCAGACCAAGTGGAGAATGTTGTCTCCATTAGAAGAAATTCACTTTATAAAGATTACTCGCAGCATATGAAATGTACTTACTTGATTTTGGCCGCGACAAACAGATCATTGAATAGGAAAAGATGCCTCTCCTGCCTCTGCAGGCCTCTTTTAAGTTCCACTGGACCATCAATCAGCAGAGTCCGACTGGAGCACATGAATGACGACAGGAATGCACATGTGTCAATACTGGCAGAATGGCTGTCTCTGAAAGAGACCACATGTAGGAAAGCCATCAGTCAAATTAGCATCCTCAGGACAGCCCATTCTACAGTCACGGCTGACAGCTGTTTATGAATGTGAAACCCAAGGGCTTTTATTTTTCCCCCATAAAGCAATGGCTTGGTGTCTTTTCTGGTCTCACTGTGGACTCTGCACACAGCAGTCTCTAAGAACTTCATTATGAAAAAAAAAATCTTAAAATAAAATTGAAAATGGGTTCCTAATAAATAGCCTTACAATTGAACTAGACACTGGCATGAATATTTTACCGCACTGGTTCCTCACGTCCCTAATCCAACCGTGCTTCCTAGGATTCATTAATCCATTTCCTTTCTGGCGTTTCAGTATTAACTGCTTTGGACCATGTGTGTCATTAACCAGAGCCCAATGTTTACTTAACAGTTGTCTCATAATTAAAATGTATGATACAATGAAATGCACAAGGCCAGATCTCCAGTGCATGTACCCTAAGTTCTGACAAATGCATTCACCTGTGAAATCTGAACTCTTAAACCAACAAACATTCCCCAAAAGGCCTTCCTTCTCAGTCATGGGCCATGTGTGGGTCCCTGGGTGGATTCACCCTCCACAGGTCAAGACTGATGCTGAGTTCAATATATTTTTACATGCCAGTGACGTCACAATTCTCCCACACAGGCACATTTTAGCCATTGTTAGCCTGCCTGCTCTGCATACATAGCATCTGCTGGCCAGTGAAGAGTCTTTTGTTATGAGAGCCCAAGCAGAACTCTCTCCCTCTTCCATGTTCTCAGCAACAGCAGCTGCACCTGCAGCCCCCAGGTGCACCCCCTCCCACATCCTCCTCTTTAGGAGTTACTCCCCTCTGGATGGCATCTCCTTGCCATAAGCCAATCTCAGGTGGTAAGGATGTCACATAATAAAGCCTTTACCTCATCATTAATATACCTTCCAATAGTATTTGGTGGTACTGTTGGGAAGAACCCTCAAAAAATTGAAAAATTTTTTTTCTGGTTTGGATTTAGCAATGTGCATGTCTATTGTCTGTAATTTTAAATATGTTTATGTATGAGAAGAAATGCTTCAAGACCTTAGCAAGCCGAACCTTGATTAAAAAAAAAATGTTATAGTACATCTGAAGAAAATCAAAATCACTCAGCATTCACATAATTAAAATCTTTCATCTAAGGGGAAAAACTGCCATCTTGGTGCTTTTTACTTAAAATTCATTGTCAGACAATGATGAAGTATTTATTTTTATTTCTGAGAACAACAGAGGTGTGATTATTTTTGTCTCTTATAGTATAGGAATGGGAGGAGAGCAAGATCATAGCCTTCTATTTAACTCTTCATATAGCCTGAGTAAGATCTATAGGCTATAATAAACAGAGCTCTAAACTGATTTAACAAGTACTGCAAACTGTAAAAATTAACCTGCTGTGACTTCTGCATGAACATACCATTTTTAAAGACTTTATGAAGCTATTTCTGAATGGTAAAGAGAATTTTAAGACCTAATTGTTACTAAAACTAGGTAACTTCTCTGAATCCTGGTATAGTAATATTCCCTAATATTTTCTAGTTGGGCTTATGCTAAAACTCAAGTTGAGTTTTAGATGAAGCTTGAGAGAGATAGTTGCTTCATATTAAATCACAAAGCAGTGGCTGGGGAGAAGGCTCAGTAGGGAAAGGGGCTTGGGGTGCAAATGTGAGGATTTGAGTTTGAATCTCCAGAACCCAAGGAAAGCTGGGTGTGGTAGAACAATCTGTGTTGTAAGGACTGGCACGGTGAGATGGGAGCAGAGATAGGGGACCCCAGATGCTGGCTGGCCCAATAGCCTGTGTATGCACTGCTGAGGCTAGCAATAAAGACCCTGGCTCAGGGTAGAAAGGACTGACACCTGGGACTGTCCTCTGACCTCTAGACAATGCTGTATAATCTGAATAATATAATATCTGAATAATCTGTATAATCTGTATAATGCTGAATGTTCACTGCTGACCTCACATTCCCAACACAAAGCACTCAAAAGTAAAATAGACAAGCTGCTCTTCTTGGGAAACACCTTATGTTCATAAGTGATAATCAATACACTAAGTGGTATCCATACAACCTCAAGTCCTGGTATATTTCCTAGTACAGAATTACCTTCCAATAATTGTTGAAAACAATGTACTTCCTCAAAACATCCCCTAACTCGCAACCCATTTCAAATGTCCTGTCTTCTATGATGGCATTCTCAATTTTAAATGAGTCTTTGCCTGTCTTATATGATGGACACTTTGTCCTCTGCTTCCTTAATATTCTCATTCAGCATTTACTGTGAATGCATGTAGTAGTGTTGAATTTTGCTTTGCTGGGTACCTGACGGATTCATTCATGGAAGACAGATCTGCTTGTGTCCCTGACCTCAAAAAGCCAGCAATCCAATAGAGGAATTGGACAAAGAAAACAATGAGAAACCAGTGCCATGTCAGACACGCAGGGTACTGAGGCCCACCAAAGCTAGGAGACTTGGTGGGTTAGGACAGTTTCTTGTAGGACTCAAAGTCTTAAAGGATGGGCAGACAGCTCAGTAAACACAGAAGGGCACTCTTAAGAAAAGGAAGTGTGTTCTACTGATTGGGATGTTCAGGAAGGAATGGATTATAGGACTGGCGAAGGATATTTCCCTGTGTTATAAGAATCTCATTTAGATTTTACCCCAAAGCATCGGAGGCATTTAGGCAGGATGCTGTGTTTGTAACATATTGAAGGGAACAGAGTAGGGTAACTTAGGGGGAGGAAAACCCTAGGAAGCTGTCACAGTAGACTTAGGCAAGCATGTAGGACGGTCAACAGTGAGGAAGGAAAGGACAGAGGAAAACACCTTTATAGTTATTAAAATACACACTACTGACACTCTAGTTAGCTCTGGGGCTAAAATGAAAATAAAATGGACAAGAACGGAAGCCTTACTGTTCAGACATTACTCAGCTTTTCTTTTTTTTTTGCATGCCTTGCTGGGCATTGAACCTAGGGCCGTGTGCATCTGTTTTCTCTTTATTTTAAGGCAGTCTCACCAAATTCCCCACAATGGCCTTGAATTTATTCTGTCATCCAGACAGGCCTTGGATGTGCCATGACTCACAATCATATTTTGTTGAGGCCACACAGAGGCAGCAACAATTTTGCACACATTGTTTGTCACGTTCCTTCTATGTCTATTATACTTCTGCTCCCCCAAAAGTACTTAAACAAGTGATTTTTGCTTAACTATTGCTGTTTTTAAAGGCTCATCTAATTTTGAATTCTGTCAAAAATTGTAGCAAATACCCATAGATTTTTTTTCATATTTGTGTGTGTGTGTGTGTGTGTGTGTGTGTGTGTGAAAGGTATGTAGAGTATGTATGTGGAAGCTTGAAGTCAAACTGAGCATTTCTCAGGAGATATCCTGCTTGTGATGCTTTTTGTTTGTTTTGTTGTTGTTGTTGTTGTTGAGACAGGGTCTTACTCTGGGAACTGGGCTCACCATGACCCGGGAGTCCACCCATCAGTCTGTGTAGCTGGCAAGCTCTAGAATCCTCCTATGTATACGTCTCCAGTGCTGGGATTCCAAGCATGCAACATCATGTCCAGCCTTTTACAGTGGTGCTGAAGATCAGACTAAAGTCCTTACGGCTGTGCATCAAGCTCTTTACCGATGGAGCTCTTTCTACAGCCCTTGCATTTTATTCACTTAAAGATTCATTAGCATTTACAACATGCATGATGTGCAGCCATTATCACTATCTAGTTATTAAAGACTTATAGCATTGGCTCCTCCTCAGGCCTGTCCCCGCCTCTCATGGATCTGCCTACTTTGCATACATCATTCCGGACTGTATGGGTTCTCGTCTGTCTCCCTGCTTCAGGCTCGTATAAGAGTTTCGAGGTTTGTTCTGTAGTTTGTCTTGATGCTTTTTACTGCTACACGCTACACTGGATGGCTATACTTCTGAAGTCATTAGCTGAGGGCTACTTTGGGAGTTGGAACCTTGTGGCTACTGTGACTGATGCTGCCACAGAAATGTCTGTTCTCGGTGCTGATATACTGAAGACCAGAAGCGCTGGATTACATGGCAATTACTGAAGAACCACTAGACTTCACCACGGCCACCTTCCCACTCCATACCCCATCAGTGATGGATAACAGCCCCTCTTCTGCTTATGTTTTAAGGGTATTCTAACACACATACACACATAGACACAGAACAGGGCCCCCATCACTGCTTCTATAGTTTGTAACAGAGGCCTTAACTGAACTCTGCTTTCTTGCTGACTCTGTTCTTCAATTTGCATTTAATATTTCCATCACACTGAAACTTCTAAATGCATGGTGGCAGTGACCTTAGGATGTAAACTGTCTAATAAGCAAGCTCAACTTGATTGTGCCATGCCAGTTTACAACTCTCTATATCATCTTTGAGTGGTATCCCTGCTGAGCTGTTCCAAATAAATCAGGCAAGGAATAATTTGAAACAAAAGAACACAGCCATCGAAATGAGGCTACAGTGTCACTATTGAGACCCACCCATGTCGTTCAGCGAGAAGACTCAGTTTACAGTATATTCATGACCATCTTGAATATTTCAGCAAGAAAACAAAACCTGGAAGTCTAGTCTAAAGCAATTATGTCTTCCTCATGGGTAAACAAGCAGGTGCTGAGGCTTCTCAATATTTATCATTGTAATAAAAATCACACTTAAACCGGGCGGTGGTGGTGCACACCTTTAATCCCAGCACTTGGGAGGCAGAGGAAGGTGAATTTCTGAGTTCGAGGCCAGCCTGGTCTACAGAATGAGTTCCAGGACAGCCGGGACTACACAGAGAAACCTTGTCTCGAACCGCCCCCCCCAAAAAAAAAATCACACTTAAAAAACTAAAAAAAAAAAAAATACAACTAATTAGTCTATGAAATGATAATGTATCATCTATATCTATATCTACATCTACATCTACATCTATATCTCCAAATTAACTAGAAACATAATGAACAGAGAAATGCCCTGGATTGTGAAGAACAGAGCCTAGTGATAATGCTAATATCATGATTAAAAATGAACTCAGGTAGGACAAGGGCTTGGAAGGACAGATGGAACAATGTTTGAATAAACAGGAGGAGCAGAGCCTTTAGAGCAAGAAATATACAAAGGAGCACTACGGTCAGCAAAGCATTGGCTAGAATAGGTAGTATCTATGTTACAGTCATCAATATATCATGTATTAAGTACATTAATAATTAGATGATATGAGTATTCAAACATGAAGGAACACAGACAAGTAAAACAGAGCAGCAAGATGGGAGAAGGACGTGAGGGGCAGATGGACGCCAATGAACAGTTTACACTAATAGAGCCAGACCCACACACGCAAGAGAGAGTATTTTCTAAGAATACAATGCTTAATGTCTTCACAGCCTTAACAAAGAAGTGGTTCAACAACATCAGCTTAGAGTTTAAGGCATTTATGAGATGTTAGTGACATAAGAAGCTTTTGTGGTTGGTTTCTCTAACACAGTGAGTCTCAACTTTCCTAATGCTGTTACATTTTAAGACAGTTCCTGATTGTTCAAGCAGCATGTGTATGGTAGAGGATTGCAAAATCGATCATCAATAGGAGGAGAGGACCTCGGCCCTGTGAAGGTTCTGTGCTCCAGTGTAGGGGAATGCCAGGGCTAGAAAGTGGGAGAGGGCGGGTGGCAGGCATGGGGAGGGGGAAGGCAACAGGGGTTTGTTTTTGTTTGTTTTTTTGTTTTTTGGAGGGGAAACTGGGAATGGAGAAATTCGCATGTAAATAAAGAAAATATCTAAAAAAAAAAAAGAATAAATAAAATTAAAAACAAAAACAAAACAAACAAACAAAAAAAGACAATTCCTGAGTCATGGCGACCCCCATGATACATAACATCATTTCATCGCTACTATGTAACTGTAATTTGGCGACTGTTATGAATTGAATTGTAATGTAAACATCTGTTTTCCTGGTGCTCTTAGGAGACTCCTAGTGAAAGAGTTATTCCATCCCCAAAGGGTTCATGATGCACGGATTGAGGACTCCTCCTTAACCAAAGACTTAAACCACAGAATATACTCAAAGACAGAGCAGCTCACTTAAAGAAATATGGATTTCAGAACTTCAAATGAGATGGTAACTTTTTGAGAACAGTTCTATTGCAAAATGAAAGGATGACGAGAAGCAGGTAAGCCTCAGGGGAGGACCAGAGGAGATGCCAAACTGATTGTTATTTTTATGTGGCCGGTTGACTTCAAAATACCAACTATTCCCATTATGAACTAACTAAGATTAATTTCAGTCATACAGAATCAGAGAATACCAAAAACATTCCAACTACTTAAGCAATTTATATGTGTATTGATTAGTGTGATGGGGCCACATGTTAGAATGTTAACTGATTAAAAAATAAGCCAGGTGGCTTACGTGTTGACTAGATTCTCTGTGCCCTGACTGATCTTAAAATCCTGGGCTCCAGTGACCCTCTTGCCTCAGTCTCCCAAGTTGGCTAGGATGATGTGTGTGCTTCTGTGTCCAGCTAACAGCTTCTAATTAGAAGATTCAGGACTACCAATTACAAAGTCTTTAAGGTGGTATACTACTGGCAGTGACTAAGGTTGTTTATGATCTCCAGCTCATTTACAGCAAAATGTCAATATTTGGTTAATATGTAAATAAGTCGATTCAATCAGCTGGATGCTGGTGAAAGAATGAGGCTAGCGAGCAAGAAAGCAGCTTTACCTACTTCCCTGCCCCAGTCTCACACAGGACCTCTCAGGGTAAAGAGCAACCTCATGGCGAGCACTGTCGTCTTCATGGTTTTGCTTTGCAGTTTTAGTTCCCTGACCCAAAACAGTTATACAGAAAATTCCAGAAATAAATAGTTCTTGAGTTTAAACCACACACCATCTTAAGCGGCATCATAAAACTTGACTCCGTCCCACCTTGTATCTGTACTATGTCTTTAGTCACTTTGCCTTCGTTTTCAGACTAATGTCAGAAAAATTCAGTGTGGTGTTCAAGTAACCTTTGTGTAACAGCCTGATGCTGTGTCACAGTGCCCATGTCATTCATTGTACCACACAGATACAGTATCATTTCACAATGTCACAAGCTATGTAAGGACAGCACAAAGGATATTTTGAAAGACGGCATTCACATAGCTTTTATTATAATGTGCTATTGAAATTATTTTGTAATTACTTTATTAGTTGTTGCTAACATCTTGCTATTCTTAATTTATGAATTAAACTTTATCATAAATATAACTTAGTGTAATATATAGATATGTATATATGCATATATATACATATATGTATA
>NW_022196906.1:45831254-45832882 GCF_008632895.1 Mastomys coucha | reverse complement strand
ATATATATATACACACACACACATGGATAGCTTGCAAAGGTAGGGAGAAATTGTTCTTTTGTGGAGATATCCCATAGCTAGAGCTTGAGAAGGTTTGATGATAAATTAAGATTTGGCATCAGCAACCCCAAGGAGGACGAGATAAGAAATCTGGCTTTTGACATGCTAAGTTAGTTATCAAAACAGGAGCTTTAAAGCTACAGAAAGATATTGGTTCCTATAGGAATAAGGATAGATGGGGAGAAGGTTCAAGTAATGAGCATTAGGGCACACTAATTTAAAATTCAGAAAAGGAAGCAACACTAAGTAACGAGAAGCCAAGACAAGAGTGGAGGGGAATGGAATGTCTGTTTCTTATGGGCCCTGAGAAGGTAACCTAACTACTAGACCAAGCACTATGGCAGCCTCTAGTGACCTTGAACAGAATAATTCTGATGGGCCTATAGGAACCAATTACTTCAACTTGTGTCAATGTCAAACTTTCATTCACTGATGACTTTAGAAGTCCACTGCATACAAATTTTAGGAAAATATTAAAAGTTATCAAATAAAATTAGAAATAGACAATGTAAGTGTCTAAGTCTAGAGGTGTCCTAATAAAATATGTTATCACTTAGTAGATTTGTAATGTTTACACCCATATAACACTAGCATTCTAATGTTCAAATAGCAGTATTAATTGCACTAAATGAGCTACTATAAAAATGAAAGAGCTGAAGATGGCTCAGTGGTTGAGAGCTGGAACTCATCTGTTGAAAAATCAAAGATTGGTTCCCGGTGCCCATGCTCATGAGTGCCTATAATTCTAGCTCTAGAGTATCCAACATCTAGGACCTCAGGGGGGATTTTTCCTCATGTGCACATCCCCCACCACCAACACACACACTTCAAATGACTAAAATTAAGTTTGTAAAGAATGAAGACATGAAGTTGGGAAGGGTATGTGGATAGAGTGATCTGGTAGTAGCTGGAGGGAGGAATTGGGGATGGATGTGACCCAGAGACAATGGATTCAGGTATTTTTTTTATCCAAGGATTAAAAGAACAATTTTAAAGCTATACAATGCAGCCAAGTTGGTTTCATTCCATGAGTGCACAGTTGGGTCAACATCATCAAATCAATAAATGTACTGTACAATATTAATAAAGACATAAATCATAAGGTCATCCTGATAGATGCATAAAAGATTCTGAAAAAGTTCAACAGTCCTTCATGATAAGAGTTATGAAGAAACCAGGAATAGTTGGAATATATCTCAGCACAATAAAAGCAAAATATGATTACCCCCCCCCCCCGCATCCATTATTTTACTAAACGGCAGAAAACTGAGATTGTTGTCTCACAAATCTAGAATTAAGTAAAGGACATCTCCATATTTGATTCTTATTCCATACGTATATATAGTGCTTGATATCTTACATAGAATGATGAGACAACAGAAAGGTATACAAAATGACAAAAATTGCATATGACATGGTTCTATTCTCAAAAGAGCCATGGCCTTCATAAAAGTTTTGGATGTAGTTAATACTTCAGTAAGGTTGTAGGATACCAAGATTCATGTACAATAACAAACCTGGTAAGAACAAAATCAATAAAAAGAGCCCATTCATAAAAAAAAAAAAAA
>NW_022196906.1:45810747-45831244 GCF_008632895.1 Mastomys coucha | reverse complement strand
AAAAAAAAAAAAAAAACCTAACAGAGGAAATGAACGACTTCTACAGGGAAAACTGCAATGTGCTGAGAGAAGAAATAGAAACAGTACTAGCTGAGGGAAAACCTTCCAGTGTCGGAATTACTGCTGTGAATATGGGCTGTGCTCACAAAGGTAACCTACAGAATCAGCACAACCTACATTAAAAGTCCAGTGACATTCTTAGAGGAACTAGGGAAAAAAATCTTAACATTTGTGTCAAAACACAAAAGACTGTAGAAATATTAGCAGAAAGAACATCAGATGTGGGTGCTTGGAACCAAATTTGGGTCTTCTGCGACAGCAGTAAGCACTCTTAGCCACACAGCCATATCTCCAGCCTCCATCTCACACTTCTTGAGAATTATTTTTAGCCACCAATCATGAGGAACCATCATATTAAAACCATAATTCTCAAAATGCTCTTCCTCTTGTTGAACTTATGAAGAGTCTAGTCACAGTGACCTCACAATGTTAACTATCGGGTGATTTAGCTTCTATTTTACTCAACTTTTCACAAATGTTAACAAGGGCAAGATAATAGATTATGCCAGTGACTGCTGCTGCACTTTAAAGTGTGGTGAGATCCACAGGTTAAAGGCTAGACAAAATAACAATCGACCATTCAACTAGTAACTTTCCACAGTAACTCATCACAGAGATGATAGTAGTCTCTTAAGACAGAAAGGCACACGTTGCATCTGTGTGGGCAGAACAGGGCAAACACATGCGTGGGTCGTGTTTATGTCTAAGCCCTGAAAATATTAGAACAATGCCATCAGATGCTTTCTGTGGCCATACTGCTCAAATCCTAAAGCACAAAGCAGGACCACCTCCCCACAAACAGGTACACAGGCATAGATGCACATACACAGAACCGGGCAGATGTTAAAATCTAGGATCACATAGAAAAGCAAACATGACCTTTGAGTTAGGCTTAGTTTGCTTAATTAATGATTCCCAGCTGAGCCTATTTCCTTGCTATTGTCATGAGCTCACTTTTCTTTACAGTGTAATAAACTTCACTGTGCATGTGTAGCACATTTTCCTAATCCATGCCTCCGCTGAATGGAAACATAGCCTGGTTCCATCTCTTTGCTATTGCAAAAGCTTAGCAACAAATATGGATGTGCACGAATCTTTGTGGTAGGGTTTAGAGTCCTTTGGGTACATATGCAGGAGTAGAAGAGATGGATTATATGGTGTGGCGGGGTGTGAATTGCTCCAACAGGCTCCTATGCTTGAATCAATCTCTTTCTCTCCTCCTTCCTTCTCTCCCTCTCTCTCTTCCCCATCTCTCTCCTGGTTATGCTAAAATATGAGCTCTCAGCTACTGCTCAGCATCATGCCTACCTGTTGCCATGTTCCCTATAGTGATGATCATGGACTCTAAAACTATAATCCCCAAATATACTCCTTATTCAATAAGTTGCTATGGTCATGGTGTCTTAGCTCAGCAACAGAAAAGTAACTAAGATACATGGTAATTATGTTTTAGGTTTTTCTTTTGTTTTGTTTTGTTTGTTTTGTTTTGTTTTGAGAAACTCCAAGCTTAATTAGTGTCTGCATCAGTTTAAATTTCTACTAGCAATGAATCAGGGGTTGACTAAAATTAAGATTTATTTCTAGTCTATCAATTAATGATTGGCTATGAAATCTGGATTGGGTAGGATTGGGAGAACTATAATGTACAGAATAATTGGGTTAGTTATTTTTGGATTGGAACATTAATGTAAGCTCCGTTATGCCAGTGGGGTATTTACTTTTTCTTTTGGTTTTGTTTTTGTCTCTATTCACCTAGAAGTACCAGATAATAGAAAACACATACTAAATGTTTGTTAAGTCAATTATAATGATGAATGTTTATGTTCTTATAGTCTTATAAAACCCTGTGTGTGTGTGTGTGTGAGATAGAGAGAGAAAGAGAGAGAGAAAGAGAGAGAGAGAGAGAGAGAGAGAGAGAGAGAGAGAGAGAGAGAGAGAGAGAGAGAGAGAGAACTGGAAGCAGATTTCTGCCTTGGATGCAAGTCTGAGAATAGGTAATGTCTATTCTGTCTGGTGCCTTGTACAAGTGGAACTCTGGGATTGCCCATCAGATGACTGAAGGAAGAGATCTTCCCCAACCATCCTAAACTACTCACCCTCTAATAGACCCATTTTAACTTATATCAGACTCCACTTTCTAATATCCTTATTTATTTGTACCCTTTGTTATTCACACTGTCCCTGCTAGAATGTAACATCCATGAAAGCAGAAACCTTACAGTTATATACCCCTGAACCTGGAAAAGTAACTGATTCATAACTGTCACTAAAATCTCTGCTAAATAAATGAACAACTTCTAAGCATTGTATTTTAGAGGGTGAATGAATCAGATGGAACTGTCCTTCTGGGACTCAGAGAATATAAAGCACAGCATACAGTATAGATTGGGCAGACCTGATCCAAAAATCTGAAATCCAAAGTTCCCTTGAGTTTAAAAGTTTCTGAGTGCTGCCATACTGATATCAAAATGAGAAATTTCACACCTGACCTCTCATGACAGCAGCAGAGTTCAGAAAGGCAAAGATCATCATACAATCGTCTTCTAGCTGATAAATACAAGGTGTGCCTGAAATATAAGTGAGTTTTGTGTTTAGAGTGGTGGTCCAGCCTCAAACATCTGATTATTTCAAAGTTTCAAATCTATAATTTTCAAACTCTGAAAATCTAAAACAGTTTTTTTCCCCTCAATAATTTCAGACAGATAAAACTCAACCTACATTAGAAAAAAGAAATTTGAGGATCATGCATACAGAAAGTTTATGTATGTCCCTATTTTTCCCCCAAAGATTTCAGTGTGCCAGCGTGACTATGTATCTCATTTTCTGTGCTAAGCACCTGGCCAAGCCTTAGTCCCTCCCTAGGCAGGTTTCACCTCTACAACACCTTAGGACAGTAGCTGTCAAATTTTCATCTACCTGAGATCCACAGGCAGAGCTTCTTAAAATACCGAGTGTGTTTTCTGTTCTTGGCAGTTTGCATTCAGAATGGGCAGAGCGCTACCGTGGGTCCTAGGCTGCCAGGTGATGCTGATGTTGCTTTTGATGATGAGATCCCTCTCTGGACAATCACTACATCACATTGTTGTTCCCCGTGACTAGCAAGTCAGAAGAGAGCACTGCCATGATTCCCAGACACAGCTATGGCAGCAGAAGTGAAGAAACACATCAAGTCAAGGGCAAAGAACAAGGACGGGTGCCCTCTGGTCAGCTTTTCAAAGAGCTTGGATCTCCAGGCCTGACCCAGGGATGAGCGAACGGGAAGTGCCAGCAGGTCAGCCTTTTCCTTCATACCACTCCTGTTAGATCTCAGTGTTGGGGAGCCCATGCATCAAGCTGCAGCAGCCTTTCATGATCTGCTACACAAGGATGGAGCTGTTAATTCAAAGAGTGCAATCTTTCAGGACAGATATCCTGACCGCTCCCGAGCTCTTGGACCTGAGTGAGTTTACCCATATTTTCCTTTCTTTCTTTTTTTTCTTCTTTTTTAATCGGATATTTTCTTTATTTACATTTCAAATGTTTTCCCCTTTCCAGGTCTCCCAATCAGAAACCCTCATCCCACCCCACCCCCGCCTCTATGAGGGTGGCTCCCCCACCCACCCACTCCCATCACCCCTCCTGGCATTCCCCTGCACTGGCACATCAAGCACCCTCAGGCCCAAGGGCCTCTCCTCCCACTGATGTTCAACAAGCCCTTCCTCTGCTACATATGGGAGCCATGGGTCCCTCCATGTGTATTCTTTGGTTAAGTCCCTAGGAGCTCCAGGGGGTCTGGCTGGTTGATACTGTTGCTCCCTCCAGGAGGCTGCAAACCCCCTCAGCTCCTTCAGTCTCTACTCTAACTCCTCCATCTGGACCCCATGCTCAGTCCAATGGTTGGCTGCAGGAATCCCCCTCTGTATTTTTACCCACATTTTCAATGACCTAGAAAGCAAACAAAAACTACTGCTATTTACTATCTGACTTCCCTGTTGCTTGAGCACAGTGGCCTCTTGGCCACCTACATTTATGTCTACATATGAGATAAATAAGCACTCATTAGCTCACCCTTAAGTCACCCCTTCAGGAAATCAAAGGGCTGTGAAGAGAACTTTAATACCTTAGAAAAATCTTTGCAGTTACAAAAGACAAATAACGTGCCCTTGTATTCACAGGCTCATCTCAGTATTTTCAAGGGGCCTCTTTGCACACTAGGCAGAAAGTTTGAAGTCTATTCTTTTCTATGACCACAACAGGTTCCTATTGCTGTGATGAAACACCATGACCTGGTGTTTGTTTATTTATCCAGGCAAGCTGGGAGGAAAGGGTTTATTTGGCTTACTCTTCCACATCACAGTCTATCACTGAACAAAGTCAGGACAGGAAAAACAGGGCAGGAACCGGAAGGCAAGAGCTGATGCAGAGGCCACAGAGGGGTGCTGCTTATTGGCTTGTTCCTCATGGCTTGTTCAGCCTGCTTTCTTATAGAGCCCAGGCTGCCAGCCCAGGGAGGGCACCACCCACAATGAGCTGAGCTTTCCCCCGCTCAATCCCTACGATAACGTCCTCCTACATGCTTGCCTGCAGTCTGATCTTCCGAAGGTATTTTCTCAATTGAAGTTCCCCTCCTCTCAGATGACTCTAGCTTGTGTTGACTTGACATAGAACTACCCAGTACAATTGTCAATAATGTGGGATTTGTAGTCCCCAGCACAACTGTCAATAATGTGGGATTTGTAGTTGGAATTTTAATCCTGGCTCTGTTACTTACTAGATGTTCACTTGGACCTTTAAACTCTATGAGCTGAATGCTTTCTTGTATACAGATGAGAATAATTAAAGAATAGTTATTGTCTTTTGAGGTTAAAATTTAAAAAAATGTGTTTATAAAAGGTGGCACACAGTGAAGGCACAAGAAGTTAAGTTACTGACAATGAAAATCATCTGAAATTCAAAATCTTGACCCATCAACAGGAAATCTGGTACATGTTCTAATATTAACTTATAGATTGATCGTTGCAAAGGAGGAAATCTACCTTAATAACGCATATGGGGTCCCCTTGGCCAGGTCAGACAACCTGACATTAGTGTGAGCCCTGAAATGATGGGGCATAAACATATCCCACATTGTCTATAAAATGGTTTTTAGACTGGAGATATGCCTCAGATCTGTGATGTTCAGAAGCACGTGTAGCTCCAACACAGATATATCAGGGCGACTCCACCTTCCCACTACAAAGTTAGCCCATCTTCCCAGTGCTGGCTAGAGGTCAAGACACAGACTTGACCTTCTTCTCGTTCTCCCATCTTCATCTCTTTTTCCTTTAATAAAAACCAGGTGATTCCCAAGTTCAAAAAGAATTAGTCCATTTCAGTGCCCAGGTGCACAAACATAACCCTAAACTCAGTTTTATACAATAAATGAAAAACACATGTTTATCCAAGATGTACAGTGGCAAGTCCTGGGATCAAATCAGCAGTATGACCAGAAATTTATACTCGGAATTTAACTGAAAAAGACCTGTAAAAGACAACGAGGGGAGTTTGCAAATTTAGTGAATTTTACTTCTTACTGCCATTATCATATACAAATATTACCTGAAGTCAGGGTACAGTTTAAGAAAACTTCAGGTAGCACTTTCATAATCAATGTGTATGAAATATACCTTATAAATAAAATAATCAAAATAACTCAGCATTTTTATAAATGTATAACTATAGATTTCAAAGATAAATGATTAGACAACATTATGAGGAAGTACATGACTATGTAACTGACAACTTAGAGGAAATGGAAAAAATCCTTAATATAGCACACCACAGTTTACTGAAAAAGGAATGATACAAATATTCTTGGTACAGAAACTTAATATCGTCACAGACTTCCATGACACACATATACATAAACCAGACTTCCAGGCCCAAGCTGCTTCAAAGGTGAAGCCAGACATTTGAGAGAGACACTACCTTCTACACAAACTCTTCCAGAAAACGAAGAAAGGAAAGAATAATTCCCAAGTTATTCACAGAATCTAGCATTACCTTGGTATCAAAGGCAAAGACACTACAGGTAACAAAGCAAAACAAAAAAACAAGACAAACAAAATACCAGACACAATTATCTTTTAGAAATACAGACCTAAAGACACTAAAAATACTCTTCAAATTGAATTCAATAGTAAGTCATAAAAATGGCATTCTATCATAAATAGCAGGCTTTGCTCACTATTTATATATACATGGTTGCTTTCACGTGAAATCAATGTAACCTGCATAGTAATGAAAGGAAAAATTACATGACCATTCTTATGGTGATGCTTAAAATGTATTTAATAGGACCGAACATTCATCAGAATCCATCTTAGGAAGGGTAAGCATGCTCTCTCTCTCCTTTTACTTCTGGGGAGATGTCTGCTGATACCAGTCTCTCCACTGTACTGCAGATTCTGACTAGAGTAATCAGAATCTGAGAAGGAGACAGAGAACATTCAGATCAGAGGGAAGCAGCACAGGGCTCTGTTCACGGGTGGCATAGTCAGTCTATGTAGAGTCCCACAGAAGCCACAAAAACTAACACAAGCTAATAAATGAATGTAGAAATACATTAAAATAAGACCAATATAAAAAGTCAAGTACATTTCTGCCTAGAGACAATACACATTTAAAAGTGAAATAAAAATGTTACTGTTTGCCTACAGTACTGTCAGTGAAAAGCTGTCCCTATTGTCTCAGCCCAGTCTTATTGGAATTCCCAATCAGATTAACACACTCACAAGGATGATCATAGGGACAACAATAACAAGAAACATGGGGGAAACCCTTAACAGTGAAGTCAAGAGACTCACACACCTGGACGTGGAAAGGTTTCAGAGCTCTTAGTTCTGGGATAGTGTGATCTGGGCATGAATAGTACTGAGTACAGAAGAAGATATGTCCAGGACACAGCCAAATGACTTCGTGACCAAGAAGGAAGAAAACTGAATAGAGAGAGGGTTCTTTAAAAATCTGGTGGAAGTCACTGGATAACCATACGCCATAAACTTGAATACTGACTCTCATTGTATACAATACATAGAAATGACCCAAAGTGGACCACATTCCTAAATGTCAGCATTTCTAAAATAAGGCACAAGAGTACAAGACGATACCTGGGATTCTTGACCTTGGGTCTAGGGAAAAAAAATACAGAACACAGCACAAGTCGTAAAAAGAAACAAGCACTAAGCTGGGCTTGATTAAAATGTAAAATCTGGCTCTCTCAAGGACAGCATTATTGAGGGGGAGAATCACAAAGCATATACTGGGGAAAAGATTAGCACACAGGGAACTGCATGGAGATCTGAAATCAGTCTATCAGCATTGAATCATGGGTCATATCAGTCCACTTTTCCACAAGGCCTTACAATGCGGCTGGCATGAGTGGGGTGCGGAATCTGTAGTACTTCAGAGGCCATTAGACTGGATAGTACAGACTGGGACATTTAACACTGAAAACTCAACAATGATCCAAACAACTCAATGAATATAAAAAAATCAAGACATGTAAACCAGCATTCTACCAGAGAAGATGCAGATGTTAAATAAGATGACAAGAAGATGCTCAACATCATTAGTAACCAGATAGATCACAACTAAACCAACAGGAGATAAAATGACACCATACAAAGAGTACTCAACATTAAAAAGCCCGACCATGCCTAGTCGGGTGCACGTGCACGTAGCTCCTGGGAATATGAAATGGTACAGCCACTGTGGTGGGTTTTTCTTTTTCTTTTCTTTTTTCTTTTTTTGCATGTGTAGTGTGTGTATCTGTGGGAATACATTCTTGCCAGGGGAAGCAAGTGGGGGTCAGAGCACAACTTTTTGGAGTTAGTTCTCTCCTGCTACCATGTGGGTTCTCAGAATCAAACCCAGGTCGTCAGCCTTGGTGGCAAGTGCCTTTACCCAGCAAGCTATTTTGCAGGCCCAAGGTCAACTTCTTTGGAAAATAACTTAACAGTTTAACATACATCTTACCTACAATCCAGATATTACACTTGTTGAGACTTACTTAAAAAATGAAAGCACTGGAATGCGAGAACATGTAAATGCTGATATATGGATGTACAAGGCCACATTAATTGGCTGTGTGCTAGAAATGTCTCTCCTGTCTGCCAGCAGTTATAAAAAGGGGTGAGTGAAGGTGAACCCAGACTCCAATATTACTCAGCAGTAAAGAGCAGCACAGTATTTTTATTAAAGTCTCAAAATAAAAACTAAACTCTGTGATATCACACCAATCATTGATTATCTGCATGTGGGTGGAGGAACCACAAGAAGATGGGTACAAAGGCACACACCCAGCCTCTGGAGGTCACATGTCTGTTCATTATCTGACTGTGGGGTTGGCTTAATGCTTGTACGGCAAATTAAAATTCATCATGTTGCAGGTATGTGTGCTTTATTATATACAGCTATTCAACAAGTCTTAACAAAATAACAACAACAACAAACCACCAATAAAGCCCAAAGAACACAGCAGAGAAGGAGAGAAGAGAGAGTGGTAAAGCTAAAGCTTGTCTCTTAGAAAATACAAACAAAACAATGCCTTTGGCTAAACAAAGAGGTCAGGAAATTATCAATATCAGGAACAAAAAGGGCATAGTGACAGTTCTGGCACACTTTAAAAACATCAATGAATATTCAGCTTCAAAAATAAAATATTATGATCAAATTGAGGGCAAGGATGAAACAGACACATCCCTCCAAAGGGACTCAGTGAAACAATCAAATGCTTAAATAATTCTTCATATTAACTATTGAAGAAATTAACATGATAATTTAAGACATTTTCAGACAAGAGAACACAATGCTTAAATAACATCACTGATAACTAGTAGCATTTTCCTCTACAGGTGGCTTCTTTCCTTGGTGGGGGTTGGGGGACGGTCACAGGGCTAAGACTGGGTGGCTTTTTTCTTAGCTGCCCCCAAATCGAGTGGTCAGAGAAAAGTATGCGAGTGAGAACGGGTGTCCATTTTTACAGCCTCACGGCAGTGATGCCAATCACTATATTCTGCTAAAGCTACTGGTAATACAGTGTAGTTCTGATGCAATAACAATGACAAAATCAGACGAGCCAGTGACTGCCTAGAGGCAGAAGTCACCAGGGGAGGGGCACTGCAGGAGCCAGCTGACAAAAACAGACCAGAGATCCCACAGAAACCAATGTTCAGCTGAAAGATTCCTATGTATTTCTCAGTAGTACAGCACACTGTTAAAAAATGTTTATATTTAAAATGAGAGAGATGCAAGAACCAGCCATACCATTTCTATTCTGTATGTTACTGTGTGTGTGCCTGCATGTGCGTGCGTGTGCGTGCATGCGTGTGTGTGTGTGTGTGTGTGTGTGTGTGTGTGTGTGTATGGGCATGCATGTGGGGAGAGAATCACAGCTATCTTAGTCCTAGGTACAGTGAGATACCCCGTCTCATGGGAATATGGTTAAGAACAACCAGCTGGATCCTCAGTGTTCTCTTCTGGTCTCCACTTGCATGCACAGGTGTGTGCACCTATATTATATGCATACATCACACACACACACACACACAGAGAGAGAGAGAAAGACAGATGAGACAGACAGATACACAGAGAGACAGAGCGAGACAGAGAGAGAGAGAGATTTTCTTTGAAACAGGTCTTTACTGGCCTAGAGCGTGCACACTATGCAGACCAGGCTGTACCCAAACTCAGAGATATTCTTCCTGCTTCTTCATCTTGAGAGCTGAGATCAAAGGTATGAGTCACTACATTTGGCAACAGAGAAATTTTAAAACTCAAACTCATAGAATTAGAGGTGCGTTAGAAAGAACATGAAAGTCAGTTTCCTCCAAGCCCCAGTTCCTCTATATAATTGATGATGAGGAAAAGCTCCCAGATATATAAAGAATATGGAATTCTACCAAGGTTGAGTGGGGCAGGACACTAGAATCTATTATCTGTGTCTTCTTATGGTAGGAGCAGTGAACAGGAGAACCAACAGCATTGGTCCCTAAAACAGAGGGCTACTGGGAGCCAGGCCAACCTGAGACTTTCTCAGAGGCACAATGAACAGCCAAAGGGGATGCTAGTTCTAAGTCCTTGCCCAGGAGCAGACTTGGCGAGATCTGGTCTGGGGCTGAGGCCAGGGCCTTTAAGGAGTTAAGATTTGACCTCCAACCCCCCTGCTTTCTCCCCTGAAGGGTCGTGGTTATTATCTGTGCCTGAGGTGTCCTGTGTTCTTGTTGCCAGTGTGATTTGATTTAGCTTTCTGTTGACTGTGGCCACCTCCCCCTAGACATGTATATAAGATGCTGTATTTCTTAATAAACTTGCTGGACATAAGCAGATGGCTTATGTAAGACCTCCAGGTCTTAGCTTTCTGTCTTCTTTGTTTTCTCCTCCTTGATCTCCCCTTTGACACTTGCTGTTTGGGACACTTGTTAATTGGGGTTCAGGTCAGAGAACATAATAAAATAGTCAAGCATTAAATCAACATACATTCTATTACTTAAGAATTCTCCTTCCTCCCAGGGGTTCTTCCTAGCACTGATCACTCTATTCTATCAGGTAGTCAGGCTCTTACTCAGCTAGGCAAAAAAAAAAAGAATTAATCCAACTAATGTTTATGCACTAAATACATAGATTTTTTTTGATGGCCTTGGTCTATGTGCAGCCCAATAAAGATTAAGTAGTAAGCACTCGAATACATAGATTTTTAAGAGTAGAAAATATGGTCTTGTCACTCAGTCAAATTGGAAAGACAAGATCTGTACCTATATCATTGAGATGCTAAGATACCATGTGACTGGGGACCAAGTGGGTTAATATATAGTTATTTTATATATATTTATATATTGATAAATGTGTTTAACAAAAGCTTACATTGTAGCTGATATATGTAAGTTGTATTATAATTGCTATTTTAATAGATTAGCTCACTTTTACAGATGAGGAACACAAGGCCCAAAGAGGAAAAAAATAGCTTGCCAAAGTTCTCACAGCTTGTAAGACGACACAGCTGAAGCACAGAAAAGTAGCCCAGAGTTCATTTACTTTCAACCTATACTATAAAGCCTCTCAACTGTGGCAAGTAATGTTTTGGGCTTCCTTTTATTCATGGTTCTAAAGGAAAATCAATCATAAAGTGCTAAAAGTACCCTGAGAAACTGTAGCTTTCAGCTTTATAGGGTTAAGAAGCATCCAGCCCAATACAGTAAGGACATCCTACGACAGCCTGCAATCCCTGTGGACAAGATGAGAAAGAGTAACTCAACATCTACTAGTGAGGCAGTGCTCCTTATGAAACAGTGCTCCTCATGAGGCAGTGCTCCACATAAGGGCTGGAGAGATGGCTCAGTGGTGAAGAACAGTGACTGCTCTTCCAGAGGTCCTGAGTTCAATTCCCAGCAACAACATGGTGGCTCACAACCATCTGTAACGGGATCTAATGCCCTCTTCTGGTGTGTCTGAAGACAGCAACAGTGTACTCATATACATAGAATAAATAAAAAATACATACATACATACATAAATAGAGGTTAAAAAAAGAGGAAAGATAAGTCTGAGTTGTAACTGCAATGAACAAATCAAGTCAAGCAGGAAAGAAGAAATCAAGAGGATGTGCCATTCTGCAAGAACAAAATTAGACTAGAGCAACCCTGTCAATGTCCACTAGAGCAAATAAATCCTTCTGAGGATCCCAGGATTATGTCACAGGAAACAGCACATTGCACCAGGAACAGACATGTCTGATTGCTTCTGAAGAACAGAAAAGTGTTGGCTGGGGATACTCACCCCAACAGCAAGACTGAAAGGGAGAAGGTGAGCTCACAGCCCTGTTTCCCAACTGTAAATGCATTCTGACCCGCCAGTTTTCTCTTTCTAAAGATTCTTCTCTGCCATGGCCTTTATTATTTCTTCCCATCTCCCACATTTGTGTTTGGCTTCCTGTTTCCACAGCTCCTGACTTTCTTTCTTTCTTTCTTTCTTTCTTTCTTTCTTTCTTTCTTTCTTTCTTTCTTTCTTTCTTTCTTTCTTCTTCTTCTTCTTCTTCTTCTTCTTCTTCTTCTTCTTCTTCTTCTTCTTCTTCTTCTTCTTCTTCTTCTTCTTCTTCTTCTTCTTCTTCCTCCTCCTCCTCCTTCTCCTCCTCCCCCCCTTCTTTCTCCTCCTCCTCCTCCTCCTCCTCCTCCTCCTCCTTCTGCTTCTGCTTCTGCTTCTGCTTCTCCTTCTTTTTTTTAAAACATGAACACCTGTGGCTATTCATAGTCCTTCTGGACGTTTCCTGGCTGGTCCCAGTTCTAGTAAGTTTGCTATCATCTTGATTTGCTTTCAGAAGTTTTAATATTTCCTCCTACATTTCTTCAATGACTCATTCTTTGCTCAAAGTGTACTGTTTAGTTTCCAAGCTGTGTCGTTTGTGTGTATGTGTTTGTGTGTGTTTTCTTTTTCTTTTTTTGCTTACTGAAGATTTCTAGTTTTATTCTATGATGGTCCGATAAGATACAAGGAATTTCTTTAATTTGTTTATATTAGTTGAAGATTGCTTTTGTGGTCTTTAATGTAACTATTTTAGAGAAGGTTCCATGGGCCACTGGCAAGAATGTGTGTCCCCTCACTGCTAAGAGAATATTCTCTTGCTATGTGTGCGATCCAGTCCATCTATGGCATGTTAGTTCTGGAGGGTTCAGTTTTAGTTTGGAAGACTGATGAAAATATGAGAGTTGGGTACAGAAGTTCCTCACTGTTACCACCCTGGGGCCTAGCTGACCTCTCATGCTTTTCAGTGTTTCTTTTAGAAAATTGTGAGTGCTGAAACATGATGTGAAAAATGTTGAAAATTGCTTATATGTGCTCTTGCTGAGTCATTTCCATGTAGGGTAGTGATGGTTCACACCTCTAATCCCAGCACTCGGGAGGCAGAGGCTGGTGGGTCTCTGAGTTCAAAGCTAGCCTGGTCTATAGATGGAGTTCCAGAACAGCCAGGGAGACACAGAGAAACCTGACTCGAAAAACAAACACACAAACACACAAACAAATAACCAGTGCAGTAGCTTTCTTTGCCATCCCTGACCAGTGATGTAGGAGCCCACTTACCAACCATGACAGCTGCCACAGCAGGTTGTTTATGGCTTTAATTTACTTGCTAGGCTGACTTCCATCCAGAAAGCTGTGATTCTTGGAGACGAGAGACAGTGAGACCTTGCTTATTAATCTAATTAGTTTCTGTGTGCCTTCTGACTGATGGGTTAGGGCTATCTGCACTCAGTGCCATTGAGAGGGTGCTGCTAGTTCCTACAGTTTCTGTGCCTCATGTTCTGGTTGGATTAGCAACAATTCTCTTCTTCCTTACCTGTTAGTGCCAAGGGCCTTTTGGTTCGCTACTGAACCGATGAATCCCTCCTGGCTCTCCTCTGCCATTCCTCTTGTGAAATGTTTGTTTTCCTATGCTATCAGGGATAACACTGTCTTGGTTCTTCTGTGTGTAGTATTGCTTTAAGTATTCTCTGCAGTATTTCTTTGGCTGTGATAAATTACCTTAATTTGTATCCATCTTCTGGTCCATTTCCACTTCCTCTCAATTTTAAGGGATAACCTTGCTGGATATAGAGATCTTAGCTGAGGGTCACTTACTTCCATGGTGTGAACTAATGCTTTTCTGGTGAGAGATAACCCTGACAAGGGATATTTTTCTAACTGCCATTTTTGCCTTTGAATGTGTCTTGGCATTTTTCCTTTGTAGCTTTTAATTGCTGTTTCTTTGTTTTCTGTTTTTGAGATTTTGATCATGGTACGTGCCAATGCAGTGGCTCCCAACCTTTTTAATGCTGTGACCCTTTAATACATACTGTTCCTCCTGTTGTGGTGACCCCCAACCATAAAACTATTTTGTTGCTACTTCACAACTCTAATTTTGCTGTTACGAATTGTAACTAAATGTCTGCTATCTGACACGCACGACCCCTCAAAGGGTCATGACCCACAGACTGAGATCTGACATGCACGACCCCTCAAAGGGTCATGACCCACAGACTGAGAACCAATGTAACAGGCTTTTTGCTACTTGTGCTTATTTGGATTCAAAATACCTCTTGTGTTTGGATATCCGTTTTTTTTCCTTTAGGTTTGGGAAATTTTCTGCTAAAATTTCATTGAATAAACTGTTTCTGTCTCTAGGTGTTATTTCTTCTGCTCTGTGAGTTGTTAGGCCTGTTCTTTTGAACCTATTCCAGAGGTTCTGGGAATCCACTAGTGCTCATCAGTTCGCTCTTCACACGTCTGGACCTCACTCTACACCTCTGAAGTCTGTTCTCCTGGTTTCTGGGCGATCCTTTCCACCGTGTCTATTTGATGATTCTTTCATTTTTAGAATTTGTTTACACAGATTCTTTGGTGAGTCTCAATTTCCTTTCTGAATTTTCCTCCATGATTTTGAATTTCTCCTCATGGACCAGTTCACCCTCTGTGGAAACTTTCCTGTCCAGGTCCTGGATTGATTTCACACATCTATCTGAGTTCTCTTGACAGTCATCAATCCTTTTTAAAAGTAGCATTCTGACCTCTTTTTCTGAGATTTCAGTTATCCAATTATCCTTGGTATTCGGTGTTTAGCGGTTGTGAGCTTGTGGAGGTGTCTCATCTCTCTGTGTGTATCTTTTGGGAGAAACCTCCAGTTTTCTTATCCTTCTATGTTTCCCCTCTTTTAGTTCCCTCTGTTTTACATGGGTCCTACTAGTGAGCTCTCTTCACTTGGAATTTTTATCTATCACTATTTAAGGGGGAAGACCACTGCAACCACACACACAATGACCTGACAGCAGGTGCAGTGTTGACGTGTAGTAGGAGACACTTGTGTACTTGTGCCACTAACAAGGTTCAAAGACAGTCAGGTACTAGTATTGATTTGGGAAAATACAATTTATAGCATTTATTTTAGAGCCAAGGCTACAAATAGTGAATTAGTGAAATGACCTGGCAATGGGAAAAATGGGAGAAGAATGAGTAATAATGAGATGAAAAGTGTATAATACAGGTATAATATATAATGTATCATAAGGTATAGGAAGAGATGCTTTTGAGTAGGTATAGAGACAGGCGAATCACAAGCACTTTCTGGCAAATACAAGTTCAAAACCACAAAAGAACAGCTAAAGTAAGAAAATAATAACTAAAGGACAGGAATAAGCAAGCAATAGGACGAAAGAGAAGGCATTACGACCCCAGGTGGAATAAGAAGGCTCCTCCCTGCCCTGAGCTTGTCTTCCCTATCAGTATCTACAGGTTGGAAGGTGGGGGGTGGGGGCTAGATGCTAGTCTTGGTAATTCAGACACGTTACATGCATGTGACCTCCCAATGAGAAGGGCTTCTGTGCTCAGCTAGATGCCCTGACGAGGCCTCTCTTTGTAATCTACACCCATACTTCTGATGCTTCGGGACCGTTCTTTCCATGCATAAAGCTTTCCGTGAGGCTTTGAGTGGGTAGAGCAGGCCTGTCTGCTTGTGTTGACTTTTGTCTAGCTCATCAATTGCATCGTCATCCACAGCACACTCCCAGTGATCCAAGGCCAGTGGTTGGGGGCGGGGGGGGGAAGTGTGGAGGGAAGATCTCTTCGCCTGAAAGTCAGGCTCCTATGTCACTTTTTGTTTTCACCTCCACTCCCTGGTTTGCTTCAGCCCTCTCTCTTCCTGTATGTCATCTCCAGTATCTGGCTGCATTTCGGCCTCTCTCGGCTCTTCTGCTCTCTGCCCATGAGAGTACCTCCTTGGTAGCTATAGCTGACTTTAGCTAAGCTCAAGTAGTGTGAGGCGACTGGGCACTGGTGGCTTGCCTCCTGATTTGTGGGCAACAAAACAAAACACGTCCAATTGGACCAGCGGTTTGTGAGCTGGGACCCGTGGTGAGGGGGTCACATGTCAGATATTCTGCAAATAAGCTATTTATAGTACAATTTGGAACTGTAGCAAAACCACTGCTCTAAATTAACAATGGAATAATTTTATGGCTGGGGTCCTCACAACATGAGAACTGTTTTAAACAGTCACAGCATTAGAAAGGTTGAAAACCACTGAATTAGACTATATCTCTTTAAGACATAGGATCTTTCTAAAAAACAAATAAAACGATAACAACAAAACTGTAACTTCTGTCCTGCTGACTGCTTGGATGTGGCTTCTGGTTTGCCATGTACCTGCTTCTTTCTACTTATGGTTTCCGATCAGCTAAACTGCATGTCCTTTATTACATGGATCATCTGTTTTACATAAACACACCCATCTATTTTAACTTGTCCTTCTGTACTGTAAAACGACATATAAACATAACTATAAAATACTAATCAGAACCCCCAGAACAATAAAAAGGAAGACCACACTGCAATTAGTAAATTATGTACTTCAGTATGGCCATGTTTCGCCATGACTATACTAAAACCCAACAAGGGTACAAATGTTTACATCCTCTTATAACACATACATTTAAATTTAAGAACAACAGGATAAGCAACCCTCTATTGAAACAAGCACTTCCAAATGTGGTACTACCAAGTAATTTTGTTCCCCCAAACGGCTCAAAAGGATACAAAGTATAATTACCTCCTGCTGTACCACACAGCTGCAACTCCTTGGGAGAATGCAGTTATCAGTTAAAATGAATAAAAACACTGTGTTTCTATAAGAAACAGGCAGGTTTTAGGTATAACCAACACATGCATTTTTTTTTTCTCTTCACAAATATGCTGTATGTGGGACATTAGAAAGGGATGTCTACACTTGACTATTCTTTGTTTCGCTGGCTGCATTCTCCCTTATACCAGCTGTGCTTGCTGATCTCAGCATTTTCTGAGAAAAGCAGACCTTCCACACAATTCCAAAGTGCCCCCTAGAGGTTAGTACCATCAGGAAATGCTATTTAAGTCTCAGTGCCTGCCTGGGCTTGAAGAAGAGGTCCATCTACCCACCCTTCACTCAAGGCTTCTGTTAGCTGATAACCGGACGACACTTGGAACCCACGATTATCCAGTAGTAGATTTCATTTAAAACCTTGTAAAAATTATGTCTGTATGCAGAGAACTTGAGACAGCTGTATGGATAACCACATTCCTCTCTATATCCACTTCCCCTAAAAAGACCTACCTGTACCTACTAGGTAACCAGGATCAAGCTGGGAAGAAATGGCCATTTTCTTTTACCCACATAAGTACAGACGTATGCTAAAGCAAGTCTGTAAAGCCATTTACATACGACACTGAAGTACTTGGCTACGTGTTTATTTGGAAGAACATCTTCCTAGTTGAATTTTGATCAGGCACCTATCGAATAAAAGTGGTTTCTCTTTCTTGATCACTCCCATGTCTAAATTGTATGTATTTAGGGCACAGGTCAGAAAGAACTTAGTTTGAGAACTGAAAAAAGAAGTGATCTGAGTACTTTAAATATTTCACTATTGGAAATTAAACCAAACTCTTCGGTTATGACCACATGGATTCTTTGTTAAATGAGCACCTGCTTGTAAAAGCAGCATAGTTATAGATGAACTCTGACTTTAAATAAGGGCTACAGAGACTCTTTCAACACGGAAGGATTTACAGCTTAGCAGAAAGTCACCATAGCTGCCCTTTGAACATATGATTGTCTCAGAGTTAAAATACCATTTAAAACAATGAATGAAGAGGATCATCCAAGTAGATGGGCCATTGGATAAAATGCTTCCCAGGCAATCGTGAAGTCCTGAAATAGATCCCTGGCACTCACATGAGAAGCTGGGGGCAGTGGTGGCCTGCATTTAATGCCAGCGGTGGGAGGCAGAGACAGGGCAACTGCAGAGCAAACTGGCCAGTGAGACTCTGGGCTCAGAGACTCCACTGCAGTGAACAGAGAGGGATTGGGACAAACACCTAGTGTAAACCTCTGGCCTCCACACTCACGCACACAGATGCATCTATGCCTACATGGGACACATATGCATGCACACACGTACACAAAAAATAAACAACAAAACCAAAAACCAAAAAACAACCCAAACCTTGAATTACTGCTTGAATATCAACTAGATTTATACATATTAAAAAGACTTTTAAAAAATCCTTCTAGAAAATTATTTTGACTTGATAAATGAAGTAGTCATTTCGATAGTTAGCCAGCCTTGTCACTAATTTACAATAAAGTCTATAACACCAACCTTTTAAAGAAAATAATCTTAATGTGGTTTGTTTATTTACTCATAAGTAACTGGGAAAAGATTACCCACATCCATGGAGAGGTACTACATTGTGATCGAAAGCAAGCACATCTGTGGGTATAACGCAGACATTCAACTTCCAACACTGGGATTTCTAATTTATCCAGATAAACACTGACCCTTTGTGCTTGTACACATGAGCTGTGTTCTATTGAAAGACACTCACTCAATTTGATTTTAAAGCAACTGGATACACGCTCTACCCTAAAACTACCTATCTCTTATGAAATAATGTCATAGGTCACAATTCCTATTACCAAGAAGAAAATGCTGGTGCCGACAAACAACCTGCACACTTATTAAAAGATGATCTGAAAACCTCATCAAATGACAGTCTCCAGCCCACACAGGGCAGCCACGACACGCCGCCTATACTTACCTGGTGCTCGGCCGCTTCTGTAAGGCTTTGTCCAGGATGAGGGACGGGGCGCTTCTCCTCCTTTCTGCAAGTGTTTTCATTTTCTGTTGAGGGGGAAAAAAATCAAAATAATGACCAGATGGCTCATGAAGAAATTAAAGGTTGGTTTTCAATCCAATTCAGCAAAATTTCACATTGACTGTCAAAGAGTCTACAACTTCCATTATGGATCTAAAGCCATCACCTCTAAAAGAGGACCACAAGTATCAACATGAGGCACAGGCAGTTTTTACTGCCAGGGAATTTGAAAGAAAGAAAGAAAGAAAGGAAGAAAGAAAGGAAGGAAGGAAGGAAGGAAGGAAGGAAGAAACCCCATCATAGCCTTTTGTCTATATGCTCACTGAGAGGTCAGTGGTTCTCAACCTCGCTAAGGCTGCAACCTTTCATTGCAGTTTCTCATGCTGTGGTGACCCCCAACCATAACATTATTTTCATTGCTACTTCTCAGTTGTAACTCTGTGGCTGCTGTAATGAACTATAATGTAAATATCTGATATACAGGATATTTAATAGACAAATCCTGTGAAAGGTTCTAACCCTCTAGAGGTCAGGACCCACAGGTTGATCACTGCTGTGCTAGACAGACATGTTTGGGAACCGGACATGGCTGTCATAGTAACCATACAAAACTAACTAGCTGGCTTAGGGTCAGCATCTCATTGTGTGTCCCAAAAGAACTAGCCTTTTCTTAGCTAGTAAATAAAACTTAAGATTCTAACACAGGGGCAGAAGAATCATTTAGATTGGATGGTACACTTCTTTATTACAATTCTTATTCCCAAAATTCATCATGTTCACAGGGATCTCTCAAATTATTGTTGTCACTGCTACTCTGGCCTCATTACTGGGGCTACTTCACCAATCCTCTGTCTCCTATGTGGAGGCTCTCTCCTCATATCTCTCAAACACGTCTCACGTTGTGGCTGAAGCAATTATACAGAACAACAAAAGACAAGGAAGCAAATGGGTTAAGAAACAAGACATCTAGGTCAGGCATTATTGACAATGAAACAGTAACAGGCTCCCGGTTACACAGTGAAACAAAGTCTGCATGGTGTATATTTGGTACCTTCCTCGAAGGAAGTCTTCATGGTGTGTACTTGGGTACCTTCCTCACAGGAATAGCACATAGATCCTCAACCGTAGCAATTTCAACAACTTAGTTCATACATCACAGCATTCAACGCCCACCTCCCAGTTTCCATTAGTCACATGAATCTGACATCGCAAGGCTGCAATGGCTGTCTTCCTGCACGAGCAACCTCAGTACTAGAAGACGGAGTCGATTTTACTCAGGAAGGTGCAGGTTAGTAATATCATCAAAGCTGTTTCAGACTTTTTTTTTCAGGACTCCATTTCTTCTGGCTTTGTCTTGACCCCTTTCCTCCCATCTGACCGCTCTTTGCACATTTTTATTATTGTGAAATTTGAAATGTGAGCGATCCTGCTGGCTCTATTGGAAGGAGCCCTTTGCCACCTGTGTGACCTTGAGGACTTGCTGATTTTCTCTGTGGGGTCGCTTCTGGGGCCTCTTCCATCACTATCTCAGACCTAAGTCCTAGAGGAGTTCCTCATTTGTACATGGTTTCTAATTCTGAGCTCTGCATTCCGGGTTGATCAAGAACTTGGAAAGAATTGAGAGATCATTAATATGTGAAGAAAAGATCTCTCTCTCTCTCTCTCTCTGTCTGTCTGTCTGTCTGTCTCTCTCCCTCTCTTTCTCTCTCCCTCTCTTTCCCCCTCTCTCTCTCTTTCCCTCTCTCTCTCTCTCTTTCCCTCTCTCTCT
>NW_022196906.1:45808397-45810438 GCF_008632895.1 Mastomys coucha | reverse complement strand
TGCTTCTTCTTTTTTTTTTCCCAAACAAGCTTCTTTATTTGGAAATAGATATTTCCATGTTAGTGCAGCACTGTTACACAGATGAAGTGAGAATCCATGGGAAGGACAAGGTTGGTGAAATGGGAAAGACTCATGGAATGAGATTCGAGGGTAACTAGGCTAATGTGTTTTTTTAAATTCACAAAAGTTGTGAACTAATTCTATTTTTTTCACAGAATTTCAAAGATTCTGAAATGAATTCCTTAAAAACTCAATGTTTAAGAAACCACCTGATTTAAAAACTTCCTGAGAGTTATTAAAATATGAATGTGGATAATAAAAAAAAAGGTGACATGTGTTCCTTTGTAAAGGTATTTTTAAATAATTTTTTTCATAGAAACCACATGAAAGAACATTTTTAGATGCAGTGATTAGATTATATTCTATCCACCTCACACAGTTAGATTCATACTGAAGGGGGTGCAACATTATCACAGAGAAAATACCATCATTGACTGAAGTCTTAGAGTTAGACCCTACGCCAACAAAGTCATACAAGCCAAGACAACTCGATCCCTTCTATGGCTTTCTACTGTCTAGGAAACAACAACATTTGGACTACACAGTTTCTTAAGCCATTCAATGTTATTATTTCTGATATTCTACTTGGATTTGAAAAAAAAAAGAAAGAAAAAGAAAAAGCACCATATGAACCATTTAAGATTCACAGGATTCACTGTGCCCACAATTACTCAAAGCCTCAGGAGTGGCCGAGATAACTGCAACTGTACTGGAACATGTGCTATTCATTCAGACCCACAGCTCTCTGTGGCTTCTGTAGGAAGCCAGAGGCCTACGGGGGCTCTGAAGTGAAGCCACTGATCTTTACTCAGGCAATAAGGACCTGGACTTTCTACTTGCTTATAAGGACATGGACATGTTGGAAGAAGACGAGACCGGATACTTTTGTAAACATATAGCAGTGCAAGCTTGTCAGGTCAGGCTGCACTAGGCCAGCAACGTTTACAGCTGTTCTAAGCTTAATTATGGCTCTTGGTTTTATGAGTAAACTGAAAACAGTGTATGCTTTGCTAAATTACAAATTACTATCCAGTTTCTTACTATTTTCTTCTTTTTTCTGAATTTTAAGTGATGTTTAGAGCAAGATTACATCACAGTGGATGCAAGTTGGAGAGGAAATTTTTTTTTAAAAGCTCATCTTTTATCCTAAAAAAAATAAAGATATTCAAAGAGAAAAGAGGTAGTAATCTTTTTGAAAATGCATAAACTATACATTAACAAGCAATTGCATACATCTTTTGGATATGAGCTTCATGTGGTAACATTTATCCAGTGTGGAACAGTTCCAAAATTAACAAGAATTTTGGGTGTACTAAAAATCAAACAAACATAAAATAATATTCTCAAATAGGATCCCCAAATAAGATCTAAAAAAAAACTGACAAAGAAAATAGTAACCACATTTTCAAACCTGTTCCTCTTTGCAAACAGCCACTTATTCGATAAGCATTAGGGAGAATGAAAGCTTTGATTTTTATGCTGTCTCCTCTGAAGCTATATTTAGCATGGCAGGTCAAAAGAACTATTCCACCCAAGAGCAAATGGACAGAGGTCAGAACTGCAGATGAGAATGAAAAGCATGTAATTCATGTTTTGGTTTGTATTTCTAAAATAACCCAAATTGTCAGTGATGTTTCCCACCCTAAGTCCTTGACATCAGCTGAATCCATCGGACATCTGACTTGCGGTGTTCCCACCTCAATTAATATGCTCTGCAAACGTTACACAGCCTTTGTTGTGGCATCTGTCTGCCCCTTTTCAGACAACAGGGACTACCTCCTCTTCCAAATGTGCCTGCTTTATTTAGCAATTATTTACTGAAATTCAACTTTGCATTCCCAAGCTTAGTGTAAACTGGCATAAACTATAGTCAATAAACAGCAGAGGGGGTGATGTGAATTTTAAAGCCTGATCATTCACCACATCAAAACCAGTGCAAACACACACACACACACACACACACACACACACACACAGAGAG
>NW_022196906.1:45793318-45808269 GCF_008632895.1 Mastomys coucha | reverse complement strand
GAGAGAGAGAGAGAGAGAGAGAGAGAGAGAGAGAGAGAGAGAGCGGGACCAAGGCATATAGTGCTCATGCCTATAATCCTTGCACTTGAGAATCACAATAGGAAGATGGCTGTGAGTTAGAGGCTAGCCAAGGTTACACAGTCAAGTTCCAATGGGAGAAAGAAAGAAAGAGAGAGAGAAAGACAGAAAGAGAGAAAGAGAGAAAGAGAGAAACAGAGAAAGAGGGAGGGAGGGGAGAGGGAGGGAGGGAGGGAGGAAGGATCTTTAACAGATTCTATGAAATAGGGGACTAGATGGCACGCAGCACTCCTGTCCGCTGGATGCTATCCTTACACACCCTGTTGCCATCACTTCATGTGCCTCTGTAAATATCTGTCTAATGATTTAGCAAGAATTTATTAGCAGTCAACAAACTGTGCCAGGATAACTGGATAACTACATGCAAAGAAATGAAGATGGGTTTGTAGCTCATGCCACATAACAACTGACTCAAAAGTGACAAAAGGCAGTAGTGAATATAAAAACCCTACAAAATACAAGCTATCTTGGCCACTTTCAACAAGACAGCCAGTTGCTTCTTTGTGTAACACTGCAAACACAAGTGACAAAAGAACAAAACCGGTAGACTGTGCACTGTTCACACTGAATACTTGCACAGAATGGAGACCATTTGTGAATTATACCTATGTTAAGTGACTCATATCTAGAATATATAAATAGCTATTAGAACTCAGTCATAGAGGCCAATTTCCCAAGTGGAAATAAGGTGAAAGATATGATTTCTGAAAAAAAAAAATGAACACACATGAAAAACTGTTCAATATTGTTAGCCACCAGGGAAACTTAAGCCACAATGAACCACTGCTTTATCTACACCAGGATGGCAATATTAAGAAGGACAGCTTTCTGTTTATGGAGACACCGGGCTCTTACACACTGCTGTCTCATTCCAAGTGGGGTCAGTTACTCTTGAAGAGAGTGCAAAGTCCAACAAATGGTTAACCCTGTGTACGATCCTGCAGTCCACACCAAGGTTTAGCTCTTGAGAGAAATGAAGACGTATGATCATGCAAAGTCTTGAACACAAACATCCACAACAGCATCCCACAGACAACTCTACGTCCACCATGCTTAAGAGTAAGGAAGCACAATGTCTCACGCCACATAGGAAACAGTACTTGGTAATAAAAGAAGTACTAGTCGGCTCTATGACACGACCTGCCTGAAGCTTGAAAACATTACGCCAAGTTAGGGAAAAGAGTCACAAAGGACCATATAGTATGGACTCCACTTATAGAAGCTGTTCAGAGCAAAAGACTTGGCAGAAACAAACTGTAAACTGTAGATTAGTGTTTGTCCTGAGCTCGGGAAAGTGGGGCATAAGGAGGTGACTCAGAGCTGTGAGTTCTTTATGAGGTAATCAATGTGCCCTGTAGTGCTTGTATTATGAATGCTAATCATGCGCCCCAGAAACTGTTTCTACCAGAGTGCCTGCATGTAGCTTCTGGGAACCTGCCCCCAGTTGGTTCTGATTGGTAAATAATGATGCTGGCAGCCAATGGCTGGGCAGAGCAGACAGAGGTGGAGCTTTTAGGATTCCCAGGCTTGGGGCAGAAAAGGAGAAGAAGGAGAGCTGCCATGTTAGGAGTGATAGAGGAGAGGAGCCACCATGCCTGAGAAGAGCAGAGGAGAGTGGGATATAGCAACCATGTGAAGGAGCCAGGAGAGTGTGGCCCAGAGGGCTGTCCTACTGGGCCCAGGGCAGCCAAGGTAGAATAAAGACTTTAGTAAGTGATAACTTGGGATTAACTTCATGCAGGCTGGGAAGTGGGCCAGCTATTGCACTGTTTAAGGTATATCAAAATATCAAGGCTGAGTGTGTGTCTTCCAATCACAAACCTAAACCATTGAGGCAGGTAGTGAACATGCACCAACAGGATTTATATAAAAAATATATTGCTACAGTGCTCTAAGACCAACGCACAATTAAAGAACCAATGTAGAAATCAATGACTATCCACTTGAAGCAGGTGAACTGTACAGTATTTCAACTGTGTGTTTAATAAAGAATAAAATTAAAAAAATTCTACTTGTTCACTAAACCACTAGGCTCTCTCTCAGCAAACTCATTTGTGACCAGAAGTTAGAATATTTTAACAGCCACCCAATGTATACTACGTGGACATGTAAAACTGACTGTTCTTTGTGTGGGAGCAGTAGAGAGCCCCGTAGCTCTGCAGGAAACTGGCCTGACTCCTTGTTGGGGTTTGCTGTCCCCCATCACCTTAGGTGTCTGCATGGTAAGTCATCAGAAGTTGCTAGGTAAGGACGGTTACCCTTACTTACAGGTAGGACTATCAGCTGGTGAGTGTACCTATGTAGGGAAAGAGATTTATCAACAGGCCGCTGAAGGAACAAACTGGCTTTTTCATCAACTCAGAAAGCATTTTATTAATTCTTTTGGCCCAGAAAAAAATTTTGTGTGTGTGTGTTTCATTGCTTTAAAAGATATATTCAGTAAAGGGAGGAACAAAATACACTTCCCTCTAGTGTTTTCCAGAAAATACTGCTAGACTATTAAAAAATGTTTTTCTTCTCTTAAAAAGTTATTTCATTTCAATATTTTAAGCATTATCAAATCTGCCTCCATTTCCCCCTCCTGGGAACTCTTCCTCTGCCCCAACACTCTTCCCTCCCACCGTCATGTGTAAAACAAAAATAAACAAGGCAAAAACCCCACTGAATCTACATAGAGCTGCCTGGGATGAATGCAGGGCCACCTGCTGGAGATGAGCAGCAACTCAAGGAAAGGGAGCCAACCTTCCTAGCAGCCACTGGTTGGCACTCAGCTGGGAGGCGACAACAGACCCCATCCCTAGTTGGATTTTGTCTGGCTTGTTCTTGTGCATACAGCCACAGGTGTCTGAGTTCATGTGTAGCATGTCCAGAAAACACCGTGTGGTTTGTTGTTGTAATTGTTTATTTGTTTTTCTGCAGTCATCTACCATCTCTGGCTTTTACAATCTTCTTCTCCCTCTTCCAAGATGATCCCTGAGGCTTAGGAGGAAGGGATATTATACAGATGTCCCATTCTGTGCTGGCTACTCCAGTCTTCCATTCTCTGCATTGTTGGCCATCTTGGAGGCCTCTGTGCTATTTGTCACCACCACAGAAAGAAGGTTCTCTAGTGAGGGCTGAGCCATGCACTAACTTACTGATGTAGGGTAAGTATTTAGAAGACAGTCTGATACTCTGTCCACCTAGCAGGATAATACTCGTAGAGTTTCTACTAGAGCCTATGACTTACCCACTCACAAGTTCCTGGAGCGGTTCACGGAATCAGACATGAGTCTCATTTTGTGGGCACAGGCCTTAAATTCAATCAGAAAATGGTTGGTTGCCCCCATAACACTCATGCCGCAATTTCAGTAACGGGAGTGTGTTGTCAGGCCGGTCACCATTATACTTCACAAGGGTCACAGCTGGGGACAGCTGATGATTGCTTCTGTCCCCTCTCATGTCCAGAGCACCCGCCAGCACTTTGAAAGCCAGCCAGAAGGACAGTACTTCCTGGCCACTATCAGCTTTGCTCCTCCACTCTCTCAAACTCCAGTATGCGTGTCTTTGGCAACAAGAGCTCACCACCGAATTCTGGAGGGTAATCAGGAGCAACAGCAATAGTTATTATGTTTTGGTTGTTTTGGGAGGTGGTGGTAGTATCTATAGGACCTGACTGATCAACAACTCATAAAAGGGAATTACCTACCTGGCACCAGACTTTTAATTTGCTAGCTGATACTATCTGGGAGAGGCATTGCTGTCCCTTTCCCTCGTCTAGGGTAACTCCACTTAAACTCTTTGAACTCTGTTTATGTTTATATGGAAAGACACTCCTATAGTAGTAAATCTCCACTGGGCTTTTTCAAAGGTCTGTAGAGGGAACCCTGGCTATGTAAAAGCTTACCTTACATATAGGTTCTCATTAGAATTTTAGTCAAATGTTCACCGAATGCTATGGCCCTGATTTATTCACCTCACACACAAGTCCAAATCTGGCATTCTTAGCCCTCCCCATATGTAAACAGAAATAAATACTATCAAAAGAAAGGGATAGAACAGAAGATTTAAGTCAGAGGTGAACTGTAACATTTCATGGTTTGTTTAGAGATAAAAAAAAAAATCAAACATTTCAAACTTCACAGAAATGGTGCTAACATCACCCTTGAGCTTTTAAAGCAAAGAAGAACAACATTAAAATGAGAGACTTGAGGGAATCGTTTAAAGAACTACAGATTTTCACAGCTACAAAAATACTGGACTAAGTTTACAAACTAGCTGCCTCAAATTTGACTGCTAATTCTTTTGTGAGGAGTCTGCGTGATTCGGCGGGCAGTGAACTCTCTCTTGTTCCCTGCGTGCCTGCAGTATTTATTTGTGGAGACATACTCAAGCCACTGCACAATTATAGTTCAAAAACATTGGCTCTGCAGTGGGAAAAGAATTATTTTTAACCTTGCACCTTGCTTCTGGATCCTACTATCACAACAAGATTTTGAGCACTGGGTGATTTGATACTTCCAGCTATTGTCCGTTCAGCCTGTGCTAAGTATGATCTATATATTCACAAACAGTCCCATCCAGAATCAGTCTGAACCCTTAGCTCAATTAAACATTACAATAAAGACTACGGTGAGAAGATTAACGTTCCTTTTGACAGCAGGATAGAAACATTTTTACTCTTGGGCTCTTTGTTCTTTTTTCAAAATCATTGTTTTGAAGAACAACAAATTGAGAGTCTACATAATGTAGCAGATATTGGGCCCTACTTCCATGACATAATTTCTCAGATTCTCTCTTAAAACAGACCTAGTGCCTGCCCTATCTCTCTGTGTGCATGTATAAGAAATTCCTGAACTGAAAAGTATTGTGACATTGGGGCACACATTCAAGACTTACAGTAGTGTCTATAAATGAGAACATCACACTGTCCCTTACACATGCTTTGTTCCTCTACCTCCATCTCTACTCACAATGCATTCTGTCCTATCATCATGATGGTCTGTTGACTGCTGGCTGGACTGTGGTCTCTATCAAAGCCACCAGCTTCAACCTTTGGCCATGCAGTACTTAAGTATACAGGTCGACCATAGATGCTCTTTGCCTTAGAGCAAAGTTCTGCTGTAGTTTTTTACATCGTGGCTAACACAAAATGGTGTTATTCATATAGCCATGATACTCTTATAATAAACACAGGTTCAGTGGGCTATCCTAATACCCGCCTATCTGAGGGCCAAGGGTTTAAAGGTATGAGGCATACTGCAATGACTGGGAAGCTCTGTCATACAATATAGTCTTTCATTTTCCACACTCAGAGGAAAAAGGTGTTATGATCACCAGAAACACATCAGGGTACGTCTGGACTTAGATGTGGTGTCATCTAGTAGTGTTCTTATCCACGGTCAGGTGTAAAATGGCCACTAGAGAGGGAGAAGAGGGAATGCTAGGCTCCCCTTGCTGGAAATGAGGTCCCAGATAAACCAGGAAAGCACAGGCTTTGGAGAAGTCGGGCTTTCCAGATCTTGATCTGTGAGCTGATGTGGTAACACATACCTTCCATTCCCAGAGTCCTCTTGGGTGACCCAGACATCTAAAAACAGCTTTTACGCCTAGTTATGCCCTGTGACAGGTGTCTGTCAAAATTAGGTCAGGGCTGCTCTGCTCCCTATTGACATGCAGTGCTGACGGGGCTGCCTCTGCTGTTGGCTGGATGTTTCCAAGCTAAACTTGTCCTGAAGAAAATAAGGCTGAGACGAAATTTAAAAATAACCTGGACTGTGTTGCCAACAAGCACCGCTGGGGTGGAAGGAAGAGGCCGGTGAGGGACCCCCTCTGCTTTACCTTCTCCCAGACTGTGGCAGAGCCTTCCACACAAGAACAAAACTAAAGATTACCCTACCCTAGTTTCAGACAAACATTAGAGTTGTGACTACCATAGAGGGCCTGCTCTCTGTAAGTGTCTTGAACATACAGAGGACTCCTAGAATTCTAATCTTGAACATGAGAGACCCAACAGAAACAGCAGAGAAGCAAACTTTTCCTACCATACAAGTTTATTTTAGACGTATTTTAGACATGAGGGGTATATTTCAAGACACTTCACTGAGTAACAAAATTAGGTATGTGTATGTATACACACACACACACACACACACACAGACACAGACACATGCACATGTGTCTTCAACATACTATATATATGGCATGAGTATATGCCCATATGTATGTCTATACACCTGACTTTATATAGCTATTTTTTGTAGTACTTAATGTTGTGATCATAAAAAGAGAAAGAGCTATAAGAATATGTTCTGGCGAGGTTTGGGGGAAGGGGGTGCCTTGGCAGGCCCATAGCTGAGGCATCCCCCCGCCCCTGAGGGACTAGACACACACTGGTATAGTATAGAGTAGAGTTTAGGGCATGGGGAGGGGAGTTAAGAGGGTAGCAGAGGCAGAGAAAGGCAGAGAGGAGGACAGAGTAGAAAAGTAGGGGTTAGCCATGACCACTTGGAGATGTGGGGAAGGGAATGGGGAGAGAAGGGGAGCAAGGGGCCAAGAGGCAAGGGAGAGAAGCAGGAGTAAGAGAGAGGAGGGGGCAAGCAGCCCCTTTTTAGGGCCAGGCCTACCTGGCCATTGCCAGGTAACCATGCGGAGGAGCACACCTGGCTGCTGCCAGGTATCTGTGGGGGTGGAGTTTATACAGAATGCTAACACTTAATAGTTAGTAATAAATGTTAGTGGCCACAAAGGTTGAAAAACAGTGTGAGTTGTATAATGACATGTCTCCAGTAAGTTGTGTGTGGGGCAGGCACATGATGCATTTACAATAAATAAATAAATAAATAAATAAATAAATAAATAAATAAATCCAACACATCCTGACAAGGTCAAGGGCCATTCAAGAACCCAGACTCCTCAGTTATTAATAGGAAGGGATTCCTTTCCAGATTTCTTGCTTCTCTTTAGTCACCAAATGTGTTGCGGTTTGTCTCACAGACTGCTAATTTGTAACTCCAGAGGATGCTGGGAGCAAGCCTTGCCTCACTGCAATCTTCCTTTAAAAACCGGGTGATGGCCACTGCTAGAATGCTTTAGGTAGCTACGGGTTGTGCACTGTAACTGCCTATTTTCATCCCCGAGACTCACATTTCAAATTTAACTAACCTGGGATGGGGTAGACTGCTCAATGGCTAAGTGCTTATGCTGCAAGAATGAAGCCCTGTTCTGGATCCCGAGCAGTCCCCTATAAAGACAAGCACAGCTGTGTGTGCAGTCCTGGCTTCGGGACCAGCAGATCCTGTGAGCTCCCCGCCTGGCCAGTCTGTCTGCTCCATAGAAAGGCAAGCTTTGGGGTCAGTGAGAGACTCTGTCTCAAGGTAGCAGAAGGCCATCAAGGAAGACTTCTAATATCTTGTTCTAACCTCTGCATGCAAAGGTTAGAACACACACACACACACACACACACACACACACACACACACACACTTTTAAATAAATGCATGCAGATAAAAAGATGCTTCATTTCATATCTGACTGATTTTATCATAACATGAAATTTTAGAGCCACAAAAAGTTAAGTTTTTTTGCTATGTTAGAATGCAGTATTGGGCTACATTTGAAGAATCACCCCTGAATGGTTAAAAGAACCACTGACAATAACAACTCAGACTCAAGACTTCTAGGATTGCTGATGTACCACTCAGTGACATTTTTCACATATCACTTTCCACAGTGGAGTTATCAGAGACACAGGAGTTGGTGCATCTGCACAGAACTTTGAACTATGGTCTTGAGTCTACATGTGGCTATGCCATGCTCCCCAACAGTAGGCAAGGCCAAGCTATCAGCACAGACACTCAGCTGGGCTGAGCAGCTCCTGAAGCCTGTCTTCCTTCTATGAAACACCAGAAAGGGGCAGACATCAAAGCACAAAACCTAGTGAGCGACCAAAATAAGAAGGCTCGTGCTAGCTGCATCAGGGGGTCATTATTAGTCAGTGTTCACCTAACATTACCTAGGGGCCACCATGATTGCAGCAAAGAATCTTTCCTGGTTGGTTTTAGGCAATTCACTTTGTAAGTAACACCAGAGAAGGGCTCAGTAGGACACAGTTTTAAACATGGGCTTGCTTTTCTCAGTACTGAAGAATAAAACTAAAGCCTACTATTAAGACATTTCATTCAAGGCTGAGTGCCACACATATGCTGGGCCTGGGTAAAGCAGTCAGCTCTTGGTGTAGGGTGGTGCTGGTGGTCCTGCTGGTGGTGGTGGTCTATCACCAAGTGCTATAAACTGATTTGGACCCCCAAAAAATTGCACAAGGAGGAGACAGTAGAGTTCATAACAGCAGCTGCGACATTTGAGATGCTACAACTACTTTCAGATTATTTTACTTTGACTGGTTTCCTATGCCTATAAATCTCTTTCCTATCCCAATACCCCATTAAAAAGCTGTCAATTATCAAGTGAAGGCCAAGGGTCAGTGTGCTGAAGTATGACACAAGCCACTCCTAACATCGACATGGCACCGCTATGGGCTTCCGCTGTACCAGGGATGTGAAGGACAAATATGGACATCCTCCAAGAACACATTATTCCAGAAGAATTTAAATTGTCATCTACATGCTGCAACTGCATTTGAGAGCCCTATGCTAGGAACCACTATACAAATTTACTGTATGACAGTAAATGTAAATACTGTATGACTATATTTACCTCTGATGACAGGAACTCTATCATCTAGGATAATATAGTTTCTCTAAAGAGGATCCTATCTTGTGTGTAGCAAATAAAGTCAAGTTATTCAGCTAGGTAATTCTTGAGGTCAAAACAATAAATAAAGCTATAAAACAACGAGACTGACTTCCGTAGTGCACCATATGCTAGTTGCTCAAAGAGACCCTCCCTAGCACCTCTGGATTTATTTTTTCCCTTACTTTCTGAAATCCTCTTTTAATGTATGAGTCCTGTCCTTTACAGAGTTCAAGGGCAATTTAAACAGGCCTTCCCTTCATCAGCTCAGTGCAGAATGGTCCATCTGAACACTTGCATTTGTTCAAATCAGGATTGAATTTTAATGATCCATTTATTAACAGAATATAATAATTTTTGTGTTACTATTTTAAGCTCCTCCTCTAGACTTGCTGTCCAATATTATCACTAAATAAACGTCACTATATACATTTAAATTCAAGTTAATTATGATGAAATCAAATTAAATAAAAACAAAGCAAGCTAGATTTCACCCAATGAAGAACTTTTGTTCTTAGAAAAACAAGACCAAAGAAATAAAAATACAGATCATAGACAGAGAAGAAATATTTTGAAAACCAAATAGCCAATAAAGGATTTGAAGCCAGCATGTGTACAGTACTCTCAAACCTCAATAAGAAAAAAGCTCACAACCCAACAAAAGCTGGCATAATAACCAGAGAAAATGTGTGGATGGTAAATACAAGATCACTGAGGATGTGCAAATCCAGATGAAGAGGTATTACTACATCACACCCTCTAGGATGACTAACCCACAGAGAGATGCTAACAGGTGTTGGTGAGCATGTGTGCAACTGGATCATCCTACACTGCTATTGGAACTATAAAATCACTTCAGAATAAAGCAACCTGTTTCTGTTTTTTTTTCCCAAAGAATAAATTTTATCTTATTCTTAGTGTCCATTTGACCATGGCATTGATAGAAGTAGGTACTAATAAACAAGAATCAAAGAAAGAAATTTAAGCCTGGGAAGGGGCACACACCTCTAATCTCAGCTTATCTGACTTAATCTGACTTAGGAGTCAGAAGCAGGAGGAATATAAATTTGAGACCAGCCATGACTATAAAATAAGATCTGTCTAACAAACAAACAAGAGAATTAGTGAAAATAATCTTAATAGTCAGCCTAAAAGGCATACACATACGTGTGCACACACACGCAACAAAACGAAACACAACACAACACAACACAACACATGCCTACCCATTCTTATGTATATAACAATAGTTGTGCTCTGAGAAGAAATACCCACAGGGGAAATGTATAGTAAACTTTCATTCTCATCAAAGTCTGGGGAATATGATATATTGGTATACTCTCAAGCAACCTGTTTCTCAAAGAGTCAAGTATATGGCTAAATATGACCCAGCCAACCCATGCCTAAATATTTACTACCCCCCACCCCCACCAAAGCATAGGTCCATGCAGAGTTGTGAATGAAGGTTCTCAACATTTTCACTTGTAACAGCCAAGAAGAAGAAGCAATCTAAATGCCAAAGGAATAGATAAGTGTACTACACACTGAACATCCCTTGTTCCCAACCCTGGCATCCAAAAGTGCCTCAAACTGAAACTTTCTGCTTGCTGATTAAGACATAAGAAGAACATTCCATGCCACATCCTGTGATGGGTGGAGGTCAAAAGACAGGTGCACTAAAAACAATGAACAAAATGATCTTTAGATTATGCATGCAAGAGACAAGAACTAATCTTATATTGAGACTTGAATGCCACCCATGAGGCATCTCACTTTGTATACCCAAACAGCTCAAAATCTAAAGCATAGGAAATCTGAAACTCCCAATTTTAAGATATTCAGTCTTTACAGCTCGTCATTGAGAGGCACCGACACATAAAATAACCATAGGTGGATATGAAAATTATATCTAGTGAAAGGAAGGCAAAAATAAAAATAAAAGTAAGATTTCACTTATGTAAGCGGAAAATGCACACAGTCTACAATGACATAAAGCAGATGGGTGATTTCTTGGGAAGATTCACATTTTCTAAGTGTATACATACACCTTAGATTTATAAATTCTAAATGTGTGAGACTATTGTCTATCCATTATACTTCAAGAGGGGTATTAAAATCTTCAAGGTACCAGCCACGTTTCAGGAGCTGAACAGGCACATGTGACCAGACACTAAGGATGATCAAGCTTCATCACCTGACTAGGTCCCACTCAAAAATAATGCTCCAGATCAGGGGGGCAGGAAACTACAGGGCATGTTTACTTGGTTGTTACTGTCTGTGTGTATGATGTATATGGTATATGTATGTGCACATACACACACCTATACACTATGTGTGTGGAGGCCAGAGGACAACGGAATCAGCGGAATCAGCTCTCCCCTTCCATGTTAGCGTGGGTTCTGGGCATCAAACTCAGGTTCCCAGGCTTGCTAGGCAAGTGCATTTACCTGATGAGCCATCCCACTGGCCTTCACTACTAGTTCTTGTACATGAAATTCTGCTAGAGCACAGTCAAGCCTGCTCACTTATGAAGTGTCCATTCTACTTCAGAGCTGTAGTGGGAGAATTAAGCAGAGACCATAAGGCTGGCAAACCTTAAGTATTTACTGTTTCCTTAGGGCTTGGTGATCCTTCTCTTAAAGATAAATTCTAAGGACGGGGCCACATTGCTCCTGTCCTTTGCTTATCATGACCCAAGGAATGCTTATGAAAGAACTAATATATGGCAGGCCCCATTCTAGCCTTGAGGACACAGTTGGGAGGGGGGCAGGCAATGGGAAAGAAATAAGCAGAGGAGAAAATGCCAAGTGCAATGAATGCTAAGACAACCAATAAAGCCCAGAGTAGGTGACAGGAGGTGGCTTCCATTTACACAGGAAGGAGAGAGAGAGAGCAAGGGGGGGGGGGGAGAGCTCTCTACAAGACCCAAGATTTGTACAACATGAATAATAAAAACCAGCCAACAACTCTTTGGGCAGACATAAAGGGAATAACACAAATGCCTCAAAATAGGAATGAATTTGACTTAGTGTATGAAAACGAAGGCCTATGAGGCTGAAGAACATACAAAGGGAGGGGGGAGGGTAAATGAATAGGAGAAGTAGAAGGGACCAAGAAAAAGTATCCACATTTTATTAGACATGCAAAATGAATCTCCTTCAGAATTGTAAGCAAGATGAACGTCGTCATCAAATGAAAAAAAAAAAAACCACCCATTCTGGCACTGCTAAATGCAGATGGGTCACAGAAAGATACGAAGGTGTCAGGAGTTTCTGCAAAGGCACAGGTTAGAGATGGGCACAGGGCAGCTTGGACTGCACTGGAAGCTGTGCAGGAATGAGCAGAGCGGAGAAGTTCCGGACCCTTTGGAAGGGTGGTAGCTGTTGTGGTGGATTGGCTGTTGCAGACTGAGGTAAGGTGTTGAAAACCCATCCTAGATGACGGGCAGGAGGAACCCGGAACACGAGTGTTGTGAATTACAATCAGGGGGGAAATGCACACGAAGAGCTAACATGATCGCGCCTATGTGCCATCATCCATTCAATTTTCTCAACAATCTTGGGGAGTAGAGATGGATATGGAAATGTACTAGCTCTTTATGTTTTATAACGAAGGACACAGATAGAGATAGTGGCTGTGCTGAGAGAACAGAGCCTAGGAAAAAGGACACAGCCTCCCTTCCGTTATGGGACAAGTGCGGCTTGAAAATGATAAAGCTACTCTTTAAGGCTCCCTCCCCGCCCCTCCGCCCCTTACTAGCATACTTAATCAGCCTCGGGGGCGGGGCCACAGTCTTTAAGAAAACAAATGCTTGATTCTTTCCAATTCCTTAGGTTCACGAAACCAAAACGCTTTAAATCTTTGCCAATTGCCTAATGCTCCTCTACCATCCTAAATTAAGAATGACATCCTAACAATTTCACGTTTTCTTTGGAAAAACTGGATCACACACACACAAACACACCACATACAGCACACACACACACACACACACACACACACGCACACGCGCGCGCGCGCGCACACACATACACACACACACATACACACTCACGCACGCGCGCGCGCGCGTACACACACACTGTCTCTGAAGGGTGAAAAAACCCACAAGGGCAAACATCAACTTCCATACATCAAAGGCTGAGCCGCCACTACTGCCCATCCATCAAGTTCACTGACACCCATAGAGGGCTTTGCGACAGGTCCAAGGTCCTTGGGAGCTCACATACATTTCTATACAGCTATCACCTCTCTCTTTGACCTCCAGCCAAGCCACCATCCTAGTGGGGAGATTAATGAAAGGCCATAAAATCCGGACATGCAGGGAGCCAGTGTATCCCTTTGAGTCTCTAATTATAGTAATGCAACATTTTCACATTATTTGTCAGGGAAGAGCTAGAAATGATCTCTAATCCCAACTTGTTTCCAGAGAAGCTGGAGAAGACATCACCGTAAAGAACAAATATGGCCAAATATCGGAAGGTTTTGTGCTGGAGGAAGGGAGGGGGACAAACGTGGCTACAGGAACACCCAAATCAAATCCCAGGAGCCCAGAAGCTCGCGGCCCACGTGCACTTGCTCAGGGACCTATTGCAGACACCTGACCTCCATCGAAATCCTCCCGCTGCACCATGGGCCAGTCAATCACCAGTAAAAGCTACAAGTAGTTGCCCATACCGGTCCTTCGGGTATCAGGGAACAAGGGCGCCGCCCCCACAAGCTCATGCAAGGTCCCCTCTCAGGGGGTGGCTCTGAGCCAAGCCCCCCACGCCCCGCTGGGACCTCCGGAAGCTGCCCACCCACCGCTAGCCAGCCTAGATCTAGGCCGAGTCAAACCTCCGGATCCCGCAGTGTGGCCCAGGGCACCCATCTCCCTTGGGTGGGCGCATCATCCCTCCCCTCCGGGGCCGTCTACCTCACTCAGGCTGTCGAGTAAAGCCACCTCGGGAGGCTCGCAGGGAGGCACTCCCCGGGTCGGAGGTGGAGAGGCAAGGGGCTTCTCCGAGACCCCTTCCCACCAGAGAAGATAGCGGGGGATCCCGGGAGGTGACACCCCTCCCCACGCGGGGGCTGTTAACCCCTCTCAGCACCAGGCACCCATGGAAGGCGCGAGCCCATGGGGGGCCTCCCTCTTGGGCGTCCTCACCTTCTTGGTGCCAGGGCCTCCCGCGATGCGAGACATGCCTGTCAGCGAGGAGGAGCGCCCCGGCTGCGCCCCTAGAGCATCCTGCTGCGGAGACATCGCTTCCATGAAGAAGATCTGCGAGCCAAGCCCAAGCCGAGGACCCGGTGGCTGCGCGGCGCGGTCCGCTCAGGCCGGACGCCGAGCTGCGGGTGCGGGCGGCGCGCCTCCCGTCGGGGCCATGGACCGCCGCCGCCCGCGCCGCGCTCGCCGCACTCAGCTCCGGCTGCAGCAAGTGCTCCGGGCGGCCGCCCTTCCACGCAGCCCCGCCCCTCCGCGCCCGGCCCGCCCCCGCCGCCCTCCCCGCGCCTCCGTGCGCGCCGCCGGGATTGAGCTCTCGTTTGGCGCGGCCGGAGCCACTAACCTTGCGAAGTGCCTCCGCGGGGACGAAGCTCTGGCTGCCGCGCGCCGCGCGCCGCACACCACACAGCACTGCCTCCGGTGCAGCTCCGCGCGCCTGTCCGCTCGCTCCCGCCAGCGTCCCTTCCCGCGCAGCTGCAGCGCGGGAGCCGCAGCGACCACGGCTCGCTCGAATGTGGTGCAGGGGCCGCCTGCCTAGCCTCGCTTTCGCCGAGTGCGAAAGGGACCCCCCCTCAACCCCCGCCCCCGCTCCGCTGAAGACAGACTTAGACAAATTTGGAAGCCTTGGTGGCATCGCCCGACCTCGGGAGCAAGGTCGAACGTTTGCTAGCTAAGCCTGTCAGGGTAAGCCCAAGGCCATTGCTTTGCAGGCACAGGGCAGCAAGCATGGACAAGAAACCTCCACATTTGCACCGCGGGCTTTCGCAGGCAGCAAGCTGCAGGGACCCTGCATTCTGAAGGAGAAAGCGCAATTAAAAGGAAAATGCGAGCAGAGAGGAGGTTGAAACTTGGCATAGTATCTATGAGAAGGCAACAATGTGTGGAAGCGTTTATCAGATATCCCCCGAGCTCAGAGCCTAACTTCCTGTCAGCCCAAATA
>NW_022196906.1:45787144-45793308 GCF_008632895.1 Mastomys coucha | reverse complement strand
AATAATAATCAACGGGCTTTTGAAACAGACCAGGGTTAAGTAGTGCTCGAACTTTGCAGGGCTGGCTGCTGGTGCAAATGATTCAGTAGGTGGCATTCTTCCCTTGGAATCAGAACTAGGGTGAAAAAAAAATCACTGAGGACATCAATCTGTGATGCTAGGTGGCTATGGATTTGGCTTATTTTCGTGACAAGGAAGAGAAGGAAAAAAAAAGAAGTTCGTTGCAGTTTGGGCGGCTATTGGGGCAGGTTATAAGGAACAGAACTCTGGTGGGCAGTGTGCCAAGCTAGGGGATGCTGGCCAACACACACCCACAAACACACACCAACACAACCACCAAAATCTAAGATTGTTTGCTGTGGAAATGTACCGCTAATTTTAGTCACTGTCACACTACATTGTTAAAAGGAAGCTTAATAAATCTCATATATGGTTTATATATATCTGTGAATTGGGGGTACTACAACTGTGGCCCTTGTGCAGAGAAAGAACTTCGCCCACTAATTTATAGGTTGTGCTTAAAGAGGGCTTTGCAGTTCTGTTCATTCACTTGAAACCACCCTCAGGCTCCTTAATCTCTAAATTCTTTGGTGAATGGACACCCTGACTTTTCTTAATCTGTCTCATTTTTTTTTGTTTGTTTCAATTCTTTTATCTCCAAATAGCTCACTTAGCTCAAAGAGTAACAGCCATCCAGACATTTTTATTCTTTGTCGCCGCCTGATACTTAAGGCAGGGTCTAACGTAATAAATGTTTGCTAGTTAAATGAACCGAGAAGACACAAGAATGATATGAGAAAGATCCAGAAGGGCCAAGCCAGAGCTGGCTGTCATTCAAAGAGCCCTGTGGACTATAAAGTATCTCTTTCTGATGAAGTAGCCAGTGTCCCAAATCAAGGTGCCCTGTTTTTCTCTGCAAAAGTGGAAAACTTTCACTGTTCATTTCATGTTTTTATTTCCAAGATGAAATATCTTGGGTTGGCACAGAAAATTGTCCTCTCCACGTTAAGTTTTGAGGCAAGGCTACTCAGGAAATGTGGGTTGGGACAGCTGACAGCAGAGACACATGTTTGATCACATCACTGCCCTGCTAAGGCATCTTTTGGTTCCTGGCTATGGGATGAACCAAAAATGCCATAGTACAGAATGAAAGGCGGACCCCCTGCCCTTACTTCACTTTCTTGCTGTTTCTTGTGTGTCTTTGCTTCTCACCCTGTTCTCTGTCACCTTGAAATCTTCATACTTCCCGAAGCCCACTTGGACTTTGGGCCTGTCCTTCATGTCTGGGAAATTTTCAGTCTACATCTCTACCCTCTGTTACTTTACACTGAAATGTCTAGTACCTAGGGCATAAAAGGTGCCTGGTAAATCGTTCTGGAAATCTTCAGGACTATCAGGAACTGACAAAAGCCTTCCTAGGTTTATCTCTTACCCATTTCCAGACACTCGGGCTTGAGTGTAGCTCCTGCAATTGCAACAGGAAGCCTTTGCTCAGTGTTTGCTTTATGGGAGATTGTGAGTATTTTACAGATGTAATTAACTCTTCTGTCTATATCGGATAGGGTGGGTTCATTTATTCCCCTATTTCACATATAAGACAACAGCAGGCCACGAGGTCATTGAACAGTGGTAACTTAGAAACTTAGAAACTGATTCAGCTTCAGAACCTGTGTTCTCCTAAACACAGCTCCCCATGCTGTGAAAAGGTTGGCTTCTCTGAGTAACTCACACCACACTACACCATTGTCATTTGTTATACTTGCTTTAAGAGGAAAAGTTGCATTTTCTCTCCTCTATACCATGCACCCAAGTATGCTGCAGTAATTTCTTACAACCTTTTACATTGGAATGGATCAACTCACAATTATATACAACCATCAGTCACTTCCACCATTCTGTCTAGTGTGAGGGAGATGTTATGAGGAAGACAGAACCCTGGACTAGTCCTTGTGGTGTTTAGACAATGAAATAATTTTCTATTCACAAGAATCCCTTTGCTATACGCAAGTGATACCATGACATAAAACTGATGATAAAGCAATTGAAGAATGGGAAGCGCAATTCCAGACACAAGCAAGCTGCACCTAAAGTACTGTGAAACAAGCCTTGAAGTAAAATGCTAAGGACAGTCAACACCTAGCATCTGGGAAGCTTCAGGAGCAGCCCTCAAGGGAAACTAAGAATGAAACCAGCATTCTGCCAACCATCAGAAAGGAATAATAGTGAAGAGACAAATACTGAAAAAACTCCCATGCAATATTTCTTCATATGCAGGACAATTACACCAGGCACTTGAGGAGCTCACAGGGATAGTCATTATAAATACAAGCTGCACACGGCAGTCATTTTCACTTGCTATCCAAATGCCCTTGACCCATGGTGCAAACTGATGGCCTGCAGTGGGAGTTCAGATATACATACTTTAAAAAAAATCATGTTGCCAAATTGAAAATTTGGCATATTTCCATATAATTCTGGGTTCTTTAAAAAATTAAGTTCTCTGAGAAATCAGCTAGGTCTATTATTTTAAGTCATCCAAAACCTTAGAGCCACCACTGAGAACTAACTGGTAAAGCAACGGAGGCAGAAAACTGTTGGGGTGTGGGGGAGGAAGATAGAGAATTCAGAGAAAATGAACAGTGCCAAGTTGGTTAATTTTCAAAGTCAGTATAATGGCTATGGAGAAATGGTGGCTGGAATCTTACTTAGACTGCAAGAGGCTAAGATGCACCTGGAAGAGGGAGGGGGAGGACTGAGACTTCTCTTTATAGATTAGCTGTGGACAGAAAGGAAAACAAGGCAGCCTCATCAGAGGGAGGAGGAGTCTGTTTATTACCAAAGCAGGAGGCAGATCTGCTCTGGGTGAAGAAGGGGAGAGGTGTTAATATTCATTGAGAGAATGAGGTCGGAGGAAACACTCGTATGGAAAGATAAAGTGACCAAGAAAGATAAGACTGGAAAATACTTATTATTTTTACAAACAGGAGCGTGTGTGTGTGTGTGTGTGTGTGTGTGTGTGTGTGTGCATCTATCCTATCTGGATCAGCTTAAGCAATATGAATGGGCTAGGGTTTTACAAGTGAGAAAGAATTGCACAGTGGATGTGCATGACTCTTCCTGGAGGTGTGTCTGGGTTGAAAGAGAAAGCAGAAACTAGAGAAGAGATAGTGATCTAAAGTGAATCGAGGAGAGCCAAGTGAGTTCATATAAATACAGAAGGGAAGGCGTTAGAGGTGACACAGCTGAAGACTGTGTGGGGCCAATGATGCAGGGCAAACCGCACTGATTCTATTACAAAAGAGAAGTAGGAAAGAATTGTGGGTAAGACAGAAAGCTTGGCTAACACATTGTAAGTAATCAAGGGCACTGCATAAGGAGCAAGGCTAGGGATTCAGGAAGCATTTCTACATCTTTGGGGATCAGTGAGTTCTGCAGAGAATGGAGGGAAGCATATGAGGATCAGAGAATAGATGGCAAATAGAATGCTTTAAATGAGCTCTGAAGAGTGAGCAAGGCCAAGACCTTGTTGCCTGCATAGTCAGGCAACCCGAATGAATTTATAATGGACTTACCTTCATAAGGCAGGGTTTCTCTTTGGGGATTCTGGGAGATAGACTAAATTCATTCATAGAAAGCTTAGTTTGTCAAACAGTGGGCATAACAATAGAACAAAAGAGTTGGGAATATTGGTTACAGAGTAGAAGCAGCAGACCTTGACCTGCTGGGCTTTCTCCTTGAAGATTACTGGCTTGTCTTTCTCCTGGTGTCCACATCAAAGAGCTTTGTGGCTTTATTTCTTCCCCCACCCCACCCCAAGCCCTGGAAACACTCAAGGATTTGCTCTCAATCATTCTAGTATTCTTAGATCTGTTGTGTATGGCTGTGGTCATACCACATGCTTGCATATAGTACTAACTAGGTTCCTTTTTTCTATGCCAGCTTCACAGTTGAGTATCCAAAAGACTCACCCACTTGTGAACATGTCTTCTTCATTGGGTGTAAAGTTGAAGTCATTAACTTCCTATCTCCTCCATCCCTCTCCTGTTCTTGGTCATGCTTGCCTTTGTGTGCTTCATAGTTCAAGCTTGATAGCCTAGGCTTCTCTTTTCTTTTCTTTTGTTTTGTTTTCTTTTCTTTTCTTTTCTTTTCTCTTCTCTTTTTAATATTGTTATTTTTAATTTTTTACAGTCCAGCTGTATCCCTGCTCCTGGACCCTACTCCCACAGTTCCTCATCCCATTACCCCTTCCCTTTGTCTTCAAGAGGATGCCCTCCCCCCAGCCAGGCCTCCCCACTCCCTGGAGCCTCAAGCCTCTCCAGGGTTAGGTGCATTAAATGCAGTCAACCACCTATCACCTAACTCCAGATCACTCACAGGCACAGTGTCACACTGTTGACCACCAAGTCTTCTGTTAACTTGTGCATTTGAGATGTTTTCTTTGTCTTTTTCTCTCGGCCATAACCAGAGAAAGTTTCTGAATTACTCCTAAAAATCTTTCTGCCCCTATTCATGAATGGGGGACATGAAAAAGGGTGTTCTTGGTGTTTCCTCAAAAACTTAAACCTAAATTACATTTGACTGAGCAATTCCATTCCTAAGTATATACTTCCAACAATTTGAAAACAATGACTCTAACACAGTGATTCTCAACCTTCCTAATGCTGCAAACCTTTATAACACACTTCCTCATGTTGTGGTGACCCCACACCATAAAATTATTTTCATTGCTTCTTGATGACTGTAATTTTGCTACTGTTAATGGATCATATTGTAAATATCTGTGGTTTTTTTTGATAGTCTCAGGCAATCCCCATGAAAAGGTTGTTCGACCCTCAAGTGGTTTTGACCCATAGGGTACCTGTACATTAGTGTTCTTAGCAACATTGTTCAAATATAAATGTGGTATATATATAAATAGAGTACTATTTGGTCACCCCAAGTAATGTAATTTTGATGTATGCTATGCAGCATGCAGCATGGTAGGTACCAACTGCAACCTTCAAATCTCCTCCCAGACCTTCCTCCATCTCAGGGGTGCATTCTTGTTCCTGTCTGAGCTATACTCAAACTGCCCTCATGCGCTCAATTCTGTATAGCAAGGGGATAACTGGATGGTACAGCGGCTGCTTCGAGCAGTCTGAGTGACAGCAGAGGGTCTTGTGATTGAGATGCTTAGAAGTCAGATCAAGATAAGGCATGGGGCGTTATTCATCTTCTTTTGGTTGTAATCTCATAAGAGGCTATTTACACAATGAACATAATCCCAGTCTAAGAGGTTTTAGGCCACAGAGGAAAAAGGATCTAGAGAAAGAAGAAAGAAAGATTCTAACAGGGGAGATGCTTGACACCAAAGCTAGAAAAAAATAATAATTTGGGGCAAGAATGTGAAGGATTATGGATTCTAATAAAAATGTAGATTGATTTTCTAGGAAATGTGGAAGAAGCCTGACATCTGTGGAATCCCTATCATGTGTTAGGTAGGCTGCATGTACATCACACATAATCATCAGTGATGCCAAGGAGGTAGTATTACAATCCTTTTTAAAGAATTTCATTATGTACATGTGTGTGGGTATATGTGGGTATGTGAATATGACTGCCAGGGTTCATGGATGCCAGAGGCATTGGATTCCCCTGGAGCTGGAGTTGTTAATTATAAGTTAGAGTGGGTGAATTAGAATTTGAACCCAAATATGATGGATTCCCAAGACTGATCAGATTTTAAATATGGAATATCAGAAGTACCACAGTAATGCTTATACCCAATCACTTAGCAGGGCATAACTTTGCAGGGTGGAGCAGAACTTTGGTTATTAAACACTACAGTAAACATTTGTCGATTTTCTCTCCAGTGACTTTCTAAGGCGGGACCAGCCAGGAGGCACAGGCCTCAGAAGTGGCAGGGCAGCTGGGACAGGATCCTTTCTACCTCTGTCTACACCTAGGAGGGACAGCAGATCCACAGCCCTCTCTGTACCTTTCCTGAAAGCAGAGAGCCTGTCTCCAGGGTGTGCTCTGACCTCAGGACTCAGGAGGGACAACCGACTGATCCACAGCCCCCTGCACATGGGTCTTACCAGAGGAGAGCTGATCTTGCAGAAGTGCTGACACAGGCTTACAGACCCACAGGAGAAACAAGCTCCAGCCAGAGACAGCAAGAACAT
>NW_022196906.1:45786579-45786811 GCF_008632895.1 Mastomys coucha | reverse complement strand
GAAAAGCAAGATTTGGATCTAAAATCATATCTCATGATGGTGCTAGAGGAATTTAAGAAGGACATGAAGAACTCCCCTAAAGAAATACAGGAGAACACAGGTAAACAGGTTCAAGCCCTTAAAAAGGAAACATAAAAACCCCTTAAAGAATTACAGGAAAGTAGAACCAAACAGGTGAAGGAATTGAATAAAACCATCCAGGACCTAAAAATGGAAGTAGAAACAGTTAAGA
>NW_022196906.1:45741910-45786363 GCF_008632895.1 Mastomys coucha | reverse complement strand
TCAAAACACCAAATGCACAAAACAAAGAAAGAATATTAAAAGCAGTGAGGGAAAAAGTCAAGTAACATGTAAATGCAGGCTTATCAGAATTACATCAGACTTCTCGCCAGAGACTATGAAAGCCAGAAGATTCTGGGTTGATGTCATACAGACCCTAAGAGAACACAAATGTCAGCCCAGGATACTATACCCAGCAAAACTCTCAATTACCATAGATGGAGAAACCAAAGTATTCCATGACAAAACCAAATTTACACAATATATTTCCACAAATCCAGCCCTTCAAAGGATAATAAAAGGAAAACTCCAACACAAGGAGGGAAACTACATCCTAGAAAAAGCAAGAAAGTAATTAACAGAATTCCAACTCTAACAACAAAAAATAACAGGAAGTAACAAGTACTTTTCCTTAATATCTATTAATATCAATGGACTCAATTCCCCAATAAAAAGACATAGACTATCAGACTGGGTACGTAAACAGGACCCAACATTTTGTTGCATACAGGAAACCCACCTCAGTGACAAACACAGATACTACATCAGAATAAAAGGCTGGAAAACAATTTTCCAAGTCAATGGTCCCAAGAAAAAAGCTGGAGTAGCCATTCTAATATCGAATAAAATGACTTTCACCCTAAAGTAATCAAGAATGATAAGCAGGGATACTTTATACTCATCAAAGATATGATCTACCAAGATGAACTCTTAATTCAAAACCTCTGTTCTCCAAATACAAGGGCATCTACATTCATAAAAGAAACTTTACTAAAGCTCAAAGTACACATTGCACCGCATACAATAATAGTGGGAGATTTCAACGCCCCGCTCTCTGCAATGGACAGATCATGGAAACAGAAACTAAACAAAGACACAGTGAGACTAAGAGAAGTTATGAAACAGATGGATTTAACAGATATCTATAGAACTTTTTATCCTACAACAAAAGGATATACCTTCTTCTCAGCACCTCATGGTATCTTCTCCAAAATTGACCATATAATTGGTCACAAATCAGGCCTCAACAGATACAAGAAGATTGAAATAATTCCTTGCATCCTATCATATCACCATGGACTAAGGCTATTCCTCAATAACAACATAAACAATAGAAAGCCCACATACACATGGAAGATTAACAACACTCTACTCAATGATAACATGGTCAAGGGAGAAATAAAGAAATTAAAGACTTTCTAGAGTTTAATGAAAATGAAGTCACAACATACCCAAACTTATGGAACACAATGAAAGCAGTCCTAAGAGGAAAACTAATAGCTTTAAGTGCCTCTAAAAAGAAACTGGACGGAGTATACACCAGCAATTTGACAGCACAGCTGAAAGCTCTAGAACAAAAAAGAAGCAAATTCACTCAAGAGGAGTCAAAGGGAGGAAATAATCAAACTCAGGGCTGAAATCAACAAGTGGAACCAAAAAGAACTATACAAAGAATCAACCAAACCAGGAGCTGGTTCTTTGAGAAAATCAACAAAATAGATAAACCCTTAGCCAGACTAACTAGAGGGCACAGAGACAGTATCCTAATTAACAAGATCAGAAAAGAAAAGGGAGACATAACAACAGACACTGAGGAAATCCAAAAAATCATGAGAACCTACTACAAAAGCCTATACTCAACAAAACCGGAAACCTGGATGAAATGGACAATTTTCTAGACAGATACCAGGTACCAAAGATAAATCAAGATTAGATAAATGATCTAAACAGTCCTATATTTGCTCTTGAAATAGAAACAGTCATTAATAGTCTCCCAACCAAAAAAGCCCAGGACCAGATGGGATTAGTCCAGAGTTTTATCAGACCTTCAAAGAAGACCTAATACCAATACTCCTCAAACTATTCCACAAGCTAGAAACAGAAGGTACTGTACTCAATTTGTTCTGCGTAGCCTCAATTACTCTTATACCTAATTCACACAAAGACCTAACAAAGAAAGAAAACTTCAGACCAATTTCCCTTATGAATATCGATGCAAAAATACTCAATAAAATTCTTGCAACCCGAATCCAAGAACACATCAAAATGATCATCCATCATGATCAAGTAGGCTTCATCCCAGGAATGCAGGGATGGTTCAATATACGGAAATCCATCAATGTAATTCACTATATAAACAAACTCAAAAGAAAAAAAACCATATGATCATCTCACTAGATGCTGAGAAAGCAATTGAAAAAAATACAACATCCTTTCATGATAAAAGTCTTCAAAAGATCAGGAATTCAAGGCCCATACTTAAACATAGTAAAATCAACATACAGCAAGCCAGTAGCCAACATCAAACTTGATGGAGAGAAACTTGAAGCAACCCCACTAAAATCAGGGACTAGACAAGGCTGCCCACTCTCTCCCTACCTATTCAATATTGTACTTGAAGTCCTAGACAGAGCAATTAGACAACAAAAGGAGATCAAAGGGATACAAATTGGAAAGGAAGAAGTCAAATTATCACTATTTGCTGATGATATAATAGTATGCTTAAGTGGCCCCAAAAAATCCACCAGAGAGCTCCTAAACCTGATAAACAACTTCAGCAAAGTAGCTGGATATAAAATTAACTCAAGCAAATCAGTGGCCTTCCTCTACACAAACGATAAACAGGCAGAGAAAGAAATTAGAGAAACAACACCCTTCACAATAGTCACAAATAATATAAAATACCTTGGTGTGTCTCTAAGCAAGTAAAAGATCAGTTTGACAAGAACTTCAAGTCTCTGAAGAAGGAAATTGAAGATCTCAGAAGATGGAAAGATCTCCCATGCTCGTGGATTGGCAGGATTAATATGGTAAAATTCCAACTCAATTCTTCACAGACTTGGAAAGAACAATTTGCAAATTCATCTGGAATAACAAAAAACCCAGGATATCTAATACTATTCTCAACAATAAAAGAACCTCTGGTGGAATCACCATCCCCAACCTTAAGCTGTACTACAGAGCAATTGTGATAAAAACTGCATGGTATTGGTACAGTGACAGGCAGGTAGATCAATGGAATAGAATTGAAGACTCAGAAATTAACCCACACACCTATGGTTACTTGATCATTGACAAAGGAGCTAAAACCATCCAGTGGAAAAAAGACAGCATTTTCAACAAATGGTGCTGGCTCAACTGGCGGTTAGCATGTAGAAGAATCCAAATTGATCTCATTGTACAAAGCTCAAGTCCAAGTGGATCAAGGACCTCCACATAAAACCAGATACACTGAAATTAATAGAAAATAAAGTTGGGGAGACTGCTGAACACATGGACACAGGGGAAAATTTCCTTAACAGAACACCAATAGCTTATGCTCTAAGATCAAGAATTGACCAATGGGACCTCGTAAAGTTGCAAAGCTTCTGTAAGGCAAAGGACCCTGTCAATAGGACAAAACAGCAACCAACAGTTTGGGAAAAGATATTTACCAATCCTAAATGTGATAGAGGACTAATATTAGATATATACAAAGAACTCAGGAAGTTAGACTCCAGAGAGCCAAATAACCCTATTAAAAATGGGGTACAGAGCTAAAAAAAAAGAATTCTCAACTGACGAATACTGAATGGCTGAGAAGCACCTAAAGAAATGTTTGACATCCTTAGTCATCAGGGAAATGCAAATCAAAACAACCCTGAGATTCCACTTTATACCAGTCAGAATGGCTAGTATAAAAAACTCAGGTGACAGCAGATGCTGGCTAGTTTGTGGAGAAAGAGGAACACTCCTTCATTGCTGATGGGATTGCAAGCTGGTACAACCACTCTGGAAATCAGTTTGTCAGTTCCTCAGGAAACTGGACATAGTACTAGCAGAGGACTCAGCTATACCACTCTTGGGCATATACCCAGAAGGTGCTCCAACATGTAATAAGGACACATGCTCCACTATGTTCATAGCAGTCTTATTTATAATAGCCAGAAGCTGGAAACAGCCAAGATGTCCCTCAGCAGAGGAATGGATACAGAAAATGTGGTGCATCTATACAATGGAGTACTACTTAGCTATTAAAAACAATGAATTAATGAAATTCTTAGGGAAATGTATGAATCTGGAGAATATCATCCTGAAGTAACCCAATCACAAAAGAACACACATGGTATAAACTCTCTGATAAGTGGATATTAGTCCAGAAGATCAGAATACACAAAGTACAATCCACAAACCACAAGAAACTCAAAAAGGAAGACCAAAGTGTGGCTACTTCGCTCCTTCCTAAAAGGGGGAACAAAATATCCATGGAAGGAGTTGCAGAGACAAACTATGGAGCAGAGACTGAAGGAAGGACGATCCAGAGACTGCTCCACCTGTGAATCCTTTCTATATTTAATCATCAAATCCAGACAATATTGTGGATGCCAGCAAGTGTTAGCTGACAGGAGCCTGATATAGCTGTCTCCTGTGAGGCTCTGACAGTACCATACTAGTACAGAAGTAGAGGCTCATAGCCATCCATTGGACTGAGTACAGGGTCCCCAATGAAGGAGCCAGAGAAAGGACCCAAGGAGCTGAAGGGTTTGCAGCCCCTTAGGATGAACAACAATATGAACTAACCTGTACCCTCAGCGCTCCCAGTGACTAAACCACCAACCAAAGAGTATACATGATTGGACTCATGGCTCCAGCTGCCTATGTAGCAGAGGATGGCCAAGTAGGTCATCAATGAGAGGAGAGGCCCTTGACCCTGTGAAGGTTCTATGCCCCAGTGTACGGGAATGCCAGGGCCAGGAAGCAGGAGAGGGTGGGTTCGTGAGCAGGGGGAGTGGGGAGGGAACAGGGTTTTTTTTGTTTTTGCTTTTGTTTTTTTATTTTATTTTATGTTTTCTTTTTTCAGAGGGGAAACTGGGAAAAGAGATATCATATGACATGTAAATAAAGAAAATATCTAAAAAAAACTGCATGTAAAGGTTATGTATAAACATTGGTATGGGAATATGTTTGAATTTCACAATTCAAATTGGGCAATATTTTGGAGTCGGATGATTGAATGACATCATAGGTTAACTTTCTATATACATTTTTAAGACATCATATTTTTGCTGGTATAATTGATTTTGTTCATTTAAAATTTGAGCATTTAGTGTCTTTTGGTTGTGTGGAAAGTGACAGAAGCTTTGTGGACAGTTGTTAACCTGTTATGGCCTTGCCGACTCATCTCTGAAATGGGTAGAGACTTTTGGGGTAAGGAGGATTTGAAGACATGGTTTCATGCAGAGCCTCCTCATTTATTCCTGCTCATTGGCTTTTTGTAAGTGCTCCAAAGTTTTGATTATAATCATACAAAATGAAGGAGAGTTTACATTAAAAAAAATTAGTCATTCTGTCACAGACTTCAAGACACTTCTAATGACTTGCATGTTTATGCTTGTTACGTAAATGAACAGCTTGGTGCTAAGGGGTATTAAAGTACTTATTGAAGTCCATATAGCTTGGAAATGCAAGAGCCAGCATCAAGTGTAGGAGCCAAAGCCCATAATTTTCATCATTAAATCTGGTGGTACTGATTTCTTATTGACTTTCATGACCATAAACTGTGATGCATCTATTTTCATGGAATACGTGACATTGGGTGTCCTACTTAACTTTCTTGCAAGCCAGAGGCTTATCATACTCATTAAGTATATCTCTAATCCTATATCTGCATCTCTATCTATCTCTATGCATATCTTTGCATATAGCTTACAAAAGCAACTTGATTTGTTAACAAGAAACAGAAGAAGGCAGAAGAAATGTGTTTCCCATCACATTTTAGATTGCTTCGTGAGCCAGACAAAATTAATTTACTAATCATTCATGCTCCACTGTGACTCATTTTCTTACCCATTCTGCAGGGGAAAGCCCGTGACACTTCTCTCTCCTACAAATCACTTTGGGTTCCTCTGGCTTTCCCTTTGGCTTTCCCTAGGTGCAACTCACTGCAAGTTTGTTCCTTTGAGCTACACACTTACTTGTGATATAGTTCTCTACAGAGGTTTATGGAAATGAATCCTTCCAATATTATTCCTCTACTTCAGGGCTGTGTGATACTCTCTTTCTCTGAAATTACAAAGGAAGGGCTAAGGGAATGGTCTGAGGGTGAGAACATGCTTGACAAACATGAGGGCCTGATTTCAGACCACCAGAGCTCATGTGAAAAGCCAAGTATGGCTGGCCCTGACAATTATCCCAGCATTGGGGGAGGGGGTGTGGAGACAAGAAGATCCCTAGAGCACACTAGTCCCACAGTCTTCCCAAAATCGTAAGCTCCTTGTCAGGTGAGAGACTCCACCTTAAGGCAGTATGGCAGAGTCTTAGAAGAAAGCCAGCCATCTCTTGCTTTGGCCTCTGCATGCATGGGAACACCCATTCTCCCTTCCCCCCCCCCCTCTCTCTCTCTCTCTCTCTCTCTCTCTCTGTCACATAAGCCCACACACATACCCCATACACACATACACCATAAGATAAATAACCATTTAAAAAACAACCTTTACATATTTGCTATAGAAAATGAGAGAAAATAATTTGCAAAAGTGCTTATTATTTTAAAAACAGTAACAAAATAAAAGGACGTTTGATGAAGAGCTAGATGAAGACATTCCGAAAAAGTTTTTCACTTTGCAGCATATTTTAGAAAGCATGTCATATGCAACATTACTCCCTTAAGATCCTCTAGGAGAATATAGAGTTTCATAGTCAAGTATGTTTTGGAAAGTCTGCTCAAGTGACATTGTACATTATTAAACATGTATATGAGAAGCTTTGATAAACTCTGAATTAAAGAAAATCTACTTAATCTCTACTTCATCTTTTTCTGTCCTACCATAATTAATGTGTCAATTCCACCCTATCATGGATGGGGGGATGGGGTAATGGGGATTTCCCACCCTTAATTATTTCCTTACTGTTGTTTTTCCCCCTTGGTTCACAGTACATTCAAATCTTTTACAGTTTTTTTCTTTAAAGCTTTTTCAAAAGTATTTTTTAAAGAGCAATTTTAGATTTACAATACAATAGTATTGCTTACAATACTATTGTTTACGATAGTAATAAACAAAAAAGAGGGTATAGAGATGTCCCTACTCCCACATTTACAGCACCCCATCTCCCATTATCAGCACCCTTCACCACAGGTGCAATAGCTATAACAACTGAGCAGACAACAGCTTGTAGTTTACACTACTGCTCGCTTTCAATTAAGCATTGATTTCTTGTTTCTCTACTGCAGTGTTTCTCAACCTATGGGTCACGACCCCCTCAGGCACTGAACAACCCTTTCTCAGGGGATCACATATCAGATATTTACATTACAACTCATAACAGCAAGATTAAAATTATGAAGTAGCAACAAAAATAATTTTATGGTTGGGGGTCACCACAACACCGGGAATTGAATTAAATATTTCTAGCATTAGGATGGTAGAGATCAACTATTCTATTGGTTTTGTTTTCAATTCTTTTGATTTTTGTATGAACTTATTATTTCTTCTCTCTGATTAATCTGGGTTTAATTTGTCCTACCTATAGTTTCATTAGGCAAAAGCATACTGTCAATTTTAGATCCGCCCACTTTCTACTATCAGCATGAAACACAATGAGTTGAATTTATTGCACCCCACAAATTTTCATAAATATTTTCCACTTTTAGTTAATTAAAGATATTTTAACATTTCTACTGAGACTTGCTCCCTGACTCATATGTTATTTAGAAATGTGCGATTTAATCAGACTTTGGCATTTTTCTATTGTTGTTAGTTTAATACCACCATAAATCTGAAGGCACTTTGCAGGTCTTGTAGACGTAGACATTTGTTAAGGTGTGTTTTATGGCTCTGAATGTAGTCTGTCTTGGTTAGTGTTCCATGTGACTGTGAGAAGAGTGTTTTCAGTTGCTGGATGGTGCAGACTAGGGATATTCATGATTTCCTGTGGACTGATGGTGCTGCCGGACTCAACCACGCACTCACTGATTTTCTGATCATGTCCACTTCAGAAACATAAGTGTTGAAATCTCCAGCTCTGATATATTGATTTGATTTTTTTTCTGGCAGCTGTATTTATCACTATAGTCATCATTATCATCATCACCATCATCATCATCATCATCATCATCAGTATTGCCACATGTAGTTTGGTTTTAGGTACCTACCTATTAAATATTGTTTAGTCTTCTGGAAAAGTGACTCCTTTCTTGTAACACAATATCCTTCTGATAAACCTTTAGTATCCCTGATAGTTTTCTTTGTTTTGCAATTTGTTTGGTTCAAAATCAGCGTAGTCACTCCTGTTTCCTCTGACTGGCATTAACTTGATAGCTTTTCTCTTCATCTAATGAAGAGAAAATTCATTAATTTTGTTTATTTGTTTGTTTTGCTATGCAGCTGAAGCTGACACGGAACTCTCAGCCCTCCTGCCTCAGCCTCCCAAAGACCAGTGCCTTCGTTTACATCGAGGCCTTCTGTAGATGACGTATGGAATGTCTTATCTTTTAGATGGACTAAAGATGTCATTCAGCCACTCCTTTGCATTTTTTCTTTTTTCTCCTAGCCTATCAGTTGGGCTTTTAAAAACGTCTTAAGTGCTTTCTACACTTAAAATTACTTTTCAAATCAACTTATAGATAACGCCCTATTTACTGCTTTATGGTAGTGAAATAACCCTCCTGCCTCCTCCTGCCTGCTTTCGTCGCTTTACACATGTGTGCACATATCTGGTAACTGCGTACATGTAGAATGTAGTATTTTGAGTAAGCTGGTTTTGATAATTAAATATAAAAAGTGTCTTTACTTATTTCTTCTTGGATGGTTGATTAGAAATTAGTAATTTCTGGGAAAGGGATTTAAAAACTTACACCTGTCTGAACTGCTTTATCTTATAAAATTAACTTATATAATCAATTTTAACAAGACTAATAATTTTGAAATGAAGAAAAATAGAAGTTAACTTGTTAAATCTCTATAGTAATTCTATAAATAAAATCTATTTTCTTTTTATAATTTTCTATTTCTAAAAACTGTTAACAAAAGATTAAAAAAAATCCCTAGAAATTCAATAAAACAAATACCTTTTGTGAATAGGCATATATTACTTCTCTTCAGAATGAAATTTAAATTTTAAAATAAAATTTGTCCTAAATTCTAAATCATTAATAGTTGAACATTTGATAGATGTTAAACATGTAGACAATGTTCAGTGGCAACTCAGAGAGATGCATCTGGACCTGGAGGAAAGCTAGATCAATGGACACTCAGAGACGCTTACAGGGCCCTTGTTCTGGGCCAAGTTTTTTCATCTCACTTGGTCTTCCACAATAGCTGTACAAGATGGGTAGAAAGGGTATACCTATTTTCAGAAGTTGGGATGCTAGGATCTTATGGTTCTGAGTCACTTGCTGTGACTCTAACTGAGGCTGCTCGACTTTGAAGCTCTTTATTTGCCCCCTCTCATGCAGTTCCACAATAATTCTATGGTGGATTCCTCACTGGAAGATCCGAAAACAGATGAGGTAATAAAGATAAAATTATTTTTCCAAATTACAAGACAGGAATGGATTCAAGCCAGACCTGCCCAATTCTACTGCTCAAGGGTTCCCAGCATGCCATTTTCCAGTATGTGAGTGTACAATCCCACGCTATCACAGGGGCAACCTTTTATAATGATTTAATAATTCATTTGATTTTGGTCTATTCTTCCATAGCTATTTTTTCCTTGGAAAACATGCTGTATAGGGAGAAAAAACCCACTGATTCCTACAACTTTCACTGCCTAATTCATTTTTATGATCTAGTAAAACACACCTGGGGCAATTTCACTCCAGATCAGAATTGAACTTTGTAGTTACAGAGTTTATGATTCTGCACACTTTCCAGAAAGAAAAGAAATTGGAGAAGGGCAGGGAATATTAAGTTTTCACAACACCACCAAACATTATTTTTTTCTATTTAATTCTGCAGCAGGAGACAGCTTTTCCCGAGGAAAACAAAAGAAAACAAATGTAATGAGTTCTAGCTTGTAGATCTCAAAGCCTTTGATTCACTTCCCTTTCTCCCCACATTTTCTCTCCTCCCCACACGCTTACTTTAAACTCTACAAAGAAAGCAGATCTGGAGATGGAACAATATCCATTATGGGTCAATGGAACAATAGCCAAGTGCTTGTGATTACTAGTGAGGAAACAGAGCTCAATGACGGCACCAGTTGATCTGTCAATGTGGATGAGGAAATTCACAAAGCCTCAACCCTCTATGAAGAGCTATAGACAATTAATGACTACAACAGATGGAGAATCCATCTTCTCTAGTGACCTTGAGAGCTTACCTAATCCAAGTGATCCTCCCCAAACACTAAATGGACTCATCAGACTGTATTTATAGATGCACATTTCTACATAATATATATGTGTGTGTAAAAATAATAATTAAAGAAGTCACAAATATGAGAGAGAATGTGGGGCACAGAGTCATGAATCTGAGAGGGAGGTGAGGAGGGTGAGATGGAGATGATGTAAATACAATGCTCATATATGAAATTCTCAAAAATTGTAAAATGTAGAGAGCAGTTTTGGAAAGGCAACAAAATGCTTTTGGAGAGAGTGTGAAAATAAAGGACTTTGCTATGTTTACAGAATTATATAAGACATATAGTCAAGGAGCTTCTGAGATGATCAAATCTGGAGATATAGGTTTTCTTTTTATGAAAGAGAACAAAACAGCACTTAGAAAGAAATACTTTGGCTTTATTTTACCTGCTACTAACTACTATCCTAAAGTAACAGGCCAGAGAGAAAACTGTTCACCATCATTGGGATTCATCCTGTGCTTTTCTAGAGGGAGGATTTCTTAGATAATCTCTAAGACTCATAAAGCTATAGACAGCAAAAACACAGGAGTGTATTTCTGGAATTTTAAAACTGCAAGATTTTCATTGTTTCAGAGAAATGGTTAAATTTGGATTGTCTAGTGTGGATCCAGTGTCTCACTAACACCAAACTGCTAATGATTCTAAAAGCAACTTATTGTTTGATTTAGTGATATGCCACTTTTGTTTGACAATATTGTTAGAGTTTCTTTGCTAATTTATTACTTTTGAGTTAACTTAAAAACTTATCCAGTTTCCTAGTGAACACTGATGGTTGGCTTCAGGAGGGTTACTGCTCTGGGTTTATGGCTTTGAAAACAGGCCCTTCTCTGGGTAGCAATTAACCTTGAACCTGTCTACCTCATTACTTTTTATACCTACAAGAAGGCTGGACTAACAAAAACATTGCATAAACTGGCCTCTGAATGGAGATATTTTATAACTGACTTAAAATATGAATCTTAAAAACTGTTTTATTCAAACTGACCATTGTCTGCAGGATGGCTCGGTGGGTCAAAGTGCCTGACCTACTATATATTTCTGACACTTTTAATCTACTATATTGGATTTAATAGATTTGAGTGCCTAGAATTTAACATTACTAATCTTTGAGTTTAAAAATGTTTAAAGAGTGTCTTAAAAAAATCTAGGTTTATGCATATGTAAAGAAAAATATTTCTAAGAATCATTAGTAGAAAGCAGAGAAATGGTGTTTGGGTCAAAGAATGAACTGACCTGCTTCCTGGAGCCACCTTTTATGTGTGTAAACACTGATGGATTACTTAACAACACCAAAATTCCATTCAAATATATTTAGTACTTAACCTCAAGGTTTATTGAGCTGCTATATATGAGACAATGTGGGTAAATGCTTGTTATATAATAGACAACATCCATACAAGTGTCCTTTACTACTATTATCTAGAATTTAATGTAGAGATGGGTATCCCTGCAATTTGAGACCTATGTTGGAGCTACAAGTTAATTCTGGAATGCTTGATGCTTCTAAGCCTTGTGATAGCACTATCTATGCCCCTGAAGGGAGAAGACAAGGATAAGAGAGAAAGGATTGATTATTCTAGTCATCTTTTCCATGCCATACAAAAAGTCCTTCCACAAACCAGAGATTATGACCATAAGGGCAAAATGTTCCCCTGCAAATTAAACCTGAGAATGCTTGGCTTTCCTATGTGAGCTGATGGTTAAAACACGAGAGATTGTCTTCAGTGACAAAATGCCGTAATGTTAAATTACTGGCAGGTGTTACACCTCAGGACGTGGAGGCTGATGAGAGAAGAAAATGCCTGTGTTGACACACAGAAATGTTTGAGTAATCATCAAGGAATAGAGAGAAATAAAATATACATGAACACTTACAGGGGTCTTTAGCATATTAAATTTCACAGAAATGTGCTTAAGCATGTGGCATTGCTTAAGGGCTGGGCTCACCAGGTCAGGCGATCAGGCGGAGCTTTTTGTTTGCATACTGTGTGTGGCAAAGGAGAGAAATATACACTCGTTTCTGGAGAAAGACATCATAGCTCAACTAAAGCAGCTATACATGCTCTTTTAAGTCTTTGTGTGGAAAGAAATATTAGGTACAATATACATTGAATCAAAAGACAAGGTGAGAAAAGGTTCTGTAGAAAGGTTTCATATCAAATGAAGAATCATATCCAACATATCACAGGCTATTGTTATAGTCACACTGTTGCATTGTGGGGGGACGCTAAGAAGAGACAAAATAAAACTACAGCTGACACTGCATTTTTATGTTATCTTGACAAGAGCATCAGCAGGACTTAGCTTAACCAAACACTGGCACTCTTCCCAAATGCTAATGAAATATAAGTCGAGAAACTGGAGAATTCTGGACTTAAGTATTTCGTTGGCTGAAGCTTTACACATGTAGCTTGTTCTGTACTGGAGCATATACAGATACAGAATTCCCTCCCTGTGTGATCACATTCCATGAACTGTCAGAGTTAACTTGTGAGTCTCTAAGCCTTTAGATCAGGGTTGGGACTGGAAAGGAGGTGAGAGAAGGAAAAGCAGAGAGGGAAAGGGGTGCAGAAGGAAAGAAAAGAGAGAGGTGGAAAGAGAATGGAAGGAAAGAAGGGAGGAAGAGAGGACAAATAAGTCATTCTCAAACAAGTCTGGTTCATCAAATCGTCAAGTAGTACATGAAGAACTGACCCAAGATTGCAAGGCAATAAAGACTGGCCCTTAATCAAATTCATGAAGAAATAACATATAATGGAAAAAGAAACATGACCAAATGCATTAAACCCTCTTTTGCAGTTCATTGTGCAAACCAATGGTAGTACCCTCTAATGACATTGCAGATGAAAACAGCCTGATGACTAAGGGACAATATAAGTGAAGAACTCAGCATAATTAAATTTCAAAAACATAATTTAGAGTAAGTCCTCATTAATAAAGACAATGTTCACATTGGTCACATGACACGGAGAAATCAATCTGGAGCTGAGCTTTAGGGTTCTTTCCCACTGGCTAAGCTTCACGGTGCCAGAAGGTGTTATATAGACTTCTTAGTTAAAAAAAAAAAGGTATCAACAGCTTTATCTAGCTTTGAATATTGCAAGCTACAATAATGTCCTTCAGGCAAGATGTGCTTTTTAATAAAATAGTGGCATGGATATTATGGGGTAACCAACCACTTTCAGATTGGATTTGAAGCCTGCTGGGTAAGAAGGAACTCATAGCTTGTTTTGCAAACCTGATCAAGAGCCCATGGCTTGGGATTTATAGACCCTAAGGGGAAATCTATTGATTTATAGAATGGTCGTGTTGTCAAACTGCCTACCAAATATTCTCATTTATATGCATAGATTAGTACTGCCCCAGCCTTTATTGGACAAACTTACTTCAGCAGGCAATGGCTCAGAAAACAGTAAGTGACCAAAGTGCTGAGATAACAAATGTTTGACTGAAGGCTCGGGGAACAACTGGGAAAACAGGTGGGAAGAGTGTGAGTTCTAGAATATGGGGAGATATTCGGTAGCATTATGACTTCTGCTAACTATACTGCCATGCATTCATGAATTTTATTGGATATATAATAAGATTGTGATGTTTTGTTACAGATTTTCCTATTTATCGGTCTACCTGGTCTCTAGCAGTTTTCACACTCATGGTCAGCATGGTATGACATTCTGAGAAGCTCTTTGCAATAGCACCATCACTCTGTCAATCTCTCAAAGGCCTAACTATGTATGGCTCATACCTTAATGTGAGGGCATTGAGGCAGAAGGATATGTGGCTGCTTCTTTTGAAGTGTTTTTCCAGTATGTATTTTCTCTTCCCATCTGCTCCACTCTTACTCCCCTCACTGTCCTATGTTAGCTTTTATTATTATTTTAACAATTTATTTATTCTGTGACAATTTCATACATGTATATATTATAATATAATATATAATATAATGTTGTAACCTATATTATAATTATACACTATATTAATATGTTGTATATCATAATTATATAATTATATATTATATAATACATTATAGTGTATGTTATAATATATAACATGTTATATATTATAATGCATAATATGATGTATATATTATAATATATTATTATATATATAATATTTAGGCTTACTCCCATTCCTCTCTTGTCTCCCTCTCTAGGCTTTTAACCTTTATAGTGTAGAGTCCTAAAATTTCTGACTGGTTCTCAAATTCTTGTTTGCATGTTGTAACTACCCAAGAATCCCCTTGCAACGGCATTATATACCCAGGAATAAATTAGGAGGTGCTAGATTTGTGTTTAGTGGGTTAATCAGAAGGTGCTCTGTCGATGCAGTGAAGGAGGCAGAATAGCAGATAAAGTTGTATACCTGTGCTATAGCTGCAGGGGGGGGGGCTTCTAGACTTAATTAGAAATTCTGAAGTGTTGGTCTTTAATGATGTTCATAGTTGAGACAATAGGACTGGGCCCATGTAGCTACACTCAGATTAAAAGTATATGTGAGTGTCCCTGGGGCCTGAAGAAAGAGGAATAACTTTGAGTATCTCCCTTTATCATAGCATGAGCTTGAGAACAGAGACATGGTTGTGCTTTTTTATAGGAAACACTTGTGACTATTGAAGCATATATATATATATATATATATATATATATATATATATATATGCTATGAAGAAGGTTTAAGAATTCACCTCTTAGAACCCTCAGATCCTGTTGCTTCATGTAAGGTGTTTATACCATTTGGAAAGATCTATAGGATTTTTGGTTGTCTTTTTCTTTCTAGAAAATTACAGGAGGAAGGTATAAAGCATCTTGTATAGTCTTTGCCCCTATAGTTGGTATGAAGGTGTTGTGTAAGAAAAAATTCCCTAGGGATACACAATACACATACACCTACTTATCACAGATGACAGAGAAATGTATAGGTAGTTCAAAAGCTTGACTTGGTGAACGAATGAGGAACCAATGTATTGAGGTTAATTACAGGAGTGTGGATGAGGGGTTATTTACATGTGCACAATTTCAATACATGGGACATCACTGAAATATAATAACACTGGCCTTTTACATCTTTGTGTTAATAGGATTACTGGGTCAATTATGTGGTTTTTATATAATGCATTTTACTTGTAGATAATGATGGAAAAGAAAATACTGGAAAAGCGTGCAATGGCTTAGCAGAGTTTTGTTAAAGATGAATTGGTCTGATTGAGACACTATTTCCTTCTCAGAATAGCTGGACTGGCTTTGGTCAGTAGAGATGCTATTTTTAGAAAACAAAATTAGCCTAACAGCTGTGGCCTGCTCTGCTGGGGCATCCCCTTCCCCAGTGTGCCAGTTATCTCAGGATCCCATATGCTTCCATGGCTAGTGCCTCCTCCAATACATAATCTCCTGGTGTCAAGGGGCTTAGCTGTAATACCTTGAGGGATATGAAAGCAAAAGGAGAGATTTAAAGGATTGAGATCAGGGGAAATTGGGCAAAGAGGAATATAAGATGGAAGTGAGGGTTGACTATAGTCAAGGTGTATGACTATATACTCATCCCAAATCCATTCTTTGTATGATTAACATATAAAAATAAAATGGAGGCTGAACATTAAATTGATCTGAATAAAACACTACTACTCACTCATGGAATATACTGTGGGCCAGTGACTTTATTTACATTATCTCAATTGACCCTTATATCAAGTACACAGAATATACATTAATACCACAATTTACTGAAAGGTCATATACAATTATACCGGTTTCAAAAGCTACTTAGCTAGTAAACACTGGGAGTCTTCAGTGGAAACCAAGTCAACTCAAATAACCCTAAATATTCATGTGCTATTATCTTTTCATTTTATCACAGAAGAACATAATAGCAGTCTCAGAATAGTTTCTCAAGGAAAAATGAGTACACATCTGCTTTCTCCCTAGCCATATTCTCAAACATGGGACCCTTGGCTGTAATCCCACCATGCAGCTAATTCTATAAGATCCATCCAATATGAAGAATGTATATGCCAAAGTGGTTAAACAGACAACACTATTTCTAGAAATACTCTTTTTTTTTTTTTTGGTTTTTCGAGACAGGGTTTCTCTGTATGGCCTTGGCTGTCCTGGCACTCACTCTGTAGACTAGGCTGGCCTTGAACTCAGAAATCTGCCTGTCTCTGCCTCCCAAGTGCTGGGATTAAAGGCATATGCCACCACCGCACAGCTTAGAAATTCTCTTGAAGAATTGCATTAGGTCTTTCAGTAACCAGATCACATTGATTGTTAAGATTCTATTCAAATCTTACTAAATTTGAAGATATAAAGATACAAGAGAGTTCCTCACTTGGGAGTTTATAAACTAGTAAGAGAGGAACTTAAGGAATCAAAATTCATATGATAAAAGAAATGAGAGAATCCAGCACATTCCAGTGTCCCAGGGGTTGAAATGATTGTGTTTAGGTCAAAGTTTTCTGGAGTAGCTCTTTAGCTTGGCTAAGTGTGGGGAGATAGGAGAAGCACATGTATAAGGAACAGTATTCACAGATCGTGGTCAACACTACTCATGGAATATACTACAGGTCAGTAATTTTATATAAATGACCTCAACTGATCCCTATATCAAGTACACAGAGTATATATCAATTCTATAACTTACTGAAGGTCATACACCTTTATAGCTGTTCTAAAAGCTACTAAGCTAAAAAATATTCAGAATCTGCATTGGAAACCAAGCCAACTCAAACCATCCTAAACTCTTATGCTTGTAGCTACACTACACATTAAATTGCACTGTTAAGGTTTTATACAGTTCATGGAAACTCCCCAATATTGATAAATTTAACTTTCATTTTATGCTGCATTTGGTCCTCAGTCTGGAAAGCAAGATCTATCTTCGCTATTGTTATATGCATTTTGTTAATAGATGTCCATGTAATCAGTATACATGACTTTGGAAGAGTGAGAAAAAAATTGAAATTTCAAAGAAATGATATATTTATCTTGCCCTAGAAATTTTGATGACTTTTTTCATTTTTTTATTATAGTAAATTACACAGAGATAATTCATCTTAATAATTAACCCTTTTTAGGTGCACAGCTCAGGAGAGTTCGTGTACTTACAGCATCATCTAACTATGGTAAAATTTGACTACCTATTGAACAGTAAATCACCATCTTTTTTATTAAGGCAGAGATTCATACTGTAGCTCATCCAAGTTTCAAATTTGTAGTGTTCTTCCTGGCTCAGACTACAGATATTACTGGTTTGAGTCATTATACCTATCCTCTTGGAATCATTTTGAATAAAAATCTATTTCAATAAACACATATACAAATGTTACAGTCTAAAGATGATGTAGTCAAGTAATATAAAAATATCAGAAACTTTAAACTCTGCCTAATGGATATTCTAGCCATTACATTTTAAATTTGTGGAATGGATCCTAACTCTTTCCTTTCTGTATGTTCTTTTTAAGATTCAAGTCAAACACAAATTGGTGTGTGTACGTGTGTGTGTACAAGTGTATGTGTGTGTGTGTGTGTGTGTGTGTGTGTTGGCCATCAACACACTGCTAAATAGAGCTGAAGAAATGCCCCAGGGGACTGTTTCCTCCCTTTGCTGAGGTCCTTTGATAAGAGACTCAGATAAGCATGAGATCCTCAGGAAAGCCAATAACCACAAGCTTTGCTTTGGGGAAAAAAAAGTCTCAAGGACTGGTGGTCTCCCTCCAGGCATCACCAGCTCTAATCAGAGATTCATCAGCTTGCTTGGAGACAGGTGAATGTTTCATCCTGTTGGTGTCTCTGGAGTCATCTTGCTCAGAGGCAGACTTATTAAATCAAAATGAATTAAACACAGACTAGGAACCATAAATATGGCTGCATTAGAAAAGCATGGTTAACTATCTCCTACTTAGCTTGCCATTTCTTTCTTATAGTAACAAGACTCATAACCCAAACTGTCTATTAATTCTTAGGAACATAGAGAGAGGGCAACATCACGTTTGCCTCCAAGTCTTCAATGTGGAGGGCTATCAAGGAGAAAATGATTGTGATAGACTTAAACAGGTAGACCAAGAAGCAAAAAGAAGAAACAGGGGCAATAAGAGACATGTGAATTTACTTCTTTATTGTTCCCATCATATCTTGGTAAATATGATGAAGAATCCAGGATAATGGCTGAACCTCACAGCCAAATTTTGGAGCCTTCTCTAAGCATGTTCAAATATGCTTGTTTAACTGGTTAATTGTGTTTTTAATCTGGTATAAGGCAAGGATGTTTTGAATCTGTGTTTGTATCCAATATGCTTGGATATTAAAATGAAGTGAACAAAAACATGCACGAGACTCTTCCAGGGTCTATAGACATTAAGGGACATAGAAACTGCATGCAGCTAAAACAGCAAAGGAAGGAATTCCCGGCTGATACTACTGAAACCACCCTCTCTTCCATGGAATGTTGTTTTTTCTTACCTGTGTCCTCTAGATTATATCTGAAGACTATGAGTAAATAAGAGTTGATAGTGTTATTCTAGGGTGGCTGGGTAAGGAGATAAATGAATCTGGGCAGCAGGTACAGAGGACAGGAAATTACTACAGATGTGATCATCCTAGAGTCTCCATGTTCTATCTATCTACCTACTTTATCTATCTATCTATCTATCTATCTATCTATCTATCTATCTATCTATCTATCTTTTATCTCTATAATTTCTAAAATTTCTATTCTTTATTTCAATTTTTACTTCTATTGCTATATCTATCAACATAACTATAATCTCTCCATCATCTATCTATCTATCTATCTATCTATCTATCTATCTATCTATCTATCTATCTACCTATCTATATCTATCTATCTATCTATCTATCTATCTATCTATCTATCTATCTATCTATCTATCTACCTACCTACCTACCTACCTACCTACCAGTGGACTGATATTTCAGACTCTGGTTCTATAGCTTTTATGTCATCCTTGGTCTTCCACATACCATGGGCCCAGACTAAGCTCCTTGTGGAGGTACTTCTCAAACCATTAGGAATCTTAGTATAACCTCTGAGGCTTGATCAGTGACAACAGGATGTAGAACTTGGACAGGCATCTGAGGCTCAGTCAGTTCTTGAAAGTCCATCTCTTTGAAAACATAGACTTCCATCCTCATCAGAGAAGCTTCTCACAGTAGATAAGAATTAACACAGAGACTCATATCAGGTCAGTATGTAGAGAGAGAGACTCTTTGGAATACTGAGTTCTCAATGGAATATCTTCATCAAAGCCCTCCCTTCAAGCCTCATGGATCTATGCAGAAGAGGAAACAGAAAGATTGTAAGAGCCAGAGGATGATTTCAAGAAAACTGCCTTCCCCATACAAAAGGCCAATGCACATATGAATTTGCAGATACTGTGACAGACCCAATAAGACTTGTACAAGTTCCAGCCAGATGGGGTTCCATCACTGTGAAGGGAAGTAGATATAGGGTCTCACTCCTAAACAATAATATATTTGCAATTGATACCAACTGATGAACAGAAAATGAGTTTTCTCCAATGGAATGTCATTGGGTGTATCAACCAAAGTCCAGGGTAGGCTTCAAGCCCAGGAATAGTTGGGTAACACAAAATAGACTCCATGGGTTTTTTGGGGTGTGTGTGTGAGAGCTTTTGGTTTTATTATCCTTTCAACTCAAAATGATTTAGAAATCTATATTATAGATAGTATCAACAATTAAAATTGTTTTTAAAAACATTATATTGGTCAATGGTTTGCTTGGTATGTATATGTATGGTTTATGTGCTTGTACAAGACTGTTCAGTCTGAGTGAGAAGGGCCAGGTTTGGTCCACTTATCATCCTGTCCCTAGCAGATAGTTTCTAAGATGAATGGGGGTGAGCAATTGTGGGATGATAGAATCAGTTAAGTAACTGATTATCAAAGAGAACAATAGGAATTGAACTCAGTCCCTAAGACACCATTGGTGTCTCCTCTATGTTCACAAACCATAGAACCACTGGAATTATATCCAGTGACAGGACCACATTCCTTTAAGAGTACTAGAATGCTGCTTTCTATTGCCTTGCTAGTCTTGTAAGATCCCCTTAGAAGCATCTTAAATGTCTTTGGTGTGGCTACAATGTTTTTCTTTTCAGTAGTTTTGAACTGGATGACTTTAATTCTCTGGGAAAAGAAAACCCAGAAGACTTTTTTAAACAGGTGCTACATCTTACTCATTTTATTTCAATGTGGAGATATTTTTCCTTGAAGAGGCAGAAGCAAAACAGAAATTAAGCTCCATTTTTTCTGTTATCCATTGATAGTATTGAAAATGATTAGTATTAATAACCCATAACCCACTTAATAAATTCCAAAAGTGATCTCACAATTGCCCTATAGGAACATTCTGGGTAAAAGTTGAACTTAAACCAAAAAGGACAGATGGTTTCAGTCATTTATTCAACAATATATTGATCATCTGTTACATGTCAAGAGGCATACAAGGTATTGTAGACACAGAGTTACATTTCTGACCTGGAGGAGCTCAAGACTAGCTGGTGGTGAGGGAGTGGCGTGGGGGCTGGGGAAGTGAGGTGATTCATTAGGCAGACAAGGAACAGACAAGAAGATGGGGCCCATTAAGAGCCAAAATTCATTCTTTGAAGGTATTGCTGAGTAGATCAAAGGGTACTACATATAGGGAACATATCTTGATTTTAGCAGAACTCTATGGTCTCTTATCACCTAATGAGGCCTGCCAGTGATATATTTCACTCAGAAAACAAGCACCAAAGAAATAAAGCATTGGCAGAAAGTGGTGTGTGTCATGTGCTGTAGTAGGGCCTTGGCCTCGACACTGTCCTCCTCTATAAAGCTGCTGTGAGGTAGAGGGTGCACTCAGTAAGTCTGGACACATGAGAAGGAAGAGAAAGTGCCAGAAAGGATGCTGAGGCTCTACAGCAAAGCTCACACATTGTGGAATGACAGGCTTTGAGCAGATGGAAGACCAGACAGCTCCAGTGTTGCTTATGGAAAATGCTTGAGACAGGAATCATTTCCTGTTATTTTTTTATATTTGTGAAGGTTTGCATATGCCTACTGATATTTATCAGAGACGGGACCCAAGTTCAAACATGAAATTCACTCATGTTTCCTGAACACTTTATACATATACTTCAAGACAAATTTATATATTATTTTTGGTGTGCTTCTGTTTTAACTGAAACTTAAATGATTTTCAGTGTGGCAATTTCTGTTTGTAGTGTTACTGTAGTGTAGTGTAATATAGTGTAGAAATACTTAACCTAAAAACATTACATTAGAAATGTTTTGGATTGCACAGTGTAGAATGGAGAAAACTGTGCAAATCCAGAAGTTATAGTTGATCATCAGCTTAATGGAACACAGTCTTTCCCTGTAACAGAAGATGTAATGTGAATGTAAGCATGTCCATGCCTATCACTAATTTAGCCAATACAAGAATGGCATGAAGATTATTTCTTTAGTGTATCTCCCACCAAATGTGAAATTCTTGAATATGAGGGTTGTTTTATGTTTGTTTTGTATTGTTTTGCTTTGTTTGTGTGTATTCTCAGGGCTATCTCAGTTCTTGGAATAAAGGATTCAGTAATGATGGGAAATAAGATAAAAGGGAAAGGTAAGATGGGATGTAAGTCTTCCTCCTAATGACCATGTGATTAATGGTTAATATTAAAGAGATCATAGAAGAAAAATGGAGGTGACAAAATTTGCATCATGAAGGAGTCTTAATGAGAAGGAAATGGGAAAAAATTACTTAGCATAATGAGATCCTGGAACATGAGCCATGTTCCTTTTCTAACCCCTTTTCCAAAAATGGCCGGTAATTAAGAGTATAGAATCCCACAACTTGGGCTCAGAGGCTGGCAGAAGTGTTCCATAGCTGCCTGACTTAATGTGTAACAAAAGTACCTGCACCATCGGTCCATGGAGCAAATCAACTAAAGATGTACAGCTTTGAAACCGTCTTCAGCGGTACCATCCACAGAGAAAGAGCTACTGAGCATTTGCTCTTGTTTTGGCTCCTGTTACCGATAGACTGGATTCCCCAGTTTGCAGTGCAGATTCCGTAACAATATAGACTTCTAGTAAGGAACCAAGTGTTGTTGTTGCTGCTGCTGCTGCTGCTGCTGTTTTGTTGTTGTTATTGTCCCCCACCCCAAAAGAACTAGAAACTCATCAGTGCTTACCTTACTGACATCACACTGTCATTTTTGGAGCAATTCTGGCCATAAAAGCAATGACCACAGCAGATAAAGAAGCAACAGAGAGTTTCCCTGTCACGAGCACCTAAGCCCAGAAACACCCAAAAGAACTTAGTTTATATTGTCCCCCTGCTTGAGAACATAGATGGCTCAGGACAGGCAAGCATCCAACTGGTTAAGCATCATGGTTTAGGAACCCTAGGGATGGAAGGATGGCCCTACAGAATTCCTTGACTCAGCTATGACATTCTGGGCAGTTAGTGCCTCTAGAACTGAGGGTCAAGTTTACAAATTTCTTAAATTTAAAAAGGATGAAAAAAAAAAAAAAGAAGCCATGAAGATCATTTGCTGGTTTTATTTTTATAATCACTTACCTCAGCATGATCTCTTTAAAGTTTGTGATAGCTGCATCCATTATTTCATCTATAAAAATAAAGAGCAAGTGTCCTTATTTAAATTTTACAGTGTAAACACAAGTACTGAATGGAAGACACCAATTCAATGCCGTTATTAATCTTTCTTCTCCGATGAGGGCATAGTCTTTCTTAGAGGTAAGGAAACACTATTTGGGAGGTTTCATAAGTCGAGAAACAGGCAGATTCACTTAAACAATCCTCTCAGCTAAAATACAATAGCAGTGGCATCAGAAACACAGCCCAAAAGGGTCAGGCTGCATGACCTCACTTGGAGCAGACATAGACAATATTCTTCTAGACCTATAGTGTTGCTTCAGCCCCAGAAAGAACTCTGGAAGTCACTCTAGATCCCACTTACCTAGGCTGCCCAGCCCAATCTATTGTGCAATATAGATATACCCAGCAGGATGGAGTAATTGAGGAAATCAGAAGGTAGTAAATGCAATTTCATTCAATGATACCCAATTCAGTTTAATGGAACTGAATTCAGCTAAGCAACATTTCTTGAGCTTCTTATACTTATATTTGTACTTGTATACTTATACTCTTATACTTGTACAATAGTACCAGTATACTAATCTGTGGTTCTGGGTTCTGCCTTTCCTCTTGGGGTGTCTGGGTGCTGCCAGGTTTGGAGAGGACAGGGTGAAGTCTGGAAAGGGTGGGGTCCGCAGTCTGCCTCTTCTCTCTGAGACATCAGACTGGAAGCTATACACCAGGCTGGGATGGGTGAAGTGGGGTCCAGGATGAAGGTGTGGGTTATGTATCTTCCAATTTCTCTCTCTCAGAGTGTTCAATGCTGCTGCATATCTAGCTGGAAGGATGAAGCAGAGTCTGGAATGGGCAGGATCCTGGTCAAACTGGGAGCAAGTGTGTGTGTGTGTGTGTGTGTGTGTGTGTGTGTGTGTGTGTGTAGGGGGAGGCCTTCTCCAAGAATCTTAATGTTGTAGCTCTTTTAGGTGAAGGCCTTTTCTGATGATCTTCAATGAAACCACTGTCTGAGATGACCTTAGCTTGTGTATATTTCTTTACTTGGGGATGGGATTGAACACATGTACTTTATTTGAGGTGAATCAATGTGGTGAGAATATCCAGGGTGGGCAAATGTCATTGGCTGAAGACTAAGACTACTAAAGTGCCTCATTTGCATGGGAAAGAATTCCAGGAGCTGTGCTAAGTACCTGTGAGCACCTGCTTGGGGGTCACTGGGTTAGGAGCTCAGGAGCAGGCATGCATTGCAACAGGGAGGGAGTTAACCTCACTCCTGCCAGTCTCAGGATGAGATGATAATCTCAAATTTTAAGATTCCCTGGGTTTGGACATGCTCCACCTTGCCAGTTCCATGCCAGTTTCTCTGGTGGCAACCACACTAATCTATACAAATGAGAAATGTTCAGGGTGTGTGTGTATGGGGGGGGGGTGCAAATTAAAGTAGCACTCCTGACTTCAGAGAACTCGAAATCTAGTGATATAGACTTAAATTAAATTAACAATAACAGCCTGATTGTAGTGTTCTCAAACGTGGCAAAAATAAATGGGCAAAGAGGGTGCAGAAGAAAAAGCAGTTGTTTTCAGGTAGAGACAACCAGTTCCCTTTGACATATACTATCTCGTTTAATCCTGGGAAGTCAGGGTGGAAACTGACTTAGGTTAGCAAGCTTGGTTCTCAAGCTAGGTCTTCACAGGCTGAAACACTTGTCCACCACATCTAACTGATAGTCCCAGTCCTAGACTGCAGATCTGAAAACCACCACTGTAGAGTCCCTAATATCTTACACATACCAAGAAAAGGCAAATATCTGTGTTCAGATGGGCTTGGGCATGCTCGGATGCGTCTAATGGCTGCAACCGGTCCACACCAGGAGCACTGTATAGCTAGATCACAATAAAAACCACGCTGAGGAAACATGAAATTAGCCCAAGCAGTGGATTTAGTCCCTGCTTTCACATAGCCCTTCTGTATGTGAACATTTTCCAGGGACACCTGCGCCAGGGGCGGTGTTCCTTCAGGCAGAACAAGTGAAGGATGCTGAACTCAGTTCTGCACTCTTATTTACAACACTCACGGTAGGCAGCCAGTGCTTTTGAGTGATGCCCAGGCAAACTGCCAACTGCTTTTGCCTCCCATTAATATGTGCTTCTGCTTTGGTTGCCATAGTTACAGGAACCTCCAATTCTGGCTTCCCCCCTAAATCAAGGTCCAGTATTTTATTTGTGGGAATGCTGCAGTCAGACCCAACATTTCAAACTTGCTCCATGCAAGCAAGGCTCTGTATTCCTATGCCTTAGAATTCAAGGGGAGCAGTCTGAGCAAAGCGAACCCATTTAAAAAATGATGGTGTACTTTTTTATATGATTAAACAAAATGTTACCTCTCGATATTAAAACAGGATAATTTCACCTAATGGGGACTTGGGACCTGCTTTGAGAGGAGCTATTGTCCTCCAGTGGTGAAGAGCATCACAGTTCCCCAAAGGGAAATTTTGATTTCTTTTCAGTTTTCCTTCGAAGCAATCAGAACATAGGACTACAGAGAAGGGTGATCCTAAATACTGTGATCAGTCTCAACTTTATCATTTTGTGCGGCAGAATCACCAGTAGTTCCGCAAAATACCTTCTCATTTTAGCAGCATGACTTTTACAACTACCATATTCAGAAAACTGCTCAGGGAATCCTCGGCCCATTCTGCTGCTAGGATTTTCTGCTGCCTCCACTCTTTCAAGTTCTGCCTTTACAAAGGGTACCAGTTGAGGTCCTGTGAGTTTTCAAGCTCGCAAGCGGTTCACAGATCTATAACCGCCTCCCTAGAGAGATGTGAAGTTGTACACGCTATTCATGTGGCAACTTAAGGGCACACCTCGTTTTTCCAAAACTGCCCTGGCTGTTGAATTTTTGCCAGTTTATCTGCAGATATAGGTGGAGAAATGGAGGTGAGGAATTTGCTCCAAATGATTGGGCCTGAAATCACAATTCTGTGGTCATACACACAACAGTCTCTCTCATTATACGTGTTTTGACTCAACCATGTTTATGCGGAGTCTTCATTTGAATCTTTCTGAAGGCAACTGCATTGATTGACTTTGAATATTTCAAATAGGAGTCCCTATTCAGTCCCACTAAAGCCCAGGCACCAGGCAGCTCTGGCAGTTCCCCAGAGCAAATAATGACTGGATATTTCAATATTCATTCGGAGGATTGCCTGTTCCCTTGGGCAATCGAGCACGTGTTCTTCTGGAAATCAAACAGCAATAGAATCCAGTTAGAGCTGGTCTAAGTTAAGACATTTCAGGAAATATTGCCTTTTCCCCACCTATAAGCATAAATCTAACCACACCACTGTCTATACCCTCTCTACCAAGGACAAAGAGCTTGTCATAATCACCAGTGGATCTGCCTGAAGAAAACAAGGGGTGGGGTGGGGGCTCACATTAACTATTTCCCTTCTGGACAGGATGTAAATAGGGCTGAGCTCTAAACCAGGAGGGCACCTAATGAAGAGAGGACAGGTTAACAGCTCTTGTTTGGCTGCGTGCAGCCTGCTCTTTAGTTGGCATGAGTTTAATTTAGTGCTCGTGTGGGTGGTCATGTGCAAATTTGCAGAGTAACTTGCCTTAACTGTTTATTTACTCGTCCTTTGGAATTTGGCAGACAGCCTGACAGCCAGTCCCTGGCTAACTTATGAAAGTGGAGAATAAGGCAAGTTTATTTTAGACAACCTGCTGCCTCTCTTTGCTCTTTCTTTCCACATCTGTAGCATCCCCTCCCCCAACCCCCAAACTATTTTGCCCCCACACCTCCAATATGCTCAAGAAAGATTTTGAATAAATCATTTGTTATAAGTTTCAGAACACTACCCCAGTGGAGTGATAATGTCTTTTTTTTTTATTATTCAGCCATATTAGAAAATGAGGTATTCCACATGAATAAAATATCTAGATAAATGAAAACCATAACTCCAAGTGCTATTTAAAACCTTGATTGGCTTTGAGAGAGAAGCATTTAGAAATCTGTCCTAGGTATCACTCTCCTTATACACAGAAGTAACAACATAGTAACTGACCAACAACGGGAGATTCTACACACTACAAAATGCTTCCCTGTGTATCTTCTCTTTGGCTTTTATGACTTTAGAAAGAAGGCATTAGGTTTCTCTTTGTGGGCTGGGAATCATGGTTCCAAGCATGTTGCGGTACTATAGCCTGAGGCTTGGAATTGCCAGTCATATTTACAGAAATTCTGTGAGCTCGTGAACTGCAACCATTAATAAAAACTAGACTATATTGAGTTGGTTGGTAGAGAGTTGGGCACAAAAGTATGAGGAGTTTGGATCGTCAGCACTGACGCAAATACCAGGCGGGAGAGTGGCCCATCTGCAATTCCAGATATCTGAGGGAAGTCACTGGAGCAAGCTGGTTAACTAGACTAGGCATATTTGAGATCTCTGGGTTTGAGAGACCCTGTCTCCAGGAATAAAGTACACAATGGAAAGCAATCAGAGCAGACTCCCAATACCAGCCTGGGGCTTCCACATACTCACACCCCTCCCACAGGTGTACATGTGACATGTACATACACATATACACAGACATACAGAAAGAAAAACAATCTATGCGAACTTATAGCCAAACGCACAATTATTAGAAGTAGAGGCCATGCATTATCAGAGCTTGCAATCCTTTTATTTTCTAATGAACAGTGTTCCCGAGGTTCTTTTCCCCCATCTATTATCCTGTGGTGGGGAATATTTTACAACCAGAATCTCCTTGCAGCCTCATGTGTGTGCTAGTAACCGGAGGTAATTCCTAATATCAATCACCTCTCCTCCTTTGACACAACTCTTTAGTTATCTATAATGTTAGTTTCTCTGCCTGTTTATCTGACCATTTTTCTTTCTTCTATTAGCCTCACGGTGTCTTAGAACCTCCTTCGTGGTCCTTGTTCTAGTTCCATTTCTGTTGCTATAATTAAAAAAAAAAAAAGACAACAACAAAGAAAAAACACCCTTACAAAAAGCAAATTAAGGGAGGAGCAGGTTCATTTCCAGTTAGAATTGCACATTATAGTCTATCACAGTGGGGAATTTAAGAAAGGAACTACAGACATCTATCTAGTCACTTCACATCTGCACTCAAGAGCAATGAGGAATAAATGCACACACACACACACACACACACACACACACATTTGCTCACTTGTCCTCAGCTCAATCTCTCCACTCTTATATGGTTCAGGAATCCTGCCTAGGGGATGGTGCTACCCACAGTGTACTGGTTCTTCCCACATCAATGAACCCAAACAAGCAAACTCCCCACAGGGATGTCCACAGGCCAACTGAGTGTAGACAAGTCCTCGTCTCTTCCCAAGTGACTCTAGATTGTGTGAGAATGTCCAAAGTAACTATCACAATCCTCTCATTTTATTTTTGGTGATTTTTACCCACATCAGATGTGCCAGCTTCTGTGTTCATGTAAACAGCTTTCATGAGTGCTGGGAAAGTGGCTTACTGGGTAAGATCACTTGATTTGAGATCATGAGGACCTGAGTGCAACTATGCAATGCCAATGTAAAGTGTCAAGTGTGGGCATGCATGCTTGTCATCTCAGAGCATTGCATGAACATGGAAAAGGAGGATCTGGGAGCTTTACAGTTGCCAGCTTTGCTCCAGGTCCAATGAAAGACCTTGTGTCAAGAATATGGCAGAGAATGATAAAATAAGACACCCAATGGCTTCTTTTGCACTCTACAAGACCACACACATACACAGACACACACATACAGAGATATACACATAATATATACAGACACACATATACACACAGAAATACACACACACATACACATACAGACACATAAAAGAGAAAGAGAGAGAAAGAGGAGAGAGAGTGTTTATATGCTTCTTAAACAATATATATATTTAAAGGCAGATGGCAAGAATTATTACATTACATGTCAAAAAGAGTTTTGTGTATGTGGTTAAGGCCTTGAAGAGACTGTGTTGGATTAGCATGTACCAGAGAGAGAGAGAGAGAGAGAGAGAGAGAGAGAGAGAGAGAGAGAGAGAGAGAAAGAGAGAGAGAGGTCAGAAGTATAAAAGAAATTATGACAACCAAAGCATAACTTCACCATTACAAGCTAAGGTCACAAGCTAAGGAATCTGGAAAAGGCAGGGAAATAGATCCTGTACTAGATTTCAGAAGGTATGAGGCTTTGTTGACATCATGATGCTAAAATACAAGTTGATTTTGGACTTCTCTATTGAAATAAAGATAAGAAAATTGTGATATGTTTAGTATTTACCTTTGTGCTATTAATTGCAAGCTATTTAAGCCTATATGGTGAGACCCTTTCTCAGAAAAACAAAAAAATTCAAGTGTCTTTCCTTATATACCCTCTTACTTGAACTATATAAAAACATCACTGAATATGAATTTAGTATTATTGTTGTTAGAATCATTTGTAGTGGAAGAATGTGAAATTTGGTGACCTTAAGAAACTGACTGAATCCTGTCCCAGTGGCTACAAAGTAAAATTCTGCTTGGCCTCTCTCAGCACTTTTTGTTTCACTTGAGTTTCCTTCCCCCAAAGTGCAGACAGATGTCCTTGCTGTTTCAAGTCCTTGTTTCCTGCCTGTACTTAAAGTCAGTAATTCCACCACAGATAAGGAAAAGCAGTGTTGACTGGTCAACTGATATATCCTAGGTATAGTGCTAAATACTTTGTATGCTGGGGCGTTCTCTGAGATGGAAGCTCATTCATCTTTATGTTCTTCCCCCTCCCCAATACTAAGGAGAAACATTTTTGTGTCTCTCAACCCTAGCTGTGCTAACTTGGCCATGGTTTTCAATGTAATCTACATCCTCATGACTCACACATTCTATCATTAGCTCTGAATGCTCACTGGGGCTCCATAGTCACACAGGTGTCCAGCAGGTATGCCCACTGGCATCTGAAAGTTAGCCCAGATGCAACTGAATCATTGGCTTCCTTTTCCCACAAACTTTCTTCTGGAACATTATAAAGAATGCCAGTGTTCACCTGGATTATTTCTGATTTCTGCCTTCTATACTTCACTATCAGAAAGTTCTGCTACCTACTACCTCTAGGTACCTCTACCACTGTCCTCCAACCTTCCTTGTCACCCTTTCGGCTAAGCTGTCCTAATTCTTCCTGGACTACCATCTGACTTCTGCTGCATCTAGTTCTTTTTCCATGCAACAGTTAGGGTGATGCTTGGCAAAGATCTGCTGCAGAATAAAATCATTTCCTGCCATATCTGCCTTTCTTGATATCCTTCAACCCCAGAGGTAGCCTAGCTTTACCCTGGATAGGCCACACATGCTTCAAACTCAAGGGGTCACATTTCCTATCCCCTATGCTGAGTTGTTCCTCCCTGTGGTCTGTCCCTTCATTTTTCTCCAGCATGTGCTTTAATATCACCTCCTCAGAGAGATCTCTGAACATTCAAATTAGAAAGGAACTACTCTTTCACTTCCCACTCTCTGCCACTTAAGCAAACTTATTTTTTCTCTGCAGCAATACTGATGCCTGCTGTTCTTCATATCTACTGGGGCAGGCTTGTTTTTGCTTGTCTCCTTCAGAAAAACATGTGCTATAGCTTTTGTGTTTTCATTAGATGGATAGATAGTAAGTACTTAGTAAAGACTTTCTGAATGAATGAATTCCTTATAGCAATAGCTAGTCTCCACTCTGACAACTCAAACTCCACACAGGGACTATTCAATAAGATTATTTGAACATTAGTTAACTTTTTTCTTTGATAATTTATTCATGTATAAAACTCTGATTATACACACACACACACACACACACACACACACACACACACACACACAGACTTTACTCTCAATTCCTTCCCAACCTACTATCCTCTTCTCCCTATAAATTCCTTTTGTGCCATTTTTGTGGCCTACTGAAGAAGGGAATTGACATAATTTTTGAATTATGTCAATTGGTTGTTTAATTTGAGATGTAAATATTCTTATTTTACAGAGAGATTATGTACACAACTGAGCAGAGCCTTGATTCCAGATTTCTACATCAGAGTCTTAGTTACTTCCACTTCCCCCTAGGGTGTCTACTTCCCTCTGCTCTGTTTGGGGTCTTAGAATAGCTCTGACAACAACAAAAAGGTCTCATTTACATATGTGTTCATACAGGAGATCTCAGGTGGGTTGGATTTGGCAAATTCCAAGTACCAAGTCCTGTCATAGGCACAGGCAACAGAAGTCCTGCCCTGGCCCCAAACAACTGTCCTAGCAATGCACAGTGAGGGGTTCCTGGTCAAACACCTATGAAACAATCTCTAGAGGTGGACCCTCACTGCTCTTACTTAACATGGCACCAGAAGTATTAGCTGGGGCAATGAGATAAGAGAGATCTATAGCAGGTATACAACTGGGAAGAGAGGCAGCCAAATCATGCCTATCAGCAGATGATATATAGGGACAAGCTAAAGAGTCTGACAAAAGACTGTGCAACTGATGAACAAATTCAATAGGCTTGCTCAATACAAAGTCAGGACTGAAAAGCAAGTACCATTTTAAATAAACTAATAATGAAATTTCTGAAAAAGGAAATGAAAACCACAACATTCACCATAATTACAAAATACCCAGGGATGAGATGAGCCAATATTTTCAAGGTCTTCTATATCAAAAAGCAGGAATAACAATGCAAGCACTTGAAGAATACATTCCACTCTGCTCCACACACAATAGAAAGCCGTCCCCCACACATAGACTCAAAGGGTTACTATTGATTAAGTGTGCATACTACCCAAGTTATCTATATGTTCAGTGCAACTCCCATCACAATGCTAATGACATTCTACCCTTCTGTATTCATTTTTAATACTGAAATTATGTAATATGTTTGAGAGAGTTCTACCTCATTTTATGTGTGATTTGGCAAAGATACTTGATCCAAATGTTGACTTTACATGTAAGCATTATACTGTAAAATGTTAATAAAATGTTAAAGCTTCTCAAACATACATTAATCACCTCATTTATTGAGGAAGCTTGAATTAGTGACAATTGAAATCCCCTCTGTGGGTGACTACTGTTGTAAGGGATAACACATTCTGGGCTTGATTTCATCAAATGATTAGTTCAGCATTGCCAGTTAGGGGTTTCAGAGGACAGCAATGATATACATACATTAAATATCTAGTTTCTAAACTCTTGTTAGGGTTATTTTACAGATGAGCTATTATTATGTAGCCCACCAAAGTCATGTTCCTCCTGCCTCATTGTAAGAACTGGAGTTGCTAACATGTGCCACCATACCCAGCTTGGATCCATGTTTTCATGAATGTAGCTAGTAAGCATGCAACAGCTGTATCCATGTAATCTCATTAGAACACATCTTTATATTTGCAAAAATGTATGTTATTTTAAAGTTGGTGACATGTTCTATCATGCTTTTATTTATCTCAAATAAACACTACTTTCAAAATATAAGTAAGTAAGGGTTGTTTTCTAAACTTATATTGATTTTGATCTTCTGGCATGTCAGTGTTTAGAACCTGGCATTAGCACCTGTGTCTTTCAGGATTATGAACCTAATTGCTTCACTGTTTTCACTTACAGATGGTTTAATTTTCCTTAGATGTTCAACTTCTTCCATCTTAGTTTTCTCTATCTGTTCAGAATGCTTGTGAAGATTAACTAATGCTGGGTATGTGTATGTGTATGTGTATGTGTATGTGTATGTATATGTGTATACTCTTAGTCAGGGTTACTATTGCTGTGATAAAGCACCATGACCTAAACAATTTGGTGACAGAAGGGTTTATTCGACTTACATTTCCACATCACTGTTCATCATCAAGGAAATTCAGGACATGTACTCAAGCAGGGTAGGAACCTAGAGGCAGGAGCTGATACAGAAGCCATGGAGGAGGAGTGATACTTACTGGCTTGCTCCTCATGGCGAGTTTAGCCAGCTTTCTTATAAAACCCAGGACCACCAGCCTAGGGATGGCATTACCTACAATGGGATGGGCCCTCCTCCATCAGTCACTAATTAAGAAAATGCCCTACAGACTTGTTTGCAGCCTGGTCTTATGGAGACATTTTCTCAATTGAGGACTCTTCCTTTCTGATGACTATGATACATTGACATAAAACTAGCCAGCACATATGCATTTATTGTTAGTCTATTTTTAGATATTTATAAGATAATATGGTCTTATCTAAGTGTGAAGACCCATGGGTTAGTTAGATCAACAGCAAAACGGAGTTTTGTTTTTATGCAATGATAGCTTGCTCTTCTGGGCAGTAAGAACACAACACTGTAAGGAAGAAAAGAAAAAAGTGTGCTTTCACGGGAAGCTGACCCCAAATCAAGGGTCCAGGTGCAAGTGTTTTACTTAAGAAATGATTCACCGGGCAGTGGTAGCACACGCCTTTAATCCCAGCACTTGGGGGGCAGAGGCAGGCAGATTTCTGAGTTCAAGACCAGCCTGGTCTACAGAGTGAGTTCCAGGACAGCCAGAGCTAAAAAGAGAAATCCTGTCTCGAAAAACCAATAAAAGAAAAAATAAATAAAAGAAATGATTCCATAAAGCAGCAACAGGAGAGAGGAGCAGATATGCAGTCAAAGAAAGTGTGATTGTAGCCTAATCTTGTAGGAAGGCTCTATAGCACTGTTCAATGCATGCCTTAAAGCTACCTAATATGTGGCCACCAGAGTTGAGGACATCTGAATACTCACTCTCACTGTTCTAATGCTTCTGGAGGTGAGTCATTCATTATTGGCACTCCATCTCTCTCTGTCTCTGTCTGTCTGTCTGTCTGTCTGTCTGTCTGTCTGTCTGTCTCTCTCTCTCTCTCTCTCTCTCTCTGTGTGTGTGTGTGTGTGTGTGTGTGTGTGTGTGTGTGTGTGTGTGTGTGTGTGATGGGGAGGATTTTCTTCTAGTGATGAAGAACCTAGGATTCAGATAGCACAGCTATTTTCTGAGCTGTCTTGTTATTGCAGATTGGCTGCTCATGATGCTAAGCATTGGACTCCTGTGTCTAAAAGATGATTCTTCAATGTCTGATGAACATGATGATAGTTTATACAGAGCAAGTAGCTAATGGGTAAGAAATCATAGTTTATGTCCAGAAGGTAGTCATATCTGAGTCTCTTGACAAATTGAAGTTATTAAGCACAAGTATAATTATAATGTGCCACATGGCATAGATGGGAAATCGGACACAAGGACATGATGTTAAAAGGCACAAAGGAAGACTTGATGCCTTTGATCTGGAATATATAAATTTATAGAAAACTCTCAGTAATGAGAAAAGATCCCAGGATCAACAATTCCTGGAAATCAGAAGCAAAATTCCTTCATATTTAGTCAGAGGCATTTATAATGGGGGCCTTTAAGACTGGTTATATGTGGCTTAATTGTTCTTGATGTGTTTTTATAAGAACTCTTGCCACCTTCCAGAATTTTCATGGAAACTTGATGGGAAAAAACCACCCTGTGAACTTTTTCTTTTCTTATTGCAGCAAGAAAATAAATAAAGATGAAACTGTGTATATATCTGAAGTCCAGATAAGATTTCCTCTGTGGTTCTCACTAATATAGAAAAATCTATTTAAATTTTTTTACTTCCCCTTTCCTTTCAAAGCTGGTCCAGTTAGCCTTGGCTTCTACTCCTCTTTCTACTGTTATAAAACAAAATGGAATGTTTGCAGGGAAAGGACAAGTCTGAGCAGTGACTCAGAGGAAACAAGCATTTATAAAACACGCTTCCCTGAAGTCTCAGTACAAACATGGCCATGGCTTTGTTCCAGATTGGACAGGGCAGCATGCTCACTGGGGTGGCCCTTGGCAAACTGGTGTTATAGGGGTCTTACCAGAGACAAGACCTGGGCTGCAAGTGGCCTTGAGACAGGAGCCTTCCATGGTGATCTTTCATCTCTAAGAGTCAAAACAACAATGCCTATAATGAAATCAAACAGAGAAAAGGGGGCTTTGCTGGAAGGGAACATTCTCTGGGCTGAAACTTCTGTAATGGCAAAGACCTTCCCAGCTGTATTCTTCATAGCATGCCTTTGCCCTAGGATCAAGGTATCTCTCTAGACTACAATGTATTACAAGGACATTTGGTTTTAGCTCTGGAGTCAGTGGGATTTAGTTTTGAATCCTGATTTGCTACTTTGTATTTTTACTTGACTAGTGTTTAGGAAGGACTGAGTTTTGTGGTAGGCATGGTTTCTACTAAGTGCCTAGAATAAACGTGAGCCGGACAGACAAGGTCTCTCTTCCCCTGTGGTTATTTTCTAAATAAAAGGAGAAAAATATACCCCAAAGAACAACCAGAGAGATGAACTGAGAGTGATGGTGACATTGTTATAGGAACAAATTAGGGCACTGTGCTGGATGGCCAGAGAAAGGTTTCACAGATGGCAAGAGGGTGCCCTCTGTGAAATTCCATTTGATATCTGAATGACAAGAAAGTCAGCCAGGTAGGACCTGGCCTGGCACAGGCTTGTTCATGAGCAAGAACAAAGTGGGTGAGAACATTGAGGGGGGAATTGGGAAGTACAGAGGGTAAAGATGGCAGCCATCTTTGAGAGAAGCCAGTCTATTTCTACCCTTGAAGCTAAGTGTTGTGACCATTAAAATATATAACAATCCTGAGTCCATACTTATATGTTCCTGCCAGCTTCTGTCTTGGTTTCTCTGTGGCCCAAACCAGATGTCCTTGTAACAACTATAGTCTAGGGAGATAAGGGTCACCATGGTCCTAGGGCAAAAATATGCTATGTAGAAGACAGAAGTGAAGGTATTTGCCATTAAGGGAGTTTCTATTTTTTTCTGCATCACAGCTCCTGCATCTAAGGCTCAGGGAACCTCTCAGAAGAGGGGGTATAAAGGTTGTAAGAGCCAGAATCCCAGAAAATCTGCTTTGAAATCACTACTACAAATGGCTATATAAACAAGACTATAACAATGACAATATCCAAAGATGTGCTAATATGGATGGGAAGAAATGTCACCTAGACAAGAACTACAGACAACTAATTTCTGCAGTGATGACTGGGAGAGAGAGAAATAGCCTCTCTCAGAAATGAGCCTCCTTATTGGTTGTCTAATATAGAGTGGTCAACCCTGAAACTGTATATACACAAATAACAAAGATAGACTCAGCAGGTTTATTTATTTATGCATACATATACACACATGTATATACACATTTATATGTACGCATATAACAATAATAAAGGAAAAAAGTCAACAATTTGAGAGGAGGTGCATGGGATGGGGAGGGGATGGAAGGAAGAGAGGGAAGGGAGACAGTGATGTAATTACATTTTAACTAAGAATGTACAATCTTTTTAAGGTGACATTCATGATTTATGTCTTATAAGCACTACTTGCAATCACTGTGATTGTTACAATGCTGCTGTTACTATTTTAAACAAGACTATTTAATATGAGAACTTCACTTGAGATATAGTTGCTTAAAATCAAATTTGTGCCACTTGAACTGAAATGTCATACTGCTTTGGGGTTTTAATTTCTTTCAGTGTTGGAGAGATAATCCAGAGCTGTGCACATGCAGGTATGTGCTCTACCACTGAGCTTTCTCTGCAGATTTCTGTGCTTATTTTGAATCACAGAGCTCTAAAGCATAGAGATAGGTGTTGTGTTAGTTATACCTTACATGGCAGAGCAAGATGCTAGGTGAATGATTTTCTTCACTCATTTCTAAATCACTGAGATGGTTTTTAACATGATCTTTGCTATTTCAAAGTGTGATTTCATAGTAATATAGGAATAATCTACTTAAAAGACAACCAGAAGTTGAGGATGTAGCGCGTTGACAGAGCACTTGCCTGGCATGTACAGGGCTCTGAATTGGAGCTTTGACACCATAAAGTACCAAATATACTTAAAATAAAAATAAGTAATATCTAAGCTTCACGTTCATTAATTTTTATTCTAATCATTTAGAATTCTCACTCATCCATTCTCATAAAGGCCATGTATATGAAGCCTTGAAGGCATATGCAACTTTGTTTACATATCTCCAGTAGTGGCAATAGATAGTTATTATAGGGAGGAAGACACTAAGAGAAGATTGTATGAATTATTGCTAGTATTCTTCAGTTGGAACAGTAAAAACCAGCCTCAGCGAAGGATAACAGCAGCCTCTTAACTTGAGCTAGCACGGTGCATACAAAGAGGCCATTCAAGTAAAAAAAGGGAGGATTGGGGTTAAATTGAATGAAAATAATTGCAATTTTATCAGAAACCAAAGTTCACTGGAAAGGAAACACAGGTAATACAGGGTCCTCAAATCTTATCCATATGGTGGGCTATTTTAGATTATTTATATAGTCCCTTTTCATATTTGTGCATTACCAGTGCACAGACATAAACAAATGCAGACTGGAATTTACATCTATACAACAGTGTACTTTTTTCCTTGTCAATATTCCCTAAACAACACAGTATAGCAGCTATTTTCACAGTGTCTACATTGTATTAGACATGATAAATGGCTTAGAGGTGGTTTTAGAATACACAAGGAACACAGGAAGGAGGAACTTGGAGTTCAAGACCAACTTAAGATACATAGTCATGAAAACCAAGATCGGGGAATGTAGCTTAATGGCAGAGGTCTTCCCCAGCATGGCCAAGGTCAAGAGTTCAATCCCAGTCACTGCCAAAATAGGGGTTTATATGAGAAGACATGTATAGTCTGTATGCAAAACTACAATATGTGAGGAAGGCCTTTAGGAAATATAGAGGAATGAAGTTACTACTATTATTACTAATTTTTATTATTAACAGAAGAAAGCAGGTTAGATAGTCTGTTTAAATTAACATGCCTTGTCCTGCGAGCAGCTGCCCAGAGATGATTTTGCATTTTAGACAGTATATAAAGGTATGCTTGAAAACTTAAACCTATAGGAATATCAAACATACAGAGAACAATCATTGTCCTTGTAAATCCTCTGTACTAGGAACTAATGGAGTTCCAGGCAGATGCTCTTTTGACCAGTGTGGGATCAGAATAAGATTGTAAGGCAAAGCACAAATGTTCCTTACATTTTTTGGACTTCTTGATTAAATCCTCTCCATCCCTGAACAGAATATGATGTTCACATAACAAGCAGGAGTCCTAAAAGGACACCATGCTCTACTGTTGACCACCGGACAGTAGCTATGCCTGGCAGTAGCCAGCCTCAAGAAGTGAATACATGAAGGAGCTAGCAAGTGAGCTTCTTTCTCCTTGACTTATTCACTGAACTATTCGGAGTTTAAGTTATTGGCAAAATTTTATTGTCTGCCTTGCCCAGGCACTGAACAGTGCTTTTAAACCCCAACAACTACAAAATCAATTTGAAACCTTTTAAAGACTATTCTTTCTAGAACTCAATGTGTGATTTAAATCATCTCTTCATTGTCAACCATCTCTAGGACAATTCCACTTGTATGTCAAAACAAGAAGACAAACATCTCTCAAATGCAGTGCAGACAAATTGCCTGCAGCTATCTACCATAAAGGAGACAGAATGATCTTAGTTTGTACTTTTACATGCATAACAACAGTTTTTAGACCCCCTAGGCCAGACAACTTCCCTAGAGTAATATTAAATAATTGCTTGACATCTCTTTCTTCACAAAACATACTAATATGCACACTTTCATGCATGGGCTTTATATTCTTTTATACAAAGTCAAACCATAAAATAAATGTTAGGGTTTATAATATAAATGGTTCTTCATGACCACAGATCTGAAAAAAATTATACCCTGAGATGTAAATCAGAGGTAGTAAAAATAACGTTATACAAATATTGCCATTGGCAGTGTACTTCCCCTGCTGTTCACAGAGCCAGAGGGTAAAAGATGACTCGATGTGACTGCATTTGATAATTTACATAGAATATCTTGGAATATCTTATTCCAAATGATCTTATTTTGGGGAAGAATCTTCCAAATGTACACCATACATTCTAGATTTTCCATCAGAGTTCGACCTTTTAACTGACCTGCATGAAGGAAGGAATTGACATCTCTGATAATTTTGAAATACAGTCATGAGGAAAAAAAAAAATCAAAACTACCAGAAAGGTGTTTCCATAGAATTCAATTCATACAAAATCAGCATTGGACTTGTTGCTATGTATCTATGACTTTAAGTTAAAAGATCTTCATGAAAAAGAGATAGTCTCTAAAACCTCAACTAAAACTGTATTTATCAGCTTCTTTTGTTTATTTTGTTGTTTTTTGGTAATCAGATCATAAACCACAGGCCAGCTTTGGAGAATAAGTCTCTCTCTCTCTCTCTCTCTCTCTCTCTCTCTCTCTCTCTCTCTCTTGCTCACTCTCTTTCTCCCTCTCTCCTTTTCCCACTCCTTGTGCTTGTTTTTCTTTTGTGTGTGTGTGTGTGTGTGTGTGTGTGTGTATGTGTGTGCGGGGGGAGAGAGAGAGAAAGAGAGAGAGTATTTTCTTCCCAAATCAAATTACTAATTGTACTACTTTGCAAAACACAAAACAGGGGATTTAAGGGAAATGATAACTTATAGACAAATATACTGGCTCCTATATAATAAGTACAGTTCATTAATTTAGAGCATTTTCCTGTATAGATTTTTTTCTAATATAGAACACATACACACAAAACTTCCTTTACACTACTGAGTAATGTCTTAGACTCTCACTAGAGGCCCAGTGCAGGCTTAGTATCTTTAAGACATGATCATGGCAAGTGTCCATCTCATGGTCCTCAGGGTGAGTAGAGCTAAAGGAGACTACTGGTAAACCCACGTGTCTATACAAGCAAATGTTAGAGGTCCCTATGATTGTGGCTATGCAAGGAGTTGTGGTTTTGTTTCTTAAAACCACCTTCACCCTTTCTCCTCTCTTGGATGTCACTGTCCTTTAGAAATCCTTCTCTTCCTTAAGAATTAACCCATGGTTGCCAGCTTCTGTAAGAAGTATATCCTTAAAGTAGTTAGAATTGGCCACTCCTAGCCCTGCAGTCTTACTTTATGTTCTGTATTATGGGAGTTAATCACGTATAGTTCAATTAAGGTTCATATTTGCACATAAAACGGGAAAATGTCTTCAGTACCTGTAGGGCCACATTAGACCTTTTGTTTCTTGGGAAACACCAGTCTCAAGAATACTGGCATCTATTCACTGAACTAGTACTTGATATGACTATTAAATGGATGATTGCACATGGAGAATCTGAATCATAGAATCATGGGATTGAATAAAAGCTTCAAGGATATTTGTATTATTTACAAAGATAGTTTACCAAGATATTTTTTAATGCATTACATTTCTTAATTCTGTATGACAGTTATTATTATCATAAACTTATGTGTTGGTTAGTCAAGGAACAAAGACCACAGATAGCAAGTAAATCACACACCTGGTATATTAGAGCATATGGGTATAGATTATTTATGGTGTTCCATGATATTTCATTCTGAGATTATGCCATGCAACACCCATCTTTATTAGCATGAACATTTGGATTATTGGTTTCCATAAAAACTAAAATAGCCATGATCAATTCTTATATTCTCTTGATATATAGGAGTAAGAAATTTTATTTTTTCTAGCCACACTGAGTTAAAAATATTTTATTATTTTCCATGACAAGGGGCACACAAATAATATATGTGCATATTTACATAGATTTCCAGTTGTACTATATACTCTAAACCCACTTATTAACTGATGCATTCTTAGTGGCTAGATTAGAGCATATGCTAAGAGCTCAGAAAATACTTGTTGAACAAATGAATGAATGCATGAATGAAAAGGTCTTTGTTGTTTGATTTTTTTCTTCTTTCATTAATTAATTTCTTCACTTTACATGCAGATCACATCTCTCTCCTCAACTCCTGGTCCCCCTCACACAGCCCTATCCCCACCCCACCCCCTTCTCTGAGAAGGTGGAAGCCTCTCTGGGTATAAACCCACTCTGGCACATTAAGTCACTGCCAGTCTAGGCACATCCTCTCCCACTGAGGCCAGACAAGGCACCCCAGTTATGGGGACAGGATCCACAGGCAGGCAACAGTCAGAGACAGCCCTCACCCCAGTTGCTGGGGAACCTGCATGAAGACAAAGCTGCACATCTGCTATATATGTGCCATGGCAGGGGGCTAGGTCTAGCCTATGTATGCTCTTTGGTTGATGGTTAAGTCTCTGGGAGCCCCCAAGGGTCCAGGTTAGTTGACTCTTGGTCTTTCTGTGGAGTTCCTATCCTCTCTGTGTCCCTCACTCCTTTCCCCAACTCTTCCACAAGACTCTGTGAGTTTCATCTAAGATTTGGCTGTGGGTCTCTACATCTGTTTCTGTCAGCTGCTGGGTGGAGCCACTCAGAGGACAGTTATGCTAGACTCCTATCTACAAGCATAACAGAGTATCATTAATAGTGTCAGGGACTGGTGCTTGTCCATGGGATGGGTCTCTATTTGGGCCAGTCATTGTTTGGCCGTTCCCTCAGTCTCCTTGTTCCTGCACATCTTGTAGGCAGGACACATTTTGGGTCAAAGGCTTTGTGGGTAGTTGCTGTCCTTATTCCTCCATTTGGAGTCCTGCCTGGCTACAGGAAGTGGCCAGTTCAGGCTCCATACACTCAATTGCTAGGAGTCTCAGCTACAGTCCTCACAGACTCCCTGAAGCCTCCCCCATCCCAGATCTCTGGCATGTCCTAGAGATGCTCCCTACCACACCCCCAACCCCCACAAATTTCCATTCATTCTCTTGCCCCTCTTTCTTTGGCTATCCCTATGTCTGACCCCATCCCCTGTTTGTTCCCCTCCCCATCCCCTCTCTCATCTAGTTCCTTCCCTTCATCCACCTTCAATTACTATTTTATTTCCCATTCTGAGTGAGATTTAAACATCCTCCCTTGTGGAGCAGAGTGTGTGGAATAGCCTTGAATGTTTTGGTACAGGAGAAAACTTCCTGAACAGAACATCCGTAGTTTAGTCACTAAGATCAACAACTAATAAATGAGACCTCATGAAACTGAAAAGCTTCTGTAAGGCAAATAACTATCAATAGGACAAAATGACAGACTACAGATTAGGAAAAGATCTTCACCAGCCCTACATCTGACAGAGGGCTAAGATAAGTAAATAAGATATCTAAAGAGCTCAAGAAGTTAGACACCAACAAACCAACAAACCAAATAACTCAATTAAGAATGGGGTACAGAGCTAAACAGAGAATTCTCGACAGAGGAATTTCTAGTGGCCAAGAAACACTTAAAGAAATGTTCAATGTCCTTAGTATCAGGGAAATGGAAATCAAAAAGACTCTGAGATTCCACCTTATACCCATCAGCATGCCTAAGATAAAAAATCTCAAGCGACAGCACATGCTGGAGGATGTGGAGCAAGGGGAGCACTTCTCCATTGCTAGTAGGAGTGTCAAACTGTACAAGCACTCTAGAAATCAATTTGGTGTTTTCTCAGAAAAAATGGGAATAGTTCTACCCTAATACCTAGCTATACCAATCCTGGGCATAGACCCAAAAGATGCTCCACCAAACTACAAGGACACTTGGTCAACTGTGTTTATTGTTTGATTTTAAAGTAAACCACCCTGTTAGAATTTCCAGTAACAGAAAGAATCATTGTGAATATTTTAGAAGCACTCAATGAACTATTCAGAGAATTGCATTCTGATCTAAGACCTGACAGTACCAGGCTATGAAATTCTATGCAAATCATGTAACCTTTCTAATTCTGAGCAGCATCATTTATAGATGGAACAATGATTTATGAGACAATGATCTATAGATTAGTCTAGGATATTTATACAAAGGTTTCTAAATCACGAATTTATACATATGTTACCTATCATTATCCTTCATAGTAAAAATTCCATACAATTGTGGATATTAAAAATGAGCCTGAAGTAAAATGATTGTTTTTTTCCATCAGCAGCCTTTGAGGTCAGGCACAGAGCCTAATAATGAAGCTGAGACAAAAGAGAAGGAGAGAGTTCAAAGCTTTGGGCTTGAGCTCATAGACTTCATGTGGTGGGTGTGTGGCATCAGGCTTTTGCTGCAAAATCCAGCTATTTTTAACTTTAAGCAAGTTTAAAGCATATCTTTTTAAGTAGGGCAACCAAGATAGTGCATTACCCTTCCCAACCAGCCTGCTGTCTAGATGAAATATTCATCTTTTGTGTCAAAATAAGAAGTGATATATATATAGTTTGGCACTAAGAAGGGATAGAGTCTTCAGTGGGTGAGTCCTTTAAAAAGTCCTGGATATAAAATAACCATAGCAGAAATATCCATTTATATTAAAGTAAGCTTATATAGTCTAGAGAAATGAGATCTTTTTAGCTTGGATTCACACGGACAAGCATAGACTATCTGCTAGAAACCTTTTCATCTGTGGGGTTTCAAAGCAGAATAATAGAAATGACCCAGGATTTGGAAGTAGCTTTTCCCTGCCTCACCTAGATTTAAAAGCCTTGGCCTCTATTGTGCCATCTGTGAAATGGATGACTAACAATATTGTCCTTCTCCTGATGTATGAATTACGTTTGGTTATCTGAGTGAAGGACATGGGTAAACAATAAAGTCTGGTACAGATTTCAGTGTTCTGAGATCCCAGTTATAAGGTGAGTCTCGTTATAGTAAGGGGAGGCTGACATTAATGCTCACAGTGAGTAGTAATGGCTGTCTCCTTCCTGTGGCTCCCCAAGTGTCCCTTGCCTTCCTGCCTCTGTCCTGCCCCCAGATCCCTAGTTTGATTGTTCAGCTACACGCCCAAGGTGCTTTGCATCAAAGCTGGGGACATTACTTCCCTCAATTCCTCTGAATTACGTGTCTCTTCTTTCTGTGTTGTTCTCAGCTGAGGCTCCACTTCATCTTTCTGAAATACTAGAAGGTCCTAGCTCAGTGGGAGCCAGAGGAATTTTTTTTTCCTTTATTCTCCTTTGGAGCCTCGAGATAGGCTTTGATGTGGACTCTGGATAAAATTTACATGGCCATAGAAATCCACTGTGAAGACTAAAGAAGCAAAAGCCCAGAAGGCAGTTTTTGCTTCTCTTCAAACTGCGTATAGGTGTTATGACAGTTTTACATAGATTTACATATCCCACAATTCATCTGGAAAAAGCACAAACCTCTCTCACTCTTTGGCGAGTTCTGTGTGACAGAGCCTGAGCTCATCGTTCATAGAAGCCTGTGGAGAGTTATCTGTGGCTTTAATTCTGTCTTATGTCTACTGTGAGAACTTAAATACATTAATCTGAAGAAAAAACAGTGTGTTCTTTAAAAGAAACAGTGTTTAAAGATTTTTAATTGAATATGGAAAGCATGCGTTGACTGTAGCCAAGAAAGAAACCCAGCTGGATGGTGCTTTGTGGCCGACTTTTTCTGTAGGGCCACCCTATATAGTCGTCTTACTAAGCCTGAGCTTCCTATTCCTCTCCTTTTTTTTTTTTTTTTTTTTT
>NW_022196906.1:45735369-45741900 GCF_008632895.1 Mastomys coucha | reverse complement strand
TGGAACATACCTTGTCTGGTCTAACTGGCTATGACTACTCTGTTGAATGAAACACTCTGCATAAAGCCCCCCCTCCCCCTAGCCTCCTATCAACCTGCCCTTGATTTAGATAGCAGTGCTTTGCAGAGAATAGCTTGGCTCATCCCAACTCTTTCCAGCAGAAGGGAAACATGACTGGCAGATCCAGGACACAGAGGTATCAGAGCCCACTGAACAAGAGGGAGAGAGATTGCACTGAGTAGAATGTCTCAGTCCGAGCACCCTCTCAAATCTCACAGTTGCAATCCTTACCTCCTCTGACCTCTACTCCTAACAACATGGTTCCTGAAGGCAGGCATATGTAACTCTCAGAGTCATTCTCCACCTCTCTCTCTCTAAAATACACATTCAGTTCCTTAAAACTCTAACAATAACTGAGAAAGTCATTCTGATCAGGCCATAGTGGGTAGGGAGAGAAGGCTCTAATAAAAAGATAGTAGCCCAAGGAATTTCTTCTAAGATCGTTAGAATTGGATCCAATACTGAGTGTTATTTCCCACTTCAAAACCCACATCTCACTCCTGTACTTACAACTATGAGACCTTGAAGAGGAAAAGCCTCTGAGCTTTCATGTGTGTAATGTCAATCGACCTCTGCAGTCCCACGAGGGTTAAATGAAGAATGGCCTGCAATGTGTTCAGCTCTGCTGCAGGCACACCACACGTGCTCCATATATTTTAGCCATTTTTATAGCATCTACACGATTACTTTGCCCATGAATTTCACAGATGTGATTCAATTAACATTTCTTCAGGGCTCACATTATGTGAGGTTCTTCACAAAAGCCACATGAGGCACCACCAATGACTTAAAATTTCCCAAATTAAAGTCATTCATAAATTTTAAGATCCTCTTGATTATGGTTTCTATTCTTTATCTTTACCAACATATATATGTTAGGTTTTATATATATACATATATTTATACACATACATATATTATATACACACATATATTCTATATACTATTAATCATAAATGCAGACTCTTAAAAGCTATTGACTTTAGGCACCCCAAGTTAGAGAAGATTTCAATAATACATATGCAATTGTGATGGAATTTTGAAAATTAATTTCTAAATAATGATAAAAGTTCGGAGAAATATACCTAAAGGTCATCATCAAGGCAGGATATCCTGCTTAAAAGTTACTAGTCTATGCAATTCATACACGACATTTCTTCTCAAAACAAATGTACCCTTATTTTTCTTGAGTGAAAATTGGATGCCAGCTCATATCCTTCTGAACTCTCTCTGCTATAAAGAAACTTATCAGTGTGTGTACAGGGCAGAGAGGAGGAAGCAAGGAAGTGCTTTTCGGTTTCGACTTTCCAAAGGGATTTTATCAACAACAGTGAGCGTGCTTGAACAGTGTGGTTTCTCAGTGGTTTAACTTTTCACCTACCCTTCACGCACACAGCCTCTTGATCCGTGTTGAAACGTGTTACATGATGTTGTGAACCTACACACATCCTAAACAGGAGTACTTGGTAATAAACAAGACTCTCATGCAATGAGCCAGTTTTCAGGGGGGTGTTTAGGAAGCATTTGTTGACTGACTAAAATACACTGTATGTGTTCATTGTACAAAGAAATGTGTAGAGAACAGGCCAGTTCCAAGGTCATTTTATAGAGCATGTTGTTCAAATACTATTTAACAGTAACTCACTTTCTATTATAGTCCACTGCCAATTAAATCTGTGAACAGAAAGAGAGTAGACTTGGATAAGAGGGGAGGTGGGAAGGAACTGGGAAGAGTCAAGGGAGGGAAAAAAGTAATTAGGGTATATTATGTGGAAAAATTCTATTTTAAATAAAAGAAAAAATGTTTATAGAACCTTTGTTTTATGCCTGGGAAGCAGGACACCCAAAATGTGCAACAAAAGGTAGTATATAAACTGCACACACATATGTAGACATGCATATATTACATTGTATTTATTAATTAATATATTTATAATAATTAAAATTATACTAAATAAATAAATAAAATATAAAATATATTTTAAAGTATGTAATATATTATATATAAATTTATAATTGTTGGTGTCTCTCACATGTTTCCTTTGTACATTTGTTTGAAACATTATAAATATAACCTTCGAATTCAGAGATATTTAATATTAACCTTTTAATAGTCATGTAATTGAAAAGACAGTTGTAATTCCCTGACTGAGGTCTTCTGGTTTACCCAACATACACCTTCTAAGATTATTTGTAAGGCCATCATTGACCACACAAAAACCAGATGCTTAAACACATGGTTGACTGTGTTCCTTTACTATGTATCTAGTAAACAGAAACAGAGATTTACTTTTGGCATTAATTTGATATACATCTTTCAGAGATGTAATCCTGTATTGTTTCCTCATATATGAGCTTTATGCAAATGTCATCAATTTTGACACTCCATATTGTTTTGTACTCTAATTTTATAGGTACTAAAATACTTTGCTGTTTATAAACAAATACATATGTGAAGGAAATCTTACACAACATATCTTGGAAGGAAATCCTTACCAGCTACTATGCATTCTGATCATTTGCCCATAGCTATGCTATTGTATGTTTTAAAACAAGAGTGGTATTTCGGCTTATGATATTGACTTTATTCTCTATCAATGTATCACGGCTTTTGTGTTGTTTTCAGTATCAGAAAGAAGCAGACTGACTTGCTTGAGATCACATACCTAGGAAATAGTAGAACAAAGACAAAAATCCAGGCAGCCTTGATGCCAGAACCTATGCCATTAGCATAGAGCACTCACTCACACATGAATGCAGGGACAAGAACCTGCCTGAAAATAGCTCTACAGAATCCAATCCAAAGTCCATGCAATGCATATTCATCCCCCCAAACCCCATCCCAGCTGGGTATGAATCCCTGTGTTAGGTGCTGTGAACATGCAAACACGATCATTCCTGCATATAGCAGAGAAGGATCCACAGCGCCATCATAATGCAGGGGTGAGGTTAGGTAGTGGCTGCCACAAGAAATGGGGTTTGCCAAGGGGTAGGAGTGCCTGGTGTTGGGTCCTATTAGGTTAGCAGGAGGAAGAAAGGGAGTGGTCAAAAACACTGCTGAGATATTAAGCAGCGAGGGACGCAGAGAACCAGTGTGACCTGGGATGAAAACAACTCTGTGCTCTGCAGAACTGCAGGATAGAGTTGGGAGTGTGGCTGGCCATGCTGAGCTGCCCACATCTCTCAAGTTATGTCATATACACAATGCTATTTATGGACGTGAACAGCAGTGAGCGTGTTTGTTCTCCATTAATTCATCGACAAGAGTTTAGTAAACATTTATTTTGTGTCGTGGTTCTTGGGCAGGCTCCGAGATAGCGTCTCATTCCACAGTACGTGTTTATGTGGTTTTGGAAGGGAAGATCTTTTAATTTAATAGTCTTTTATAAATTTTTATTTCCCCTTTTCCTCAATTATATTTACTTAATACTGTCATGACTCATACTCAACATTACTGGCATCCAAGGCAAGGGTATAAATGAAGTCTAGCTTCTTCTGTCTGTCCCAGGTTGAAAGTTAGACATCAGGACAACCAAATATTAAGTAAAATATGTCCTATCTCCCTTTTTTGAAAGAGAAAAACCCTGTTTAATAATAATTTGTGAGGTAAGGCTTGAGATTTTGGTGTACATCTGAGGGAAAGCTGTGGCACATGGCAGTGTGGAGATACCATTAGCCTGTACTGTGTCTCCTGGTGCCTCATGTCCCCAGGAAAGCATCTTCAGAGCCAGTCAGGTGACATCTTAATGTGGAAGCATGTTCCCCTGTCCACACCTCACTAGGAACTACTCCTTCGCTATCTTGAAGATATAACCTAGGCTTCTGAGAGAAGGGTAGACACAAGTGAACTCCTTTGGTCCTAGAAGTAGGCTTGAGGTCATCTATGAAAGAATTCCAAATAGCTGAGGCCCAGTCTAGGAGTAGAGACCCAGACTCTAGGTAGACATAGGTTTTGCTTCCAGTAGATCGGAGTTGGTGGAGGAGGGTCCAGTGTCAGGTGCTGGAAAAAAGAAGAAAGTCCCACGTGCCTTCTTCTCAACAGCTAATACTGACCTGACAAACCTGGATCTTCTGCTGTGTGCCTTGGAATTTTCAATGGAACAATGAGATCGTGTATGTTCCTACAAGACGAATGACCCATGATCCTCCCTTCAATATCTGTCTTCAGTCAGAATATTCAAATATTTACTTTTGTAGATGTTGCAGAGAAGAAAAAAAAAGCAGAAATATATTCAAAACTCTGGTCTTATGAAAGCAGCCATGAGAAAAAAGAATAATTTTTTAAACAATGTAACTCAAACCAAAGGAGACAGCGCTCACTCTGCTGGAAACTCTGCAGGCAAATGTCTTGTCAAATAAATCTAGTGACATTCCCAATCCCCATGATTGCAGTTTCAGTTGTTTCTTCATTCCTTCTGATTGGTAATTTCCTTTATTTGTATTTGTTCTTTATATCTGAAAGCTGCTCACAGCAGATAACCCTAACCCTAACTCTAACCCTAACCCTAACCCTAACCCTAACCCTAACCCTAACCCTAACCATCTCAACATTTGAGATGGTTCCCAGTCTAAAAACAAAGAAACTTAAAGATATGTTTATTAATGCTACTAATGAGGGCTTTGCAAATTCAGAAGCAGGCACCATACTTGTTATACCAGCCAATCTAAAAGAGGGAGACCTGCTAATTCTCCCACAGTATAGAGTTCAACACATGTAAGAATATCATTTATAAGAAAGCAAAATGCTATTATAGAGAGCTGTGTGAGCAGAGGTGACTAGGGAGCTGATACTGTACCCAGACATCAGAAGAGGTTTTACTGAGACATGGGTGGGTTTTTCAGCTGGGTCTTACAAATTAGTAGTTTGCCAGGAAAAGAAGATCCCTTTTTTTTGTTTTCATTATTTAATTTTGCTATTTCAACTCATGATAAGTGTGGATTTTATGTTAATTTTCTTTAACGCTTAGATTTTCTAAACAATATGTAGAATATATATTAATATTATATTATACATTTACTATGATTAATATATAATTATATTATATTACTATATATAATATTAATATTATATATTAATATTCAGTGTCACCATCTTTAAAATGGGGGAAAATCCATTTCCTATAGAGCTGTTTTGAAAATTCAAAGAAACAACATGCCCAAGTGTTTAGCACATGCCTGCGTCTTAGAGGGAACGGTGTGCAGATGTGTGCCACACAACTCCAGCACAGGTGGCTGGACCAAACTGGGCTTTGTTATCCTTGGATTTTAGAAGGCACAGAGAAAGTAGTATAGTATTGGTGCAGAGTCCAAGTATCCAGGGATTGCCCTTAGTAGCCTGGGCTTGGCTCACTCTCTGCTTTGCTTTTCCTATCATGCAGTGTGTCAGGAATGGATGTTCCATCTTCAGTCCCATGTCTGGTTCAGGAAGAATGTGAATGTGGGGCTTTTACCAAGAAAGCAAAAATTAATTCCAAAACCTCTATTAGATTCCTGCTTACATTTCACATGCCAGTGATTTCCATGTGGCCTCTGCAAACTGCAAGGGAACTCAAGAGGGTAAATGTTTTGGCTGAGTATTTGGGCATCCTAAGCAGGACAAACAACCAGTAATTCACAGCCTGACACACAATGCTTGGCCTTTGATATTGCTATGGAGATAAACTCAAAGGTTTATATTAAGTTGACTTTAATCATCTCCCCAGTGCTCTTCTGATCCCAGTCACCGTCTCTTACTACAAAGCGATCTTTCTCACTTGTCTCCCTCTCTACAATCTATTTCTCAACAGAAGTCAAATTGAATTTTTAAAAATGTAAGAAAAAAATAAATGTGAAAGCTAACACTATAACATTTGTACAAAAGTGCACTGGCAGAGGGGCACAAGAGACGGTTCAGTAGGTAAAGTGCTTGCCTCAGGACTGTGAGGATCTATTCTCCAAGTACCCATGTGAATGAACCAGGCTTGGTGGCATGCCTTACAATCCTAGTGCTGGGCATCTGGAAAGAAGAGGAACCCTGGGGCTTGCTGAGCATCTAGTCTGCCTTGTCAGCAAGCTCCAGATTCAGTGAGATCCTGCCCCAAAAAACATGGAGAGGGACTGAAGAACACACACACACACACACACACACGAGAGAGAGAGAGAGAGAGAGAGAGAGAGAGAGAGAGAGAGAGAGAGAGAGAGAGAGAGAGAACACAGGAAAAAGACACATGACACTGGTTTTAGTAATGACACTTCTTGTTTATAGCACAAAGAGCTTAATCAACTAAAGAGAAACATAGAATAATTAGAGTACATTCAATGAAAACCCTTCAAGGATCAATTGTTGCAATTAATGGAATGAAAAGGCTCTCCATTGGAAGGTGGAAATATTTATAGGTCATGAGTCCCATAAGAGTTACTATCCAAGGCACAGGGGAAAATTTCCTGAAGAGAACGCCAATAGCTTCTGCTCTAAGATCAAGAATTGACAAA
>NW_022196906.1:45676056-45734228 GCF_008632895.1 Mastomys coucha | reverse complement strand
AGAGCTCCCAGCGTCTCAACCACCAACCAAGGACTGCACATGGAGGGGTCTGATTGTTCTGGCAGCATATGTATTGTAGAGGATTGCAAATTCAATCATCAGTAGGAGGAGAGGACCTCAGCCCTGTGAAGCTTCTGTGCCCCAGTGTAGGGGAATGCCAGGACCAGTAAGTGGGAGAGGGTGGGGTGGCAGGCATGGGGAGGGGGGAGGCAGCAGGGGTTTGTTTTTGTTGTTTTTGTTTGTTTCTTTGTTTTTTGGAGGGGAAACTGGGAAAGGAGAAATTTACATGTAAATAAAGAAAATATCTAATAAAAACAAAACAAAACAAAACAAAACAAAAAGAGTTACTATCCAGAATAAAGAATTTCCAAATAACCCTAATCAAAATGAGACAAAGAATTAGAACAGACTCATCAAATGATTTACAGATGGAAAATAAGTACATATGTTCTTCAATGAAATAATACCACCTTCCTTGAGACAGAATGGCTACAAAGTAACTAAGTTGGATGACATGCTAAGTGAAATAAGGCAACAAGGCAAACTCAGGCTGTGTGAATCTGCTAATGAGGAGTGAGTGGGCAGAGCAGTCGCATTCAGAATGAAAGAGGCTAGGGAAATGGGGCAATAGGGAGTTATATAACAGATGTGGGCTTTAGTTTTACAAGATAAAACAGTTCTAGAGTTTGGCTGCAGAACCCAATAAACACACTTAGAAATGGTCTATGGGTTAACATGTCAAGTTTGACGTTATTTCTACTTTACCAGGAATAAAAAAATAAATGTCCAATCACATCACTTACACATGCACTTTTTTTTTTTTCTGGTAACTTCTCATTTCCTATCAGAACAGAAATCCAAGTGGCTTCTCTTAATATATTTATTCAATGACTGTCACCATTGCCTTGTTTAATTTAATTACAGGCTTTATACTATGTAAAAATTTGAACTTTATTACCTATATTATTCAAGGTAATATTTGCCAGAAGATGCCAAGACTTGATGTAGCTTACTACAGTACTCTTGAGGTAGAAGGTAGAACAGGTAGGAAATAAACATCAGTTAAGGAAACAACTTAATTTGGCAAATATTTATTGGATTCTCATTATATTCCAAGCAATATCCTTAACCAAATACAAGAAGATACAAGCATTATGTAACCAATTATCACCTCATTGTAAGACAAGATACGCCCCCTTTCAGGACTGCCTTGGATGGTTAAGGGCCTTTGAGTAGTGAGGACCTTCCCTGCTGAAGGCAGAGCTACATGATACAGAGAAGTTTTGAACAATTGTCTGAGCCCCTGCACCAAACTTCCCTTAGATTACCATATCATGGACTTCTTAATCTCAGGAGACAACAGAGTTCCTTGTATGCTCATGTCAATTAGAGCTGGATTTCTAATCCTGAGGAGATCAGTCATACCACAAACAGTAAAGCTATGAAGAGCCGAATATCACTTTTACAACATCAATGTGGTATGCATGAGAAAAGAAGGAGGTAATTTTATTTTCCCCAGTTTCTTAAAAAAAAAAAGATACAGTCTGATATAGACAGACTTGAGGGAGCTATGGCATAAGTGCTTATCATGTGAAAAGGGATATTTTTCCTTATTCAAACTGGAAGAGGAGGAGGAGGAAATAAAGAGGGTGGGTAATGTTAGAGTCATGAGGTAGCAAAATAGCACCAAGTGCATACACCCCACCCAGATCATTGTAAAAGTGACTAATGTTATGCAGTGCTTGTGTGTAGATGGATGTGAGGGGTAGGGAGGAAGAGGTGAGAGATTTTTCCAGAAAGACAGGAGTTAGTGGCTGAGTTGACATGAAACTGAAACAATATGAATGTAAAGCAAGAGAGGAGCCTGATGGGATGTTCTACAAAGTAAAGTTGGTACTTGACAGTCCCTAGACTATAAATTTGGGATTTAGATCATGTTGGTTCATATCTACCCAGGGGCGAAAGGATGAGATAATATCAAGTACATATGCATATATTCTATTCTTTTAAATAGATTATCATGTCACTATATTTCACTCTTGTGAATATATATCCATGAATATATATCCATGTACATATATATGAGCTATTCTTCTGGCTTTATATGTGAAATTCTTTTATTATACAGAACCTTATTGCCAAAGTTGAATTTTCATCTTATTGCTAGCAGATTACATGTATTTTATAAAATGTGACCTATATTTGAGGCATCATGCATTTCTTCCATAACTGTCATGAGGCTGCTATGAACAATGCTTTGTGAATGCTCCCACAGGAAATTGTTTTCCTTCTACAAGCATGGCTTCATGCCAGAACTTGATATAGATATCCAAGCCAATGGTCAGTATCAACTCTAGAAACAAGAGCTATGGAATTCAACATATTGTATAATCCAACCTTTCTGAAATGATTGATGCTGCTCTAAAAAGAGAAGCGATCGCATTGTCTGCTGTGCTCTGGCTTGTCACTCTCCTAGGACAGGGGATGACACCGACCAGAGGCTACCTGAGCACAAGGTTGCTGTCCTTGGTGGGAAGCAGTCTTTAGTCTGCAGGATGACAGGGCTTATGGATGCTGGTTATATCAACCCCATCCTGATCCTTTAGTCTAAAGGCAAGCTTCTTTGCACTGTGCTGTGTGAAAAGGTAAAGAAAAGGCGAGCTTCATGGGAGCAGCTGAAAGCAGTTAAAAGATACAGGTTTTGGCTTGTTCTGCTTTTTTCCCACTTCAGGCCTCTTTCTTATTTAAGTTTCCTCTCTATTCCCCAGTTTCTTAGTAAAATCGTGCTAATGCCTACCCTCATGTAACTGTCATAAGAAGTAAGCGGAGGTGATGCATGTAAGAATTGACTTAGGTATCTCTTGATAAGGGAAGAGATGGCCTGTGATTACAGTACCATCAATGCATCAATGAAGATATTTCTATAAAACACACCTGTATACACGAAGAGCAATAAATTACAGAAAAAACAAGTGCAATGTACCAGAACACATCCATGCAAGACTGCCATGCATCCTGCAGATAATCACAAGTCAATGTTCTGATTTCCCTGCTGTATGCTCAGTGACCCAAGCATCTAGTAGAGAAATTTAAATTTTATGTAAAATAAAACTCTCACAATTATTAGTTAAGCTCTAAGAAATTTCATGATCATTTAAAAAAATCATTTTTGTACATGTGAGACAGCTTAGCTGTTCATCTACCTTTTGCCCTCCACCCCATTTGCTCATGGAGGCAGTAGACATTGTTTCCTGTTGATAATGTGAGTTTTTCAGTTAGGAAGGCCTAAGCTGAAATGCAAGGCACCTTTTCTGAGCATTTTTTTCCATGTATGCGTGCAATGACAATTGATTTAAAGAGAGGCCCTGCATTTGAAGGAGAGTAGGGAGGGGTATATGGAAGGGTCGGAGGAAGAAAAGGGAAGGGAGAAATGTAATTAAAACAGTCTTAAAATAAACAAGAACCAAAACTGAATATTCTACCTCACAGTGTGGCCATGGGAATTTATTGAGGAAATGTGCAGGGGCTCCCCAGAGGTCTGCAAAAGAGCACAGCTTAATGTCATCGGTTTCTGTTGCCAACCAGAACTAGAAGGTGGGACCTAAGTGCTGAAAACACCGCACACTTTGGTTACAGGACATAGAGAAATGAATCTCAGACTAACTGGGAAACTTCCTCCCTGCTGGCTAGATTTAATAGCACCACAACATGCTATTAGGTTGCTTGGTAAGAAAAGATATTACTAGTAGTACCCAGCCCCGGACCTTGTGGGCTTCAATACTAACCTTTGATGCACGATAAGCTACTGGTACAATAATGCAATAATGGCATGGCTGTCTGGGTAACCAACCTCTTTTGAATGAATTTGAGGCCTGCTCTATTCAGGGAGAATATGTCTTGAGCTGTAAATCCAGACAAATGCATACAGTTGGGGAGGTCACAGATGCTAGTGGGAACCTACTATTCTCATTTACTAAATGATTCCGTTGCCAAACTGCTCTCTACTTATCTATGCTTATAGTCATAGGAAGGATATGGAAGGACTTGGAAGAAGGAAAGGGAAGGAAGAAATATAATTAAAACACAATCTTAAAAATAAACAAGGATGAAAACTAAATATAGTCTACCTCACAGTGTTGCTGTAGGAATTTATTAAGAACACGTGCAAGGGACTCCCCATATATTCCATTTATGCTTCTAGACTGAGGCTGCTCTCAACCTTGGTAGCATAAGCTTCTTTTTGGAGTAGGCAGGAATTTATATAGTGATTCACCACTAATCAAAATTCTAAGAATACCTGATTGTGATTGTGGGTTCTCAGCCTTAAATGGGGCATCTGCATAAACCCCTCCCCCTACCAAGGAAGATCAAGGAGGAGGGGACAGAGCATGGAGGAGGAGTGCAGTGAGAGGCCTTCCTCTGAACACTACATGGCTGTTGTATATATGAACCAGTAGAATCTGTGGTTATCTGCATGAAACCTGCACAACACCAGGAGAGTTTAAAATCCATCGCAGGTGGGGGAAGGACCCACAACACTGCACCCCTAGCAAAGGAGCTCTTGGCAGCTGACAGCTGGCTGAGGGAGGGAAAGTCACTTCTTTGTGGGAGTTGGCCATTGGTAATTTGCCCACACCCAGTGTATGACCCACACCCATGTATAAGTCTAAAACCAGCGAAGACTACATAATAAGTTCCAGGCCAGCCTGAGATACAGTTAGAGCCTGCCTCAAAATAAAAATGACCTTTGCTCATGGTGACCAATAGAGGATCTTGTTGCTAACTTCTCCACTGGCAACTGCTCCAGCCATGCAATGCCTCACACATGGCTGCTCTGGAATAAACATCAACCTTTATTCATAGAAATTAACTCAGGAGTCCTAAGACCAAAATGTATGAAAACTATTGACTCTGAAACAGCATAATCCATAGAATATGAAATATTACACTATCATTAAAATTTCACAGAAATATATTGGCCAGTATGGAAAAATATTCATTGTACATTAGGTAGGTAATATCATCAAGTTGCAGATCGGTGTGTGGCATCTTATGTTCGTTAAGCCATATTCTATAAATCATGTAAGTGACTGACAATTTGATTCTCTAGTGCTCATGTTCCCTTATATTCATTGCCATTTCCCATCATGAATATTTCTTTAATCCTAGGGGAAAATAATAAATAAACTTGCTTCTGAGAAGAAAAACCAGTTCCCCAAAGTACCCATAGCTGTGGATATTCACTTCCTGACAGTGTGTATTTCTGCTCAGGGCTGGCCCTACTAAATTGATTGGGAAACAATACAGTCTCAGTTCCAGTTACAATCAGCTACATATTTTTGAAGTGGTAGATTTGCAATATTTTGAAGAAACAGCAAAAATACAGTGTTCACTGGAAAAATCTTGAAATAAGACACAGTGGTTTCAGATGGAAACGAAGTCTAACATCCTCAGAAGACAACAGATCTAAGTTGTTTGCTGTTCTTTCTGTTTGAAGGGTTTATTTTTCTTGCCCTTGATATTATAAAATGGTGACTTCTATTTTTCTTCAATGTGTGTGGTGCATGTGTGGGATATGTATTTGTGTGTGTGTGTGTGTGCTCTGTGCATGTCTATCTGTTGCTGTGTGTATATGTGTGTGTGTTTATGTGGGTATGGTGTGTGTGTATGTGTATGTTGCATGTGTGATATCTGTGTGTGTATGTTTGATGAGTGTGTGTGTACATGTAGTGTATATGTGTGTGTGTAATGTGTGTTCTCTCTCAGTGTGTGTGGGAAGTGTGTGGTGTGTGTATATGTGTGTGCTCTGTGGCTCTGTGTGTGTTTGATATGTATGTGGTATATGTGTGTGCTGTGTATATACAGTGTGAAGTATGTATATATGTATGTGATATGTATGTGTTCTGTGTGTGTGGTGTGCGCTCTCTCTCTCTTTCTCTCTCTCTCTCTTTATGTGTGTGTGTGTGTGTGTGTGTGTGTGTGCTATCAATATAGTGAAAGCCTATTGTTCTCCAGAGCAGAGACTACAGTTCCAGAGCCTGGTAGAGTACGGCACAGAATATCCATTGATAAATGATGGGAATGCTCCACCTTTTTGAAGACTCATCCCTCTATTGGTTCATCTCCCTTCTGTATAAACCTCACTGATATCCTTACCCCTGTATTATGGCAGGGTCTAGAAGGAGCAGGAGAGTATTTAATAACAAAATAGTGATTCCTGGAGTTTATGAACCAGGACCCTCAATTATGATCAGGAGGATATTCATATCTAAAAGGAAACTCCTGGGACCCCAGGGTGGAAGGAGAGGACCAACTCCCCCAAGGTGTCCTCTGACCTCCATATACATACTATATAGTATCCACACATCCTCTCTCATAAACACATGTATTCACATTACATATACAGGTACCATCACACATATACAAACACATACACACACATACACACATATACATACTTACATACACACATTTACACACACATACTAAATAAATGTGATTTCAAAATAAAAACAACAGAAATGAATAGGAAGCATAAATTAATTCTGTGAAAAATAAAATTATTTAAAAGCATAGACATGACTTGCCTTTAAAAGTATCTTCTACTATGCCTGTAGTTTAATAATGACAGGATCAACACATATTGAGTTGTCAAAAATTTATCAAATCCTTTCAGAAACATATATAGTAATAGCTGATATTACAAGAATTTTGGAGACAACACAACTGAAGCAGAAGAAGTTGGAATTTAGGCTGTTAGTATAAATCAAATAATGTTTCTCTTCTCAAAGATTAAATGGTCTCTGGTCATTTCAATTGGAGTAAAATTGGACCCTCTTACTTTGGCCTACAGGTAACATAAAACACCCTGGCCTGTTGCCTTCTGCTTAGCTTCCCCTCTTTAACTCTGCTTTAGTCTTAGTCTTTCTGTTCTGAACCCATCAGCATTGTCTCAGAGCCCTATGATTCTTCTTTTTTTAATCAGTCAGATTGAAGGTCAAACCTCATCTCTTAAGAGAGGCTGTCCCTGATTACTCCACTATAGTTAGCTCTTGCCTCCTTCCTAGAATCAGTCACTTTTCCAAGGATGATTTTCTTCTCAGCAGTTGTGACTCTTGAGAATTGCATTGGTAAGATACTGTATTTCCTATCTTCTCCACTAGGTTGTAAATTCTATGAAAGTGATGTCCATATGTGATTCATTACTGTTATATTACCAGACCTTAAAACAGTACCTGACACATAGAGGGTGCTTGGTAAATATTGCCAAAAGATGGAACAAAGAAATAATGTGACCCAAGGTACAGAAACTGGCAAAGCTGGTTCTCAAATTCATACCCATTTTCTCATATCCAAGCAGGCCAGAACCTTCTCTATGAAGTTGATTAGGTTTCCTTGAACAATAAATAATGTTTTGACTCAGAAACATGCCTAGAACCTGAAGACAAAGATTTGAAGGGTCTTCATTACCATGCCTGACCTCTAGTCGGAATGCCTCATTACCAGCCATCTCTTTTGCAGAAAGTTGTATAGCTCTCTTACGTCTGTCTGTCTATAAAAAAGAGATAGACATACCATATCATTCACATAGACTTTGTGAGATTAAATGCAGTAAGCATGTGAAAACTTTTCTGAAGGGTATAAACCAGATACAGATATTTGATTTTGCCAAAAAGGAAAAAGGCGTCCTTTCTTCCCTAGTCCTTTCTATGGAGTATTTTTATGTGGTATAGAAAACATGACTGTCAAGGACATGAAGGCCAACCAAGCAAAGGACTCTGAGTTGTGTTTGTGTTGGCTTAGATAATAAGTCTGAATGCTAAGAATGGGGCTCAAATGCAACTTTTGACTATGTTCGCTTAGTAGATATTGGGATATTGGTCACAGAATACATGGTTAGTATTGACATTTTCTTCCTGGTTGTTGGGGTGAATGTGTCTGCTGGAAGCTTAATTGTAACTACCCCTCCCCATTCATATACAGACATGCTAATTCCTAGCATCATAAAAGTGATTATATTTAGAGAATGTGTTTTCAAAGAGGTAATTTGTGGAGAGAGAGAAAGAGAGAGAGAGAGAGAGAGAGAGAGAGAGAGAGAGAGACCATTAAAGTGACTTTTAGTCCCATATGACTAATATTCTTAGAAGAGGAAATGGACATTTGAGACCCTTGCAAGATGCTCTTTCATTAGAAGAGAGACCACATGAAACCCAGTAAGAAAATGGTAATCTGCAATCCAGTGAGGGATGTCTTGGAAGAAACCAAACCTACCTAAACTTTGATCTTTGAAATCTAGCTTCCAGTACAGAGAGAACAAATTTCTGTTGATTTAAGCCCTATAAGCCTGTGCTGTTATATCAGTACAGTAGTTCAAGCCGACTAATACGTAACTACCATTTGTGATTCACTTTATAGAATAAGGAAGTCCATTTGTTCTAGAGTATAGAACAATTGGTTCTAGAGTAGAGGTATAATTATTCTAACAGGGAATTATGATGGGATGTGTAAGTAATTGGGTTTTGTGAAAATAGGTAGGTTTTAGCTCACCATATACAGGCTTTAATGAACTTGTAACTGCAGAAATGCTACTAAAGGGCAGACAAATTTTTTGTTAGATTTCTTTTGTAATTCTTAAAGTAGTTCAGCAGACTAAAATGTCTGTGCTATTCTGTTACAGGTTAAGAAGTACAAAGGCAAGATGATTAATTTCTGCTTCAAACAGATGTTTAAAATATCATGCGTAATGAGGAGAAGTGAGCAGAGTACTTAGCAGTTCATCTCACCTGCCCCATTTACAAAGGCGATACAGAGATGCTTGCTCAAGCTGGCCTTTGCTGTCACAGGTGGAACCCAACCTGAGGCCCTTTGGCTCTCAGAGCAATCCCCTGGCCTCACCATACAGTCAATTACATGAGGTTGAAGAGTCCTGGTTTTCACTGTGTTGTTCATCCCATACGCGTTTCCATGTTTTTCTCATGTCACATGTTGCCTGTCAGTCACTTCAATTGCAACATAGACAGATTTCTTTTTGGTTTGCACATATGTATTCAGCATTCCCTGAATCATTGCCATGGTAAAAATCTGCATACAGAAATGATCATAAGCCTTTTGCACCTGTAGTTTCCTAATGTCAATGAAGTTAACAACTTTTGTCACAATCACAGATGACCCTGTGACAAGTGGCATACAAGGTTACTCCATGCTGCTCTGTGACAACATCTGAGGATGAAGATCTGTAGAAATTGCAGTATTTCTGTACCTGCTTTGCTTCCTTTTTCTAAGCTCTTGGGTATTCTTTGCTGGTGGCCTCCTCTGCTAACTTATTAACAAACACCCCCAGTCTGAGTGCAAAATGAACATTATGGACATACTTTTGGTTATGGTGACAAGTATAATTTTGTAGATGAAAGATGAGCTTCAAAGAATTCTTATTAGGCTCTCCCTACATTCAGATCTTATCTTGCTACAGTCAAGTAGTTATGGAATATAGGTGATTAGAACAACCTACAGAATTCAAATCATTTTTTTCTCTAATTATTTTTTTTTTTTGTGCTCCAGCTACACCTACTAAAACTGTTGTGCACAGATATCTCTACTAGATCTGTTTCTCTCTGGAGCTGCGACATCTAGCTTGGAGACACAGTCTACCAGTCATGGATTGGGGTATATTGCCCTGAGCCATTGAGTACTGCTGTTTCATTTTAAAATCTTGAAAGAGTAAGATATTTTTAATCCAATGATTCTAGAATAGTTGTTATATCTTGTCCAGTGTCCAGTGATTGAACAAGCCTATGAAGAGCTCACTGCCACTGAAGGCAAGTGACAAGTGACTCATTCTAGTGTTTGAATGACTGTGTTCATCCCATACATCAAGTCAACAGTTCATATTCCAACCTGCCCACTCCTAGTTGTTCCTATGTCTTCCTAAAACTGGTATGGAACTGGAATTTTGGCCCATTTCGCATGCACTATGTAAATAATACCAAACTCTGGTATAGTGGCACATAAGACACACAACCCATCCACAAAAATCTACAAATGATAACTGCCTGGAAAGTTAGGAAAAATTCAAAGAAAAGAATCAGAAGACAAAAAACATGAAAAATTACCCCCAAACACCACAAGAATGTATTTTTTGACTATAAATACTTCAGGTATGTCTGTTGCAAACTGAAGGACAATTTTGGAGAGTCTTATATTCAATACAGGGTCTGGCCAAAACGTGATGTGGCCAAGCATGCAGGACAAGAGAACCAGAGGTCTTATGTTAGGCAGAACTGTGCGTGGTAAGAATTACAAGCAGAATAGAAAGGCAACCTCCATGGGAGAGACAATGCATTAAATGCTCTTCTCTGAAACCGGAACTATTCTCTTATCACACTGGTATAAAAAGATATGTTTGATGAGAAATAATTAACCTATGTTAACCAAAGAACATCCCCAGCAAATGCTTCTACCTAAAAATGCCATGTGCTTCTTATGTTTATTGAATCTAGTAATCATAGGACTCTACATAATGGGTGGTTATAGATTTAACATAGTTCAGGAAGGCTATTTTGTTTTCCTTGTGTTTTTTTTTTGTCAGCATAGCTTCTTGGAATAAAGAGTATTAAGTGGGCATGGTATTAAGCTATCCCCTAAGTACTTACCTGAGTACTGTAGATTAGTGCATCTCTCACCCTCATCAGAGAAACTTATATTTGCAGATGGGAGTTAACGCAGAGACTAACAAGTGGCTAAAGCTGAAAGAATAAAAGACTATGGAATGTTGAGCTCTAAACAGAGTATATATACCTCACTCATCCTTCCAAAGCTCAGGAATCATTGCAAAAAGGGAGTGGAAAGATTGTAAAACCCAGAGATGGTGGATACTACAGTGTCTGGACACAGCAAGGCAGCTGCACATATGAACCCACAGCAACTGTGATAACATGCACAAGATCTGTACAAGCCCAAGCCAGACTGAATGGAGAGGCTAGTTGCACAAAAATCTATCTTGGTGATTCATGACTTCTGGGAGGAAAATAATCTGTTTTTCTGTGTTATGCTCATGATGCATCAATCATGGTCCAATGGAAGGCCACACATTCAAAAATATTTGGGCAGCACACATAGGTCTTAATGGTTTAAATAAAATAAAAGTGGACACAAAGCTGGGTGTGTAGGGAAAGGGATTGGTCTGCAAAGATTTTGGGAGATGATGTGAAAATGATAAAAAAAAATTTACAAAATTCTCAAATAACTAGCCAAAATAATTTAAAATTTAAAAGTGGCTAGAGATGGAGAGGCAGCTCAGTGGTTAAGGGCATTTGCTGCTCTTATACAGGACTCTGGTTTGGATCCCAGTAATCTGATGGGGCTTGGAACCCCATGAGGATCTCCATAAATTCTTTTTTTATTAGATATTTTCTTTATTTACATTTCAAATGATATCCCCTTTCCAGGTTTCCCCTCCGAAAAAAACTCCTATTCCCTCTCCCCAACCCATGCTCACCAACCCACCCTCTCCCACTTCCTGGCCCTGGCATTCCCCTACACTGGGGCATTGAGCCTTCACAGAACCAAGGGCCTCTCCTCCCATTGATGACTGATTAGGTCATCATCTGCTACATATGCAGCTGGAGCCATTGTCCCACCATGTGTACTCTTTAGTTGGTGGTTTAGTCCCTGGGAGGTCTGAGGGTACTGGTTAGTTCATATTGTTGTTCCTCCTATGGGGCTGCAAACCCTTCAGCTCCTTGGGTACTTTCTCTAGCTCCTTCATTGGGGCCCTGTGCTCAGTCCAATGGATGGCTGTGAGTCTCTACTTCTGTATTAGTCCAGTACTGATAGAGCCTCTCAGGAGACAGCTATATCAGGCTCCTGTCAGCCAGCACTTGCCAGCATCCACAATAGTGTCTGAGTTGGTGATTGAATATGGGAAGGATTCTAGGGTAGGGCAGTCTCTGGATTGTCCTTCCTTCACTCTCTGCTCCATAGTTTGTCTCTGCAACTCCTTTCATGGGTATTTTGTTCCCATTCTAAGAAGGATTGAAGTATCTATACTTTGGTCATCCTTCTTCTTGCGTTTCTTGTGGTTTGTGGATTGTATCTTGGGTATTCTGAGCTTCTGGGCTAATATCCACTTATCAGTGAGTGCATACGATATGTGGTCTTTTGTGATTTGGTTACCTCACTAAGGATGATATTCTCCAGATCCATCCACTTCCCGAAGAATTTCATAAATTCATTGTTTTTAATAGCTGAGTAGTACTCCATTGTGTAAATGTACCACATTTTCTGTATCCATCCTTCTGTTGAGGGACATCTGGGTTGTTTCCAGTTTCTGGCTATTATAAATAAGGGTGCTATGAACATAGTAGAGCATGTGTCCTTATTACATGTTGGAGCATCTTCTGGGTATATGCCCAGGAGTGGTATAGCTGGGTCTTCTGATAGTACTATATCCAATTTCCTGAGGAACTGTCAAACTGATTTCCAGAGTGGTTGTACCAGCTTGCAATCCCACCAGCAACGAAGGAGTATTCCTCTTTCTCCACAACCTCGCCAGAATCTACTGTCACCTGAGTTTTTTATCTTGGCTATTCTGACTGTTATGAGGTGGAATCTCAGGGTTGTTTTGATTTGCATTTCCCTGATGACTAAGAATGTTGAAGATTTCTTTAGGTACTTCTCAGCCATTGTGTATTCCTCAGTTGAGAATTCTTTGTTTAGCTCTGTACCTCATTTTTAATAGAGTTATTTGGTTCTCTGGCGTCTATCTTTTTGAGTTCTTCATATATATTGAACATTAGCCCTCTATCAGATATAGGATTGGTAAAGATTTTTTACCAGTTTGTTGGTTGCCATTTTGTCCTATTGACAGTGTCCTTTGCCTTACAGAAGCTTTGAAATTTTATGAGGTCCCATTTGTCAATTCTTGATCTTAAAGCATAAGATATTGGTGTTCTGTTCAGGAAATTTTTCCCCTGTGCCCATGTGCTCAGCGCTCTTCCCCACTTTCTTTTTTATTAGTTTAAGTGTATCTGGTTTTATGTGGAGGTCCTTGATCCACTTGGACTTGAGCTTTGTACAAGGGGATAGGAATGGATCGATTTGCATTTCTCTACATGCTAACTGCCAGTTGAGCTAGCACCATTTATTGAAAATGCTGTCTTTTTTCCACTAGATGGTTTTAGCTCCTTTGTCAAAGACCAAGTGACCATAGGTGTGTGGATTCATTTCTGGGTCTTCAATTCTATTCCATTGGTCTACCAGCCTGTCACTGTACTAATATCATACAGTTTTTATCACTATTATTCTGTAGTACAGCTTAAGGTCAGGGATGGTGATTCCATCAGGAGTTCTTTTATTGTTGAGAATAGTTTTTGATAGCCTAGGTTTGTTTGTTATTCCAAGATGAATTTGCAAATTGCTCTTTCCAACTCTGTGAAGAGTTGAATTGGAATTTTGATGGGGATTGATTGAATCTGTAGATTGCTTTTGGAAAGATGGCCATTTTTACTATATTAATCCTGCCAATCCATGAGCATGGGAGATCTTTCCATCTTCTGAGATCTTCTTCTATTTCTTTCTTCAGAGACTTGAAGTTCTTGTCGTACAGATCTTTCACTTGCTTAGTTAGAGTCACTCCAAGGTATTTTATAGTGCAGAGTTTTTTCAGACCTTCAAAGTCTTAATACCAATACTCCTCAAACTATTTCACAAAATAGAAACAGAAGGTACTCTACCCAAGTCATTCTATGAAACCACAATTACTCTGATACCTAAATCACACAAAGACCTAACAGAGAAAGAAAACTTCAGACTAATTTCCCTTATGAATATCGATGCAAAAATACTCAATAAAATTCTTGGAAACTGAATCCAAGAACACATCAGAACAATCATCCATCAAGATTAAGTAGGCTTCATCCCAGGAATGCAGGGATGGTTCGATATATGGAAATCCATCAACATAATACACTATATAAACAAACTCAAAGGAAAAAAAACCCATATGATCATTTCATTAGATGCTGAGAAAGCATTTGACAAAATCCAACACCCCTTCATGATAAAAGTATTCAAAAGCTCAGGAATTCAAGGCCCATACCTAAATGTAATAAAAGCAACATACAATAAGCCAGTAGCCAACTTGATGGAGAGAAACTTGAAGCAATCCCACTAAAATCAGGGACTAGACAAGGCTGCCCACTCTCTCCCTACCTATTCAATATTATACTTGAAGTCCTAGACAGAGCAATTAGACAACAAAAGGAGGTCAAAGGGATACAAATTAGAAAGGAAGAAGTCAAATTATCACTATTTGCAGATGGCATAATAGTATACTTAAGTGACCCCAAAAATTCCACCAGAGAGCTCCTAAACCTGATAAGCAACTTCAGCAAAGTAGCTGGATATAAAATTAACTCAAGGAAATCAGTGGCCTTCCTCTACAGAAAGAATAAACAGGCAGAGAAAGAAATTAGGGAAACAATACCCTTTACAATAGTCAGAAGTAATATAAAATACCTTGGAGTGACCATAACTTCTTGTGAGTCTAGTTCCAGGAAATCTGACTCCCTCTTTAAGGAATCCTTGGGTATGGGCATGCATGTGGTGCACATACATACAAACAGACACATATATATTCATACATACACATATATACATACATATATAAAAATAAAAACAACATAAAATGGTGGTAGTGTGCTACATTCCAAGAAAATGTGTCTCATGTGAACAAAACATGAATGAAAATAAAAACAAAAAACAAAAAAAACATAGCACTAAGAACATATCTGTATATGTATGTGGGTAGCATGAGTGGATGGGCATGGGGGAAGGGATACATTACACTTCCCATCATTGACTGTATCTTCTCTGCAACATGCTCCTTGAAGCCTTTCCACTGCCTTATCACAAGATAGACCTGGAGTTACCTCTTCTCAAATACGAGCAGTCCGTGACTTGCTTGTAACCAACCCAAAATGGTGATAGCAATACTGAATGGTTCTCAAGGCCAGATGCCATGTTAAAAGATGCAATCTGGCTTCTCCATTGTGAGCTAGGCGCTTCACTTTAGAGCCCCGTGCTTATAGGTTAAGTTCTATGGTTCTGAGGCTAGCCTAGTATAATAAAGTATTAAGTCCTAAAGAAAACCCATTTCTAACTATTACAGCTAACAGGGTCAAATGAGGTCCCAGCTTCAACCATTAGAAATGCACTCGGAGACATTCACAGATTCCACATCTTCCCAGATGAAATCCCAGAGATCATGTGGCAGGATCAGATATCCTCGGATGTAAACTTGTTCAGTGTCTGACTTGTTATACAGCTATGGTAATTGGTTCATGTGACTGTATTATATAAAAAGTTTATTAGATATGTCTAGAGTCTGAAGAGAGATTCAGCTTAGACATTTATTCCCCAGAGTTTCCTGCAGTCTAAGTGATGGCTGCAGAAGTGAAGTAAGCTAGGGGAAATATGTGGGATTAAAAGAGAAATGGGGTTAAAAATGGAAGAGCTAACCAAAGAACAGAAATGGAATGAGAAACAAGAAAATGAGCAAGAAGGGTCTTAGAGAGAGGGTTGAGTGGCTAAGAGAATGTACTATTCTTCCAGAGGAGAGATTCTGTACCCAGTAAGCACTTTGGGTACCTCACAACTGCCTCTAACTCCAGCCCCCAGGTTCCTAACATCCTCTTTTGGCTTCTTTGAGTATCTACAACACATGATATACCACCTCCCCAACATACATACACAAATAGATTTTTAAAATAAATTTTCAAAAGAAAATTGTCAGGATGGAAAGCTTCAAAGAAGGCCTGGAAAGGAAGAAACTTCTTTTTTCTTTATTATTGTTATTAATCATTATTATTCTTTAATCTTTTATTACAGTTTAGTTGTTATCCCCCTCCTGGTCTGCCCTCTGACTGTTCCTTATCCCATTCCTCCTTCCCACCCCACCCCTATCTCCAAGAGAATGCCCCCCCAGGCCCTACCCCACCAGATCTCCCTACTCCCAGAGATCTCAAGTCTCTCACTGAGGCCAGACCCAGCAGTCCTCTGCTGTACATGTGTCAGGGGCCTCATAACAGCTGGTGTATGCTGCCTGGTTGGTGGCTCAGTGTCTGAGAGATCTCAGGGCTCCAGGTTAATTGAAACTGCTGGTTTTTCTATGAGGTTGCCCTTCTCCTCTAAAGGAGGTACCAGATGAGAATTTTAAGGAGCATGAGGAAGTCACCACTCAGATGGATGTTCTAGAAAAAGCGCTGGAAATGTACCCATGCGTTTACCAGAGCAGTCTCAGAAGGAAGTGAGGGGGAAGGGCAGACAGGTATAGCACTAAGTGAACACCTTGTAGACAGCAGGAGATTAGTAAATATATATTAAAGGAACAAATGTGAGAAGTTGAGGTAGAGCCTTTCTGGCTACAGATGGAAGAAAATTGAAGGCCAGAGGGTGTTCATGGGGAAAGCAGAGACTAGCATTTGCACACATCTCTCTCCTGGTAGCTGGCCCTGGCTATCCTCCGCATATCAACACCAGAGTATAGATGGAAGCCTGTGTCATGCATTCCACAGCATCAAGAGCCAAGGTCTGGTCTGTGTCTTCCCTGATACAGCACTTCCTGGATGAGTTGCTAAGTCTGCAGAACATTCAAGCGTTTTGGTTTACCAGAAGGCTAAGGTTGGGAGATGGAAAGAGCTGTCAGTCAACCATGACAAAGTGTACATCATTCCATCAGCTAACTGAAAAACCAACCTCTTCTATTTTAATAGCAGCCTCCATCTTCCTTTAGCCCACATAGCACTGTCTAACTTAGATCTGTTCCCCAAATTACCCAAACTAGTACAAACATGCCTGTTCCTTTGTGGGTACATGGGAAGGTATGGAAGGTAGAGGGGGCTAGACTAGAGGTTAGAGAAGGGAGAAGGGACTCAGAATAACCCTTTCCTACAACTTGATATTGTGCCTTTATAATCAGGTTCAGAGCTACCATGCGTGCAGTTTTTCTTTAATTGAGAGGTGCTTTATTGACTTTACAATTTTTGTTTTAGACTACCAATTTAATCTAATGTTAAAATAAATTCGCCAGCCACAGATTCTTACAGACTAGCCTAGGGATGATTTATGTTCCCCTCCTTCCCAGATCCCAGTGTTTACTAAGTAAGGAGAATCCTTGTGTAAATATACATTGTAACATAGAATTAAAGGGACATGATATTTTAGTTCACCTACCTCCAAGCTCACTTATTCTCTGTTGGGCTAAGGTCTGTTATGGGTCAGAGATATTCTAGGTCAGTGGAAAATTAGATCATTTGAAGCAAGTGAAGAAATTGAGTGAGTTACGGCTCTTTGCCAAATCATATGCCCAAGAGACAAAGTTAGACCAACTAGGACAGAATTAAGTTCTTCAAAATTGATCGTTAAAGTACTCATGCTCTGCATTTGCCTGTCAAATATGGCAAGGGGTTAGATTCCTCTAGGCTATTACATTCTGAAGCAGCTTCTTGGGAGAAATGGTTGAACCCTCCATTAATATTGAATGATCAACTTGCTCCAAAGAGAAACCAGCCTTTGATCCACCTCCAAGCCCTGGGACTATTTCTGGATGAATGCATATCACTGGCATTCTCTTACTGTGTCACCAAGACCAAGCAAAGAGGTGCCAACAGTATGCCATTTCTGCTGCCAAATAATGAGACACAATGGCCTTATATTTTTTCTTTCCTTTCTTCCCAAATGTGTTATGAGCTAATAGACTATTTATAAAATATTCAAGAACATTCTTTTCTTCCTTAACAGGAATTAGTGATCAAAAAATGTTTTTTCCTCCCATCTGAGCAATAGCTTCTCTGGAAAGCAACATGAAAATCGAATCTATAAGTTATCAGAATAGTTGCATATATAAGCACATGGGCTCAGAATGGGCTTGGAAAAGTGGGTACTCTGTTTGATGAGCACCTGGTAAGTTCTTCAGTTTGTGGCAATTCATCAGTGTCACAAACACTATCTTAAGACTATTCCTCCTTACTCAAGGCTTTTGACAATGAATCTTTCAAATTTTCTAGGGCATAGGAAAATAAGGTATTTGGTGACCATTACCACAAGTGAGGATGCTTCTAGTCAACGTAGCAGATGAGTTGGTAAACAGAGTAAATCACAGGGGTTTTCCCAGGATGGACTTTATCTAAGTCATTAAAATTTTGAACACAAGGCTCAAGAACAGTATGCTCAACATATAAATGTCCTTGAAAAAGAGCTTCATCTTTGATAGCATTTCCTCCAAATGCCCAAAACATGTCAATCAGTCCTCCAAATCGTCTAATCCAGAACAAATGCACCAGTCCCTTCATGGATCTACCAGATAGGATGGAAAGTGGGGGTGGGGATAAGGAATGGGGGGAGGGATCTTAGCCATCTCTTGTCTCAAGATGCATACTCAGAACTAGTTTACTCTGCTGGCTCTCCTTGTTCTCAGGCCTTCAGACTGCAGATGTTGAAATTTCTTAACCTCCATAATCCTGGGAATTTCATTCTTTAAACAAAATTTAATTACTCATATTTATTTTTGTGTAGGTGGAGAGAGAACACATATTGCAGTAAGGCTGTGACAACTTCGAGGAGTCAGTTCTCTCCTTCCACCGAGTGGACCCTGGGCACTGGAGCTCAGGTTATCAGCTTGGCAATAGATAAGTGCCCTCACCCTCTGAGCCAGACTGATGGCCTCCTTACTCTTCAAAAGAAATCTCTTTATTGATACTACAATTGGTCCTGTATCTTCAAAGAAGTTTGATTTATAGAAGTCTCCTGCCATGCTTTTCCTGGTCCCACAGTGGAGGGAACAGAAACACTTGCTGTGTATCCCTATACTGTCAATATTCAGGAGAGCCAGCAAACTTGGTACAATGTCAGCTGGTACTTTTGTATTCTAAGGACAACCTGGGAAGAGTTCTTGGACTACTTTAGAGCAAGGATCCATATTTTATATGCTTGTTGAAAAACTGAGACCTATGAAATATTTTTATGACAAAATCCAAACAAATGTTTTAATAATCTTTAGATTATCACAAGGGAATCAAAGTGTCAAACTAGAAGTCCCACAGGTAGCTTGATTTCTCTGCATGTTGGCTACAATCTAAGACATATCACTTGTCTTAGGAGCACTGATTGGCTTAGTTACTTGTGAACTGCACAAGGCCACTAAGTGGTTTTTAAACAGTGTATCATGTGTCCCAGCTATCTGTTCAGGTGAGGACAAACTTGTTTTGTGGAGCCTCTGAGAGCTGGACTCCTACCTCAACTAGAACAGCTAGATTTTGATATATTTCATACATAAGGGAAACTTTCATGAAACATTTGTTTTTAACAAAAGCTTTCATGACTAGGAAGTATGTGGACCTTTGATGGGAAGACCTCAAAGTTCTTTTCATCCTAATTATTTTAAGTTGATGAGATCAGTGCTGTGTATTTTTTTCACTATATGGCCAAGTTTATTCAAAAATCTTTTTATATATTCTAAAGCACATATATAAACATACATAAAAGGCAGAAGATACACCAATAATTTAGAAGTAGGTAATCAGGGCTGTAAAGATGGCTCAGCAGTTGAGTGCTTCTTTCGTCTTCTCGGGGACCCAAGTCTGCTTCTCAGCACCCATGGCATACTATAACCCCGTCCTGTAACTCCAGTTCCAGGTGACTAAATCCCTTCTGGCCTCTTTTGAAAAAAGTTGGTAATTTAAGTGATTGATGAATAATACTTATTTTCTATTTGGGATATTTAAGGTTTCTTTTAAAAATACATAAAACTTAGGTCTAACCCAACTTGAACCATCTTAATATTTTGTTGACTTATTTAGTGATCTTCACCAGGCAGAAACCCTGATTGATTCATGTGAGTAAATGACTCAGCATCCACAGTCACCTGTGTTTGCCTGACCATTTGGTCACTGTGTCCTTCTCATTCACCATGGCAAGTTGTGTGCCACGACTGACCAAACTTATGCTAAATTCATATTCATCATCATGCCTCACATTCACCTTCTTAAATGATCGACTTTCTTTTGCAGGATCTTTCATTCAGAGAAAACAGTCCAGAGGTTCCAAAGCCAAAGTAACTTGTAAGAACATTCAATGTGATTTTGTACAAATGGGAAGGAAGTCCTCAAAATGTCTTCTATAGAACCTAAAATTATTTTTAACCACAATGTCTCATGGAGAATAACTCAACATCCTCATATGATTTTATTTTTCAGGTAGATTTAATTAGAATTCTGGGTTTTACTAGAGGTCAGAAATCCAAATCTTCTCTTGGCTAATATTTTTTTGATGTTTTTTGGGTTTTTTTTTTTTTTTTGCCTTTTTAAAAAGATTTTATTTTATTATTTATTTTATGTGAATGAGTATACTGTAGCTGTATAGAAGCCCATGAACTATCGTCTGTGTGGCTGCTGGGAATTGAACTCAGGCCCTGCTCGCTCTGGCATAATTCACTGTAGCTTTCTTTAGATGCAACAGAAGGCATCAGATCTCATTACGGGTTGTTGTAAGTCACCATGTGGTTGCTGGGATCCGAACTCAGGACCTTTGGAAGAGCAGTCAGTGCTCTTACCTGCTGAGCCATCTCACCAGGCCTTTTTGATGTTTTTTAAAAAAGAGAATATTTATCCTTCTAGAACTTGTTTCTTTTAGTGTTTATTCATAAATACAAAAATTAGCCATACTTAACGTTCCTAAAACAAGCCTGATTAAAACAGTACCTCCAAACACCTAAAAATTAAAAAAGAATAGACCTTTTTTATTGTTGTTGTTGTTAGTAAGGGTCTCCTCCTCCTCCTCTTCCTCCTCCTCCTCTTCTTCCTCCTCCTCTTCCTCTTTTCCCTCCTTCTCCTCCTCCTGTTCCTCCCCCTTCTTCTTCCCTTCCTCCTCTTCCTCTTCCTCCTCCTTCTCCTCCTCCTCTCTTTGACTTTTTGAAACAGGATTTCTCTGTGTAGCCCTGTTTGTCCTGAAACTCTCCCTGTAGACAAAACTGGTCTGGAACTCAGAGATCCACCTTCCTCTGCCTCCTGAGTGCTGGGATTAAAGATGTGTGCACCACAACTGCCCAGCAACTGTTGACATTTTTTTTAAAGCATTCATTTAAGAAAATGTAAAAACTCATAGAACAAAATTAGCTCAAATCTCTTTCCTTTTACTTTTTATATGATTTCCATTTCTAAGACATTATAATAGTTCTCTTTCAAACTAGAGAAAATGTGGGGTAAAGGCCCTTTTATAATGATTAAGGAAGCAAAATGCTACCTGTATTCAGTGCTGTCTATAACTCAATCAGCAATTGCCATTGGTGAATATCTTGGCATGTACTTAGTCATGGCTGTGGGTCCACCTATTTTGGTGAACCTTTCTTTTCCAACCTCACAGAATGGACCACTGTCATCAGGAGTAGTAGTAGAGGTACTTGTTTTAAAAGCCACTCATGAGCAGAATCAATCCAAATGAAGGCTTTCATCCTTGTGTTTATGCCTTATCATCTCCATATGCAAACATATCTGTCAGTATATATCTTTACAATGCTTCAGAAACCCAGGAGTACAGGGACTTGTGTGTGTCCCACATCACTTAACCAAGAAATCAAATAACAACTGAAAAATTGATTTACATAGTATCACTTGCCACCAGGATAAATACCAAGTCCAAGATAGAAATGGTCAATCAACTACCTAATACTATTATTACCATAACTGATTAGATTTAACTGGAATAAATATAGTGTCAAAAAATTACAGCAGAAAATCAGACTGCAACAAATATGAATAAAAGCAGCACATCAACAGAATTTACCATTTTATCATCTGACCTACCCTGCTTCCTCTACAGATTGGAAGATAATGCTCAGAAAGATTAAGTGTCTGGTCTTGGAAAACCAAGTGAGAGCTGAGTTCAGGATCATTTGAAGACAAAATATTGTCTATGCAACAGTCTAAATGAGATTCAGGAGAAATATCCATCACTATCCAAATATGTCTTGGCTTTATATAGGGCCTATAGAAGAACAATAGTTATTTTGTTTATATAATGACTATTTCTAAATGTTGGATATTATGGGCCATTTCTAAAGTAAGATACTAATTTATTATTTTAATATTTCCTTACAAAATCATGGTTATTATTAGTGTAGACAACAGAAACAAAGGGGGTCATTCCTATTTTATACCACTTGTACTAATGGATACAATAAAGAATTTTTGAGGGTTATATCTACACAAGAACCATACTCATAAATAATTATTATTTCAGGGCAAAATTAGTTTTTCAATCAAACAAACTATTGTGTGAACAGAGATGGTAATAAAATAACCTGTGGGGTTGCAATTCTTTGTGTGTGGATGTCCTCTGGCAGCATTTTAGCACATGATACAGGAGAGCTTTTCTCTTCCTTACCTAGAACCCAGTCTTCAAATATTCTGCTAGTACTGTCAGCTACAGGACCCAGATTAATTTTAACTTTAGATCTTAATAGGAGGATGCGAGCTGGGTGGTGGTGGCACACACCTTTAATCCCAGTACTTGGGAGGCAGAGGCAGGAGGATTTCTGAGTTTGAGGCCAGCCTGGTCTACAGAGTGAGTTCCAGGACAGCCAAGGCTACACACAGAAACCCTGTCTCAAAAAAAAAAAAAAAAAGAGGATGCGATGAATTTTCTCTATTGGGATTTGTCCCACAAAATGGTATAAAGCTTGAAATTCTAAACTTCTTCATAGAAACACTAGTAAATAGATGAGAGAATTTGTAGAAAGAGTGCTGATGTGGGAGTAAGTTTTATGTGGCTGTGGCAGAGAACCTAAAGGACAGCTTAAGGGAGGAAGAATTATTCACTTCCAGAGTATTTATGTCCTTTGTGGTAAAGAATGGATGGTGACGTTTATGATAACGGGAATATGTGCTGCTTACTTCATGATAAACCAGGAAGCAGAGAGTACATGAGCAATATCAAAGGTGCTCTTGTACAACCTTCAAAGGCGTACCTTGTGTGTCCTACTTCTTCCAGTGAGGATCTGCCTCTAAAGGCTCCAGTCTTCTAAAAACAGCACCACCTGCTGGAGAGCAAGTGTTTAAAACATAAGCCTATGAGGAACACTGAGTATCCAAACCACACAATGGGATCACTGTGGATTATGGGAAAGAAGTGGCTGCTATAAATGTCAATTCTTTAACTACAAAGTAGAAAAAATGTTGTCAAATAACAAAGTCTTACTTGAAGGGAAGAAAAGTTAATGAGAAACTGAGGCCAAACAGTTCTTAGGAGTTTGGATAAGGATATCATATCTATTCTATAACTGTTTCTCATTGAATTTGCTGTTTATTTAATGAGTGGAAAAATGACCCTCAGAGGCATTTCTAGATCAATGTGAACATCCCCTTATTTGGAAAACAAGAGAATGTTATAGATCTAATCACATCAAGAATATTGTGATGAAATCATTGTAGATTACCTCAGCGTGCTGTGTGTCAAAGGTCCTTGTAGGACAAGCACATAGAAGGATGATGATGCATTCACCCAGATGAACACTAGGAATAAAAATGCCCACAACTAACAGGAAGTTAAGAGAGACAAGGAAGGACCCTCTTAACAGCCTCCATGGCACATGTGGCCCTGCCCACACTCTGATTTTTGTACTTGTAGCTTGGGTATTGTGATATAAAGAATTTTTCTTGTTTTGAGATACCAAGTATGTGGTGATTTGCTGGCATCCTAAGATAACTCAAACTGTGAACAATGTGTGCAAAAATTCCAGAGGAAAAGGACCACTGTGGGTTGTTGTTCTCAGCAGCGGATGTGTATTGGAACAATTTAGACTACTAAAAGTGACAGTGTGACTTCCCCAAGAGCCACCCTCAATTTTCTGGGCAAACAGGAAAGAAGTCAGTGCAATTCTTAGTGTAGAAGAACAATGGTCATGTAAATAAACATAGGATCTGGAATGCCTGGCCAACCCACTGCCAGAGGTGTCTGAAGAGACTGTAGTCCTGACATTTGACTATAGCAGCTTTATAAGCTACACATAGGAACATTTTAACCTACAAAATATGTGAGCATAGACACTAAAGTGCCCTGTGGGAAAGAGCTGATGCCACTGAGGAAAGCCTGGGACAGGGTTAGCATGAGACTCTGGGACTCCAAGGAAGCCATAGAAGACTGTAACAGACTCTCAAGAGATGCCCTATTTAAGAACACAAAGGGAGCTCCACTGTGGCTGCTCACGCCTTTAATCTCAGCACTTGGGAGGCAGAGACAGGCAGATCTTTGAGTTTGAGGCCAGCTTGGTCCTCTGAGCTAGTTCCAGGACTAGTCAAAGCTACATAGAGAAACCTTGTCTTGGAAAACAAAACAAACAAAATCCAAACAAATAAAAAACAAAAACAAACATTCACAAAGGGTTAAAAACAATGAAAGTGATTTTAAGTTTTAAGTGAGTCAGGTGGATTTGATATATTTCCTATTCGTATGGTGAAAATAGCCTAAATACGTATCAGGTAAATGTCTTTATGAAAGTGTTTTGTGGCTTGGGATCCTGCAGATCCTATGAATCATTTCTTCTTTCCATTGCAAAGCTGTCAATCACTTACATCTCCTCAGTTTCCCTCTTAAGCAAAAGACAAAATACCTAAGGGAACTTGTGCCATTTTCTTCTATAATGATTTATCTTAGATGAAACTCAGATATTTCTAAAAACTGAAGAGGGTTGCTTTGTAACACATCTGCACCAGCCTAAACCATTACAGTGTCCCAGCTTTAAACAATAGCAGTCTATTAGGAATTCCCTGCATTGATCAAACCATGAACAGAAAATCTACTCCTTTTTTCTTGCATGTTCCCCTGGATAGTCTGGATTTACACATTGACAGCATCATTTGTGATATATCTTAACCATTTGCTAAACATATTTGAGAAAGAAAACAGTTTTTAAAGTATATTTGGAGAGAGGGTGGTTAAACCTGTTGTCACTACCTCACTGTTGGGGGATGGACCAGGTGAAGCTCCAGAGGCAAAGGCTGTTCTTGAATCCAGTGGTCACCAATGCAAGTAGAAGCTAATGTATATTTCACTCTAAGAGGATGATTGGGGGCTGGCAGTCAGGAAGCCATCTCAAGAAGTTCCTGCTCATAGACAAGATGGGAAAAATGGAAATGGAGCATTTAAAACAATTTTCATTTTGTGATTGTTACCTGTATAGGCCAGTTCAGTTTAGTGAAGAACATCTGTACAAAGAAAGACCAGACTCAAGTAGTATTCTACTGTCTCTGTGTCTAAACTTCACCTAGATATAAATAATGCTATCTTTACTTTTTGATAACGTTGTACTAGAGCTCAATGGATATTGATCACACTCCTCCACCCTTCCCCTTCTACCTTCTATGTCAAAAGTGGATGGGATAATATGAATTAACTGACTTTTATAAAGGAAATAACTGATGTCTGGTTCAGGAGCTAATAAATCCAAATCCACTTAAATTTGTGTAGGTTAATAATTTTTTTATCACCCAGTTAATGTCCTAGAATTATCTGAACTAGTTATTCTTTATACAAAGCCAATAGACATCTATTGTTATTTTTACAAAGCTAACTTGCAAACATTTCTCATTTTCCAGTGACCCACTTTGAATTCTCATATGCCTAATTAACAGATCTGACTCTTAGCTGATTTTTAAAATAAAGAACAAGATCTTTCAAACCTCCAGAAAAAAAAAAAAGGTGTTTATCACAACTCTACAGGATTCCTTTAATGGTTGCTATTGTTTCCTTCACCACATGTACAAAACATGATCCTTTGAGGCTTTTGAAATATGATCACTTTCAACGTTTCAAAAAAAAAAAATCAAGAGACATCTGGTCTACCAAGTTTAATTCCTGCAAGGTGCCCCTGGAGACACTGAACATGCAAATGCCAACAGGGGTGATAATCAGAATGGATGCTGAGGCTAGAAATGCATGGGCCAAGCTGGGAAAAGGAGGCAGAGGAGTACGATCATAACATAGTAGAGAAGGCCATAGCTGGTGGGCAATGGAGTCTTGACCCATTAGTGTTCAAAGTTGCTTGGCAGACAGCAACTAATAACTCAAAGCCAGGGCTGGATCAGATTTGTTTCTATGCCTTGAGTCGTATCACAGGTCTAAACTAGAGAAAAAAACCACACAACTCTATTCTAGGTTATGGGCTCAGTAGTACTTTGTGTTACAGAATGACCTCAGCAGAAGAAAACTCATGAAAATAAAGATTATGGAGGATTTGATGGTAACACACACAGCAAGAATCTCCCAAGTATTTGTCTTGTTTTAATATATTCATTAAGAAAATACCCATGTGTGTATGTTTGTGTGGGGGTATGAGCATATAAATGCAGGTGCTCAAGGAAGCCAGAAAGTGGTATCAGATTCCCTGGAGCTGGAGTTATAGGAGGTCATAAACTGCTGGATACAGGTACTGAGGCCCAAGCTCCTGCCTTCTGTAAGAGCAGCATGGTCTTATAACCACCAAACTATCTATCAGCCCCCTTTCAGGTTTTGCATTCTATGAGTTCTAATATTTGAGTTGGATCCTGAGTTACAAAACATCTCAAATTTCAATACACTTGGGATTGAAGACTTCATATTCCAGTTTAAGACACTAGTAGGACTAGAGCTCTCTGATAGAGCCTGGATCTAAATATTTATTCTGTATCCATGGATTAATGCAGTCCTCATACCTTACCAGAAGATCATTTTGGGAGTGTATGATGGTTAATACAGTGATTCATAACTGGTCAAAGAGCAGAGCACACGTGATTGTAGAAAAATAAGCCATAATTGAGACACCCAAATCACAACTCCTCTCTGTCAAGGCTCAGAAAACATAGAAAAGGGTATTAGAAGACTGGAAGAACCAGAGGATGGAGATGTCTGCTATAAAATAGTGCCTTCTGGCTATGACAGGGTCATTGCATTCCTGAATTCACAGCTGACATAGTTGCCTGTGCAAGATCTATAGGAGACCAAACTAGACAACACTCCAGAATGGATAGGGGAGGGGCTCCTGAGGCTCCATCCTTTGCTGAGAGCTATGAGTAGTTGATGGCTGACAGAGGAGATAGAGTTAGTTTCTTCAGGATTATAGCCTAGATTTCCCATGCCTCTAGGATGGTCCTACATGTGTGGACATAAATGCATAATATTAATTGGACTCAGTCAGTTACATGAAATAAGAAGAAAAGGGCATGAAATAGGGAGGAGGCCCCAGAGAGGTTGGGAGATAGTATAGAATCCATATGATATAACTACATTGTCAACATATATGAAATTATAACATAGTTAAGACAAAAAGAATGATGGTCTTCATCACTGAAGAGCTTGCACAGCTGGATTGGGAGACAGAAGAGACAATTACCAGTATGGTTGCCCATCTTGAGGGTACAGTGTGGATAATAAGAAAGCTGACTTGGAGCTATGTTCCTGGGTTTGTCACTCGGCTCTGTCACTTCCTAGAGCAAGGAACTTTAACGTCTTTTGGACTTCTGTTGTGAGGAGGGATAGTGAGAATAATGTATAGACTGGTGCAAAGGATGGCTAAATGCAGATAGAGTACTCGTGTGTGTGTGTGTGTGTGTGTGTGTGTGTGTGTGTGTGTGTGTGTTTGTGTGTGTCACATAGAGAACATATATGTGATAGGACAATGGAAGACAAACAGGCTTTATGGAGGTAACTCAGAAGATGCAGAGCCTTTTGTTTCCTGCCGGAAAATGACATCTCAATCAAGAAGTCTTGTTGAGGGTTGAGACACTGGGGCTTGGAGAGAGAAGGAGACAATGTACATAAGCCTGGGGCAGGCATAAAAATGGCCCACATCCCTTCAAATAATTTAATGTTCTCATGTTGCTGGATTCATCTGGCAAAAAAATAGGTTCATAAGTTTGCTGTCTTTGGCAGACACTAGATGATTCCTTCTCTGACACCTTCTCTATGAAATTGTCCCTTAGAGCTGTGGTTTGCCACTCTGGACTTGATGACCTTGTGGTTGCCTGTGTCCTTGATGGTGCTCATTGTACAACATTGCAATCAAATTTTGCTGTCCATGAGGTCTGCGCTAGGATGGTCAGGAAGGTTTCTAATGCATACATACTGGTACCCCAAACATCAAAAGCAAGATCTAATATATTCTCATAAAAATCATCCTGAATAAACAACCCAGCATTTCTGTGCAAAACAGAGCCCCAGTTTGAAATCCTAGACAGATCTGTAGCCTTTGGCCAGAATGATATCAATCTGTCTAGTTCCAGAGGCTCCATCGTCTTCAGGAAAAACATTTAATCTCTCGCAGGTGTAAAGGTATGGACATGGTATTCCTTCGTAATTAAGCAATTAGCATTTTATTGCAGTGAGGTCAGCATTACAGAAGCAAAAACAATTAAGGTGATACATTCGATTTCAACAAGTCTTGAATTGTTAGGAAACTTGTCCTTCATGAGAAATATTTTTTTTTTTCAGTATTTGGCAGCAAATGCAGAAGAGAATGCCCCACTGGAGTCTCTGGCTAACTTTGATCTCATGTTTAGAAACTTCACTATAGCATTCCATAGTTGTCCCACTTATTTCCCATTGATGGATTTTCCAGAAGCCAGTTTGAGGATCCCATGACCAATAATTCATGGATTTTCTTTTGGATATTTCTCTCCTCTTAAAACTGGATTTGGGAGTTCAAATGTAAGACAAGGAGTATTTTCTTCTCACTGAGACAATGCAGTGCCTTCATGCAGTTTTCTAAGAGAACATTTGAGGTCTGAGAATATCTCCATTGTATGATATCAAAGTCCATTTTCAAATTACAAATGCTAGATCTTTTGAAAACAGGGTCAAGATTATATCTGACTAGATGACATATTTACATTGCCATGAGCATAAGCGGGGAAAGACCCATGAAGACCTTGTCATTGGTGGATCAGGACAGTGGCTGTCAGTACACTCATGGAGGCTGTCTCAAGCATGCCAGGAACGGCAGAGCTAAGACTGATGCTTTCATTTACTCACAATGTACTTAGTGTCCACTCTGCCTGATGCTGAAGATACCACATGCAAGAGAGAAAGGCAAGAATTCTATTCTCAGGGATTTATATTATCTTGCTAAGAGACAGACAATAATCACAGACGAGAGCTAAACAAACAAGATAATTCCAACTTGTGACAGCTGTCCTAAAGCACTAAGTGAGTCCTAAGCCAGAGAGCTGGGAAGCTAGGGTGACTGTGAAAAGCATTTCTGCAGAGGTGACATTTTATCCAAGATGGAATGTTAAGATAGATCCAGCCATATGAAGACTTGAGTGAAGAAGAGATAATTGTAGGCAAAGGATGGTGACAGGTAGGGCCAGCTCCACTGTTTGTCATCCCTGCTACAGTACAGGAATCCCAACCTAACCAGTTCCCAAATAATAACACACGTTCTTGTGATGTTATACATGCTACGTTCTGCCAGTTTCCTCTCTTTTCAGCCAGGGAATTAGGTTCCCCAGTAGGAATGACTGACTTTGGGAAGGAGGCAGAAGAGAAGACTCCAGGAACTCCCCATAAACAATGGGCAGAATGATTTGAGTGGTTTCTGCTCTTGAGACAGCAATAACATAATAGCTATATTGCTGAACTGATCCCATCAAGTGAACTGACCTATGAAACAAGTCTAGCATGTTCTCTTTTTATAGATGAGGAAATTGAAACTTTAGTGTGATATACGAAGAACCTGAGAGAATACAGGAAGAAAAGGAACTGTTGGTGTGGAGATAAAGGCTAACCAGTATGGAAATTGGTAGTGTTGCTCAGAATGGTAAAACATAGGGCTTAGTTATAACTATGTGATAGAATTCATGAAAACCTGTGTGGAGTTTGTATATACCACTTCCAGGCATATATCCAAAAGAATGAGTCAGCATATTGGGGAATCACCTTTATAGCCATATTTACTATATCATTATTTACAGTAACTAAGCTATGAAATCAGACTACAAATCCATCAACATACAAGTTGATAAGGAAAAGACAATAATATGCACTTTATCCATCCACAGAGAAGGATAAAATCACATTACAAACAACAAGAAATACAACCAGAAACCATAATGTTAAGCAAAATGAACCAGGTTCAGAAGGATAAATATTGCATGTTTTCTTTCAAATGAGAAAAAGCAGTTTTTGTAAGGACACAAAAGTATATGGAGGATTATTTTTAGGAAGGTAGAAGAATGGAGAGAAGAAATAACAAATAGAGGGTGTGAACATGATAAAAAAGAATACATTTTATAGATATATAGGCATGCCACAAACTCATTTATTTGCACAGTTAATTCACATGAACAGAAAACAAATGGAACCAGCACCAGAGACAAAAGTGATAAGAACACACAGCAATAGCACTGAGCTGGAGCATCAGGCAGGGGAGGGGAAGTCCTGACTAACTTCCCAATCTTACATTTCTAGTTCTTTTCTTATCTTAGAAGGACTTTCCCTTAATCTGTTTTCTTTAATCTGGATATATCAGAATGAGTCAGGTGGGTAGCACTTTCTCCTCTGTTTAATATTTTATCCTCTCCTGTTACTGTGGCTCAAACCCAAGGTCTCGTACATAAGAGACAAGCACTCTCCCACTGAGCTATAGCCTCAGCCCTTTAGGAATCTTAAAGAGTGTCTAGAACCATACGTCTTTAGCTACGACTCTTCACAAACCCAAGCCTTCCTTTTTCAGTATGGTGCACTTTAATTAGAAGACCGCACCACAGTCTTCTCAGATATGTACTTAAGGCTACTGCTTAACTCAAAAAGGATCCAGAAGACTCTGAAAGATCCTGAAGCAACAGAACTACAAGAAATTGCCTTAGTAAAACCCAACAATTACTTATCTGTAGTAGGCCTCTGATCAAGGGAAATGAGTTCAGGCAACTAAAAGGCCAGCCAAACTCCACCTCACCAAAGACAGTAAAAGCATTCTGCCTTTGACTTCTGCTCAAGGCCTTCTGCCCACTGTAAAGTTGTGAGTGAGCTTGAAAAAGCCAGGGCCCAGTTGCAAAAGTTTCATAGGGAAGAAAAGCCATAGGTATGTTTCTTCTGCTCTCAACATTTATCATCAACAGTAATATGCATCTTAATGATAGAAACAGTCTAGCTCATCTGAACTATATAGGATGCTAATGTAAAGAAAGAGAAATGTGACCAAGCCTCATTACGAAGCCCCTGTAGAATCTGATTCCACAGTCATCTCATTTTACAATTAGGTAACAATTTTAAATCAAGACTTGTATCATAAGATATTTACTATTTATCAAATACTTTGTATTTAAACATTGACTTGAATTTTTTTCTATTTATACAACATGGTTTACTCATGCCTCTCAGAATGCCTCACATCTTTAGGAATGTCTAAAACAAAAAGTAGACCTTAAACTAGTCTCCATGATGTTGGAAACTACAGCAATGGGCTCACACCCTCATGATAGACTATCTATAATTACATCAACTTATTTAAATTTCAAACTTTTTCTATCATGTATATGACTTCTAATGAGTGAACCCATTTTATAGATGAGAACTCAGAGGCCTCAGGGTATGACAACATTTGCTTGAGGTCTAGGATCTCGGATGTTTGAATGGATGTTAGTATCACATTCTTATTAACTTCAAGGTCCAAATTGTCTTTGAAGATGTCTTCCTCAAAAGCCAGGTAAACTGGGCATGGCTAGCATATAAAGCAATCCTAGTACTGTGACTATATTCCTGAACGTCATACTGAGGCCCTGGAACAACATGTGGCTTATAGTTGCTATATAGCAACAGAGTCCTTGTGAGCCCTCTGCTTACCCTTGAAACAATTATTCTCTTGTCTGCTCAAAGTAGCCAAGTTGAAGTAATTTCTGGTGAACACTATGGAAGATGAGGCTGAGTAGTTAAACTGGGCATGCACTTCAGAAGGGCTTCATTGGCCTCTCAGAGATTCACTGAAAGTTCTATCCTTGAAGACCTTGTAAGAGAATGTTAGGAAGCACTCATCATGTGGACTTAGTACATAGGAAACATGATCCACTTTCCTGGTCCTGCATCTTTCCTGTGCATTCAGAAGGAAGTTTCTTCCTGACTTTAGCAACTGTCTATTACTCCAGCTATGGGAGAGTGATACACGAAACAAGCAATCGATGCAGACTGAGCTGAAAGAAACCAAATATTAAGAAGAAGAGAATGATGATGGGCATAATTTTATGTAGGTATTGGTTGGCAGGATGAGCTTGGAGCAGGATGGTATAACATCAGATAGTTTGGAAAAGGAGACATTGAATTAATCACTTGTTTATCCTTTGTTACCAGAAGGCTTACAGTTGAGTGGCTTTAATATTAATAGTATTTTTAAGTAACAAGTTTGTTGGCATTTGGAGGCACAAGGGAGGGGCACAACATTAAGCCTCATGAGTTTTACTTGCTAATGCTTTAAAAATTTGAAATTTGAGTTCTGTCTAATGACCACTAGGCCTGTCAACTTAATGAAAAACAAAAATCACATAACCACCTAGTATCATACAAGAAAAGCAATTTGGCCTCCTGATTTAATTAGATGGGTAGCTTTGACATTGTAAAGAACTGGCTCCAGTCATCCTTGTTATTAAAGGATCCCAGTCTTCGATGTGGGTAGACATGTGGCAGGCAGAGATCTGGGTACCAACAGAAAGGCTAACCACATGGCAATTAGCAGGAATCTGGGGGAAGTTTCAAACTTATACTTGTGGTTAAAGTCTTATGTTTGGGCTTTCATGGGCCATCCTAACACCCAGATGAGCCAACGCAGATATATTATATCCCAATTGTAATCACAATAGATACAAATTGACCTCATTCTCTAATCACTGTGGTATAGAATTTCTGGGTGCTGAAGAACAGCTTGAGTATTAAAACACATTAAATGATGACTTTGAATGTTTTAATCATATTTCCTGGTTACAAGAGCTTGACTATTTTTTTTTCTCCTGCCAACAGAATAATTCTCATTTAAAAACACAGATATGTGTTGGCAGGTCCTGTGCTATCCCCAAAACATGCTGTTAGGAACTCGGAGACAGCAATTTCAGTTGCCTGATGAGGATGTGCAAACCTCCTCTGCTTCGCTACACAAATGCTAACAAACCCGAGCACCTGGCCCAGGCCTAGAGGAGATTTTCTGGGATGTAGGTCAGAGGAAAGCAATTTGAGTTAATTAGGTGCTTCTTGCTTCATCCCCCTCCTTCTGACTTCTAGAAGACTAAGGAGACTAGAGATGAGCCAGGTGTGTGGTACATGCCTCTAATCTTAGCATTTAAGAGGTAGAGACAGGAAGATCAGGAGTTCAAGGCAAACCTTGGCTACACAGGTAAGTTTGAGGATCGTGTGGGCTATGTGAGATCCTATCTAAAAAAAAATCCAAGTTAATTAATTAACTTATAAAAATAGGGATGGTATGTAACAGAATGTGTCCTGTTTATCTTCATAAGGCCATGGCAAGCATTTTACTTCTAGGCAGAGATCAAGAACTTAAAAAAAAAATCAAACAAACAAAAAAATGAAAAACTATTCACCATTCACTTTTTGTAATGTATATCATATACATGATCTCATTCAATCTCCAAAACCGTGAGTAAAAGACTATGGAAATAACAGTGGAGAATTATTATAGACCTTGTCTAAAATCACAAGGCTGCTTGGCAGACCCAAGACGGGAACCTGAACTCTGGTTTCTTACATGTCAAAGTTAGCATTCTTAAGTCCAGACTGAGCTTCTCTGAGTTTACAGTCCAGTGACTGTCGAGCATTACAAGGTTGTAAAGCAGAATGGCAAACAACTCGGGGGCCTCTGGCTGTCTCTCAGTGCCAGGAGATGGATCTTTGAGACAAGACCTTGTGACTTCCAGCAGGAGTGAACTGTCGTCATAGGTCATCTTAATGAAAAGCTTGCCTTTCATCTGTCCTGCAGGACTAAAGAACAGGAGCCATGCAAACTCCTCCCTGCTTGGCTAGAGCCCTCAGAGTTCCTGGAGGAAACGTTGGATGGCTGGGGCTGGAGAAGGTTCTTAATCCCACAACTCAGAACTTTGCTCATGTCCAGAGCTCACAGCATCTGTCTTTACAACAGGCTCTTTCAACCACTGGGGAGAGTCTTAGGTCATGTTCTGTTGCTACCTGACTGCGGTTTCTAGCACGTGGCCCTCTCTTTCTGGCAGACTGCCTTTTCCTTTTGCTCATTCTTAAAAGGGAATATGCAGCCAGGCAGAGAGCCTTTGATCTCTAAAGGTATTCTTAAATCTAGTTCTTCAGAAGAAGAGCTTCTATTGCTCTCTGGACCTCCAAGCAGCAGCAAGCATCCTCCTGGACATCAAGCTCTTTCCTCTCGTGGTACTTGTTAGTGTTTGTGAGTCTGAGGCCAGGGAAGGAGGGGGCTAATGCAGGAGGTTGAGATGCTGTGTACATAGACTAAACCCTGACTGAGGCTCAGCCTCTTAGAAGGTGATGGAGCCTCTACTTACTGAGAACTCATTCCTGGTACGTCTATTTTTAATTTATATTCTCTGAGCACAGCTGAGTGTCCTTAGACAGTGGGTGGGTGGAGGGGGCAATCTCTCTCCTGCACCTGAACACCACAGAAAACAGCAGAGGTTGCAGGCATGTCAGGTGCCTAGAAATCGCTCTCTTGTAAATGCAGTCTTTCTGTGTTTGAAACAGTTAATTGAATACCGTTTACATTCATAACACTACAAGAAATCATGAGATCCCGTGTGCAGTTGTGACAGCTGGAAAGTATTTGTCAGCCATCTTCCTGCATGGGACCTGTGGGCTCTTGCTGGCTCTCCTCTATCCCCATAAGCCTATAAAATACATTTTCTTCTGCTGACACTGCAATGTGAACTCTCCGTAGCTGCTTATTCCCACAACACCTGTTAATAATGCCAGGAGGAATGCATTTTCCTCCCTGTAAGCTGTGCCAAAATGTTTACATAATTCAGCTTATTCCAGAGTTTAAAGACCAGACATAAATCCTAAGCTGGCTGTGTCCTTTCCAACTGCTCCGGGAGTTTGTTGCAATATTGTGAGTGAGTGAGTGAGTGTGTGTGTGTGTGTGTGTGTGTGTGTGTGTGTGTGTGTGTGTGTGTATGCATGGAATCGTGCAGATTTTCTTTCCTCCAGCCATTTTTAATAAAGAGAGAGGTGTTCCTTTGGGTCTTCTCTGCTCACTGTTTGGGCAGGGGATATCAAAAGTGAACTCTTTTGCAGCGTATGGGTAAGTACTAGACTGTTTTCAGTGGGATATCAGTTTTATGGCGAATGCTCTTAAAATAATGAAAATGTCCAAGCTGAAACATTCACTCTTAACATAAATAGCTCAAGATTATGCTTATAACTCATGTCTGGATACACAGCATAGATCAATGTGTATTTTGTACTTTACTGATTATATAGATTTGGTTTATATTTATTATAGCTTCACTAAATTCTCATGAGAATTCTGTACCTCCCATATCAAAACCTATTTTTTATGATAGACAAATGCAAGACACACTAGGAATCTATCTGCCCAAGATCACACAGCTAATGTGCAAAGGGGATGGGATTTATACTCTGATGAATTACCTGTAAAGCCAAGACTCTTTCAACAACTAGAAAGAGTCAGTTTCTTTTTGCTTTGTGGTGTTAAGGACTGAGTCTCCTGAATACTAGGCAAAGCCCTCTGTCACTGAGTTTCATCTCTCTAAATTTTCCTTTCTGACCTTTAACATAAAATCCTCAATCCTGGCCTCCTCTAAACCTGGAATTATAGGCTTGCACAACTAGATCTGGATCATGCTTTTTCTAACACAGTTTTCTTGGGAAGCTACAGGAGGAGATATTGATAAGGAGACATTAGTAATGCTGCTTAAATGAGACTATTTCTTGATAAGTCATCTTTGGGACTTAAGCAGTCCTAATACACACAAAGGGGCCAGGAAGTCCTGCAGTAAAGTGACCTACTAAATACATAAAACTGCTTAATTACATGAACCCAGAAGTCTGCAAACCCAGTTGAAAGCAGTGCACCCTTTGTGGCAGGCATCCACTAACACCCACACATGTAAAGGCTGGGACACAATGTGGGAGACATTGTGCTTACCCAGGCTGCTTCCTGGCTAGGCTGACGGCCCTCAATGCTGGTCCCTCCTCTCTCTTCTTTACATAGTTTCCAAATGCTTTGTAAAGATGACAAACGCATCTTATCTCTCTCCACCCTAAGCCATTCCAGATTCATTCATGCCAGAAATTACTTAATCTGCCTTTATACCAGGGTCACCTCTCCTCCTTCTACACATTTGAAACTAAGTAAGGCAGAGATTAATCAAAGCCCAACCTGTTTATTCAGATTCCCAGAGAGGCAAACCCTATATTTTCTTCTGAAAACCCCCATTCAGTCTAGCATAACCCTTTGCTTGAACAAATATTTTCACGAGGCCCCATGTAGTAACCAAGCCAAAGGAATTGGTCACTTCCTCCAGAAAGCATTTGATATCATGTAGATGCACTGTGTTTCGAAAATGTTGTAATCCCTGGGCAGAAGATCCAAAGAAAAAGAACTAATCATTGCAAAATTGGGAGAAAAAAAGTATTTCGCCAAAAGGTTATTGCTTACTAAATACTAAGCACTTAAAAATAAAACCAGTTGTGTGTACAGTCTAAGTGTTGGACAGTTGCTTAAATTCTAACAGCATTCAGTTTTCTTCCGTATATCTTGGTTGTGTAGATAGATCTAGGGTGCTGCTGGCCAATGCCTTCCTTTCAGTTAGGTTTATTCAGTGTGGCATACATGAATCTGGGTGTTCTATATTACATAGGCATGCTTTCTTAGCTTCAGGCCAGGAATCTTTAGCTATAATTGTCATCTTTTTAAATGCCAAATGAAATGGCAGTCTCTCTCTCTCTCTCTCTCTCTCTCTCTCTCTCTCAGGAACTGTATAGTTAAATTAAAACCACAGAAGTGTAAACGTCTGTTTACACTTTTCACTGTTAGCTCCTAAACTTGCATACATAGGTTCCCTTGGAAGATTTGAAGTGAGAATTGAGGAACCCCAGTTTCATCATTTGGAGTGTAGGATATTAGCAAAACCTGTGAACCCCTCCTGACACAAGCAGTTTAAAACCATGAAGGGAGACACAAACTGGCAAATTAGGATATCAACAATGGACCCAGAGCCCCAAGAGAGAATATAGAAGACATGCATCTGAGAACAGACAAAAGAAGTCAACACCAAGTTGGTAAGAAAAATTAGACTCTCAGAGGACCTGATTCTTTCTGTACTGTTTTTGCCAATAGCCCTGGCTCAGCCATCCCTTTGGGGTGTGGCCACTGATGTTAAGAGCTGAAGCCAAGAAGCATCTGTTATGTTTCTGGTCACTCTGCCTTTTCTATTTCAGAGAAGGCAAATGTGATTTAATTTTATAATTTCTTAAAGCTCAGTTAGGCAAGGCATTTATAAAGAACCAAATACAGGGAGGCCCATACAAGAGTGTTGCTGTGAGTTCAAGGTCAACCTGGGCTTCACAGTGAGTTCTGGCTTAGCCTGGACCACTGGCTCAAAAAACACAATACAATGCAGCAAAGGTGATAATGGGAAGGAACCAAGTGGTGCAGAACAAACGTGTTTCTTAAACAAGGACAAAGTTAGATATTGTCTATCAGCGGGACTAGTAAAAAAGTGATGTAAGCCACACCACAAATGGATGGTACCACTGTATGCTATGATAATCACCAAGGTCATCTCACCAGCAGGGATGTCATGAGTCCAGTATAATGAAGGGGTTGAACCATGCTGCAGTATGCTTTTGACTGAGAAGGCAGACCATCCTTGTAATTAAGGACACTGTGGAGTTTGCTTTCATTGGACAAACCTGCGTTTGCTCTCTTTGGAGAGAACAGCATCTGTGAGCACATTTTTTTTTTCTTTTTCACGGGTATTTGGCTGGCTTTTTGATGCACAACCTACTGAAGACTGCTATCGTAGCATCCCAGAGCCAAAAAGATCCCCAAGGGCTGTGGAGGCTGCATGTCCATGCTGTACACAAACAGGGTCATGACGGTCACATCTGGCCACAGCAGCTCATTTACACAGCTGCAGTACAGAGACCCCAGCTTTGCTGTACTTGCTGTGTCAAGCATTCCACAGAGCTCTAGCCTAAGAGAGATGTGATGATCCCTGCACAACACTGGGTCCTACACATCCAGGTTATTCACAGGTGCCCAGATACACTGTGTTTTATGATTGCAGAGGAACCACAGTTTGCTGTAATCCTAAATTATTCCCATCTGATGGCACCATGCCTGGGTTTCCAACCAGTAGAGTTCATCTTCTGGGTACAGGGAGTGCCTTCTCAACCTTTTTTGTCTTATTAGCACAAAGAACCCTTTTATACATCAAAACATTTTTCAGATCTCCCACATAACAGTTATATTTTTAGTCTCTAGTGACTGTAAGAAGATGCAAAACAAAAAAAAAATCTATCAGAAATCTTAGTGGTGCTTTTAGATGGATCCATATCTAATAAACTACATTGCCTCTATCTATTTTAAGAACAGTCACCTATATATTTAAGGGCTGTGTAAGGTCTGGTGACAAACATGGATTCAAGGATTCCTAGATACACAATATCGTTTCATAGTTTCATCTCGCATACACTTTTATCAAGATTTATGATCTGGGGCCACTATGCTTACCTCTGTTAATTTTTTATATGCTCAAATTCAGAGGAATGCTATTTCAAGGGTGAAAAGTAAGTTTGCAAAGAAAAGAAAGTTTGAGGAAAGTTTCGTTAAGATCAAAACCATTCTCCCAGTGAACAGAGACACGAAAATTCTCAATAAACTAATTGCAAAGTATATTTAGCACCATAATGATCATGTATCATGACTGACTTGGTTTTATGCCAAGGATATAAGGATAGTTTACATATACAAATCAATAAATGTAATATAGCCTATGGCCATTAATTACACAATCATCTCAATAGATAACAGCAAAGACTTGTCAACATTTAAATCCCTTTATGAAGGAAGACTTGAGAAACAAGGAACTAAAGGAGTGTTTCCCAAGCTAAAAATGACTACATATAAGAAGTCTTTTGCTAATATCGTAACAAAATGGGGGAAAAAACGAAGGAATTTCTTCTAACGTCAGAAAGAAACAATGATGCCCAATTTCCTCACTGTGCTGAATGTTGCTCCAAGTTGGGGTTGCCAGAGAAAGAAGACAAACACAGAGATACACACACAGAAACGAAGAGAGAGAGAAAAAGAAAGAAAGAGAGAGAAAAGGTTATCATTGGGTGGTGTCTTAAGGTTTCTATTCCTGCATAAACATCATGATCAAGAAGCAAGTTGGGAAGAAAAGGGTTTATTCAGCTTACTTCCACATTGCTGTTCATCACCAAAGGAAGTCAGGACTAGAACTCAAGCTGGTCAGGAGCAGGAGCCGATGCAGAGGCCATGGAGAGATGTTCCTTACTGGCTTTCTTCCCCTGGCTTGCTCAGCCTGCTCTCTTGTAGAATCCAAGACTTCCAGCCTAGAGATGGTACCACCCGCAAGGGTCCTCTCACCTTGATCACTAGTTGATCACTAATTGAGAAAATGCCTTACAGCTATATCTCAGGAAGACACATTTTCTCAACTAAGCTCCTTTCTCTGTGATAACTCCAGCCTGTGTCAAGTTGACACAAAACCAGCCAATACAGTTGGACTCAACTCTCTGTAAGAGAAATCTCTGTGACCCAGAAGCTAAGCATGTTTATTATATACCAACACAAAAGACATGTGAAAGTTCAAAATAAACTGAATGGCTAAAGAAATCCTAGAGACAATGCTAAAGTCATCACAATACTGGATTTCAAGTTATATTATAAAGCCATAGTAACAAAATGCAGCTTGGGGCTGGCACAGAAGAGATCCATATGCCAATGAAATATTGATAATCCAAAACCAAAGCCACACAGATGTGTGCACCTCATTTTTGACACAGGTATAAAAAATACATTGGAGAAAAAGACAGCCTCTTTAACAAACTGTTCTTGGGAAACTGAATATCCACATGTAAAGGAATAAAATTAGACTCATCCCTTTCACCCTGAATAAAAATCAATTAAGCACGGATCAAAGGTGTGTCAATATAAGATTGCTTGGATAACCAACAACTAGATACTAGATAGCCCCAGGTAAAAACCAAATACTACTGGTCTAAAACAAACAAACAAAATCAAAAACAAAACAAAACAAAAAAAGTGCTCGCTTCGGCAGGACATATACCAAAACAAAACGAAAAAAAACAGCTATGAATGGAATGACTCCTGATGGTATTCTGCTGTACTCATAGATCTGTGCCCTCTCTGTCCAGTCATCATCAGAGAAGCTGCCTCAGGCATTGTGGGGAGAGAGAGAGAGAGAGAGAGAGAGAGAGAGAGAGAGAGAGAGAGAGAGAGAGAGAGAGAGAGAGAGAGAGAGAGAGAGAGAGAGAGAGAGAGAGACTACTAGATGGGAAGTCTCCATCAAATTCCTCCCCTCAGAGTTTAGGGAATCTCACAGCAGAAGAGGTGGAGAAAGTGTAAGATTCAGAGAGAGTGGAGAACACCAGGAGTGTAAGGCTCTCTGAAAATAAAATAAACAAGGTCCATATGAGCTCACAGAGACTGAAACAATCAGCACAGGGCCTGCATGGCAAGGCTCACCAAGTCATCTGTGGATATATTATAGCTGCTAGCTTAGGTTCCCCCTACCCCCCAAGACAGGGTTTCTGCCAAGTGCCATCTAGGAGAGGCTAAAAACTAGCAGGTGATCTTCCTGAGAGGGTTCTGCAATAGACTGCCAATCTATGATGGATTTCTTCCTCTAGACTAGGCTGAGGAGATTATATCTGAGGAAAGATTCCTGCCATTAATATGCTTTTTCCTGTTATTATTAAATATATAACACTCACTAAGTATTGGCCCACCTTTTGAGCAGATTTCTGTAGACCTATGAAATGTACTATTTTGTAGTCATGCTATATTGACAAATAGATTATGATTCTATAGAATTCTTGATTTGATTCAAATGATTTTAGGAAGAAAGTTTTTAGAGATGGTCTCATAATTATCAGAAAGATGTAATAAAGTTAAAATCAAGAAGAGAATGTGTATACTCCTCATAGTAGTAAGTAAAGGCTACATAATAAGAACTAAAATGAGCTTTCATAATTACACTAAAAAGAGAAATAGACTTGAGACAATTGTGTGTTCAAGGAAAAACATTTAGGTCCAAGGATAGTCACAGGTGTGCACCCTGGTAAGGCAAGGCCACATAAAAACTGTTGCTTTGAACTTATAACGAGTATATTATAATGAAACACTGCTTGAACTTAGTACCAACATCCTTCTTTAACTCCTATTTTATGTAACATTTTATCTCTGAGGTAATTTTCTAAAGAACTTTTTATCTAAGAAAGTTAAAAAGGTCAAAGGAAAGAAATAAAGTTGGTTGAATGGTTTGGCTTGGGGAGTTCTACCCCATCCATTCATCCATCCATCCATCCATCCATCCATCTGTATGTATATGTATATGTATATGTCTGTTTGTCTATATGTCTGTGTGTATGTGTATATATGTAAGCATGCATGAATACTTGTAGAGTTCAATGTGACAGATGGTCGGGCTAGGCCAGAGTGTGGGTGTATGAATGTTTGAATGTATATGTATCTGTGCATATTTGCATGTATCTGTATCTTATTTCTTTTCCTTTCCTTCCTCTCTTGTTCACAAAGAGTTAACCATCTTAGCCAGCGAGGCTTCTAGATGATTCACAGAGAAAGGAGCACCAGCAATAAATCCTTTTACTTAACCCTACCCCCTGCCCCCAGCTTCACACTCCCCACCCCTGCTGTTTTTCTTTGCTTTGAGGTGATAATCACCAGAGACTGCAGTTTCTGCCCTCAGAGGAACTCAGCTGGTCAGCTACCACTACAAAGTAAGTTAGACTTAAGACAGCTAAATTATTTATTATAGAAAAGGCAACCCAAAATATTTCACAAGACCAAGTCTTGCCCCAGCCAACCTCTTCACCCTAGGCTAACCTCAAGAGAGAACCAAGAAAGAAGAACAGCAGGGGTTGGCCCCTGGCAGGTTTCTTTGTGTACCAGCCCTGGCTCTCCTAGAACTCATTCTGTAGACCAGGCTGGCCTCAAACTTACAGAGATCCACTGTCTGTCTCCTGAATACTGAGATTAAAGACATGTGACATCACCACCGCTCAGTTTAGTTTAGTATTTTTGTGGGTCTCCTGACTGTGAGATGAGCCAATCTCCCACTCTATTGCCTGCTCTTGGGACTCTTTTTTCTCCTGTTGGGTTGTTGTGTCTGACTTTGATGTGATGGCTTTTGCTTCATCCTATTGTATTTCTATTGTCCTGTTTGGTGGTTATCTCTGAGAAGCCTATTCTTTTCTAATGAGAGATGGAAGGGAGTGGTTCCAGAGGAGGAGGCAGGTGGAGAGGAGTGAAGAGTAGAGGGAGGGGGAACTATAATCAGGATATATTGTATGAGAAAAGAATCTCTTTTCAATTAAAGGGGGGGGGAACTTAAAACTCTGACCTGCCAAAGAAAAATGAAAGGAAACACCAGAAGTTATAGGTAGAGGGAAGAACTTGCTGGGAAGGACTCCTATAGCTCAGGAAATTACAGTAAGGATTGACAAATAGAATTGTATGATATAAAAATTCCTCTGCAAGGAAAGGAACCATCAGCAGAGCAAAGAGAAACCTAGAGAGTGGGAGGGAATACTTGCCACTGACCGGGAGGTTAAAGCTCCTAATCCCTAAAGACTTCAAAAAATCAAATCTCAAATAAGCAACAAATAAGAGGGCTAATGAAGCGGACAGACAGTCCTCAACGACAGAATATACATTGCTGTAAACATAAGAAAAAATGCTCAGCATGCTTAGTCATCCAGGAAATGCAATTTAGACTATAGTGAGAGTCCATTTCACCCCAGTCAAAATGGCTATATTAGGACAACAAATCACAACAAATGGAAAAGAAAAATCTCTGGACACCACCCGGGGTAATATAAAGTACTTGCAGTCGCTATGGAAACCAGTGTGGAAGTGCCTCAAAAAACTAAATATAGAACTCTAATATGATTCACCTGTACCACTGAGGGGTATATACTTGAAAGATGCTAAGTTGCTCCACCCCTAAATACTTGTGCATCCATGTCTACACCCAAGACATCAAACTAGCCTACAGTCTATCAATAGAGGAACAAATAAAGAAAATGAAATTTAAGATTGGTTCCATTTTTATTTATGTGTCTCTGTGTGGGTATGAGTGTGTGATTGCAAGTACCCGTGGAGGATGCCTTGGAGCTGGAGTTATACACCAAGTCGTGTGGAGACTCGCATGGGTGCTCACTAGGGTCCTCTGCTGAGTTGACTCTCCAGCCTTGTCATGGAGTTTTATTGAATAACAAAGAAGAATATTGTATTTGCAGGAAAATGGGTAGAGCTTAGATTGTCATATCAAGTTACATAAGCCAAACAGAGATAAATGCCACAAAAAGGGAAATGTGCATGTGTGTATGTGTGTGTCTGTGTGTGTGTGTGTCTGTGTGTGTGCGCGCGCGTGCCCACACGCGTGTGCACACATGGTTTATAAGAACAGATGGGAAGAGGGGGAATATTTGATACATGCTCTTTAGGTTTATGTAAGAACTGTGTACAAAATGTCCACTTCCTGCTGGGTGCAGGGCCTAACCTTGCTGTCTTTCCCACACTCTCCATACACTTCAGGGACAAGTCAGAGGTCTTTCCTGGTGCTTGTTCTGTCACAGCAAGAGCATCACTTCAGACCCAGGCAGTTTGAAGACCACTGTTTGATGACCTGACTAAGTATCCCCAGGTCAGAAATCTCTCTTATAACATACAGTTTCTCCACCCAGACAGCTAGCAGGGCTTCAAACTCCTTAAACTTGAAACTTGGATACCAGGGGAAATTCTGATATTCTCAGAACAAACAAAAAAATATAATTTTGATGGGTCTATAACAATTTCAGTGTGCTACCTCAATACAAGCTTTTTATAGGACTGTGAAGAGAATCAAAGAACTTACATGATTCAGGGGAGACCCACTGGAGACAGGACCCCTGGGGAAAAGCCTGTTTTGTCCCAGTTAAGTGGCAAGCTTACACAGCCAGATTGGTTAAAATGAATCAAAGGGTTTAGTTTAGCCATCTGTGTTTGCAGACACAACTCAGCTAATGTGAGAGAGAACACAAGGGCAATGAGTGAGAAATTTCATACCCTCAGGTAATTCTTCCTCAATCAAGTGAATAGATAGATGAGGGAGGTTTGGGCATGTGAAGCCATCAGCAGATTCCTTTCAATTTGTCATTCTCTTTCGTGTGTAGACAACGCTAATGAGCGCATCTTTGCCATTCACTTGTCTCAGTGGAAACATCATTTTGCTTTATAGCCCTTTCACACAGCATCATATTGATCAGTTAATAATTCATCAAGAACCTCTAGCTGAATATTAAAACAAATGTGTGCCATAACATATCACTCCATCATTTCTTTCAACCACTCAGAGGGCCACACAGAAAGTCAATCTGCAAAACATCTGTGCTTCTTCATGCTCTCATTATGTTTTTTAAGAACTTTCCCCATGATTAGAATGAAAGCCGTCCCAATTAGCAAGGCTGGAAACAATGCAGTGCTCCTATCAAGGTGTTATAAAACACTTGTTCTGTCAAACGTGGGGGTGGGGAGGACTTCCCCTCTGAGACTTTCTCCATTAAACTAGTTTCCTAATTACTACATGCCATTTAAATAGCATCGACTGTGCTTTTTATCTCAACTGATATAGTTTAATTAGCCTGTAAAAAAATTGTAGGTCCCTACTGACAAAGAAATCTCACAACAAGCCAATCTCTATAAGAGGACACATTTATTAAAATATTCTTATTATCTACTTTTTTTTCTCTTTCTACCTCATTGCTCCAGACTCAATTCCATTTGCTTTTTGTGGGGGGAGGGGTGGAGGTTGAAGCATTACAATTAATGTTGAAAATCAGCATCATCTATAATTTATTAAGCATCTACTAGGTACAAGGCAGATTAAAAACATCATTTTACTTTATTATTTCAATAGCATTTTAATGTTACAGCTACTCTTAGTATTTTACTAGTTAAAAAATAGACTGGGAAGAAGATAGCTTCCCCATTGTGCAGCCTATGAAGTGAGATTTAAGGCAGAAATCCACTCCCCAAATTCATGCTTCTTATTAGAGTATCTGTTTGTTGTCTCTTCAAATACATTTCTTCAATTTTCTTCCCTGTAGCTAACGAAACAGCTAATGTCAGAGCATAGCCTTTTTCACTGTGTGATTCGATCCCCATCCCCAGAAACATAAAACATGGGAATGATACAGTGGACTCCTCTACATTGTTATTGTCATGCAATCTCTAGTATGTGCTCTTTGCCTATGTATATGTCTACATCTTATTCATCATATTAGAAGTCTCATTCCATCCTTCATACCACAATACCATCCCTGCATGTTTCAGTGTGTAGCTCTATTGGGAGACATTTGGTTTCTTGTTTCATTTTGAGATCAGATCTCTCTTTGTGCAGCAGACTGGACTTGAACTTACTATGTATTACAGACTGGTCTCAGGGTTTAGAGTCATCTGGAGATAATTTCAACAGGGTCACCATGTCACTGTCATATCCAACAATCTTTGAGTACTAATCCATATGAAGCAGGGTTCTGACAGGGAACAGTTGGTTTATTTAATAGAGATAATCAGGAGATTGTAATCAACTGGCTAATTCTAATGGTGTGACTTTTTGGTAGAGTACGTCGTAACAGACACCAGCCAGGAAGCAATAAGCCCAGAGGAAACAGGAAAGGAGGCTTCCTGCAACTCAGTGAGAATCCCTTGAGACTAATGAACATACAGAAGGATGAGCATACAGACAGATGAACATACACAACCTTCTTTTACTCACTGTCGATATTATTTTACTTTGCTTATTCTTTTCAGCATTTTTACATCATCCTACAAGCATCCTAACATCAAACTATAACCATATCCTTAGTGGAACTTTTCATTTTCAGACAATGTCTTCTTAATTACTAAGGGTGGCCTCCAGGTTGTGATTCCCCCAACTCGGCTTCCCACGCAGCTGAGCCTACAGGCCTGTGCCACCAGCCTCTGCACTCCTTGCCATCTAGGTGAACACTGTTGATTGGTTAGAGAAACGAGGTCTTCTGTTAGCAGGATATAAACTATACCCACATATGTCTGTCTTTATTTTATATCCATTTATTTTATATCCAGTAACATCGTTTGGCAAGTAGTTCCAATATCCATTCTTTCGTGGGGTTTGTAAATTGGGGACCTTTTAATATGATTCCCTCTGCATTCAGCCAACATTTTAAGTAAAGATTTCTTCCCTTCATTAGCTATTTCATGATCCTGACTTACAGTTTACATCAGAAGGACAGGACAGATGCTGGATTCTGCTCCTAATTTTAACTATTTAGTCTTAGTGGTTAAACAGGATTATTGTGAGTTTGTGAACATAATTTATATTAGATATGTTTACATATAAACCCCACAGACAAATTTAGAGCATACACAATACACTATATCACACTACTTACCTGTGTCTATAATCCCATCAAATTCAGGGGCATCTTTCTCTCTTTAGTGTTAGTACCTGCATTTTGAGGTTTGAACTTTTTTATGTGGTATAGTGCTAAATCCTGGCCCCTAAGGCCTGGTTGTTCCCTAGGAAACAGAATATATTCTCTCACAGTTCCTGGAACTCACTATGTAGACCAGGCTGGCCTCGAACTCAGAAATCTGCCTGCCTCTGCCTCCCGAGTGTTGGGATTAAAGGCGTGCGCCACCACCGCCTGGCTGAGAAGAGATTTCTTGCCTTGCCTTTTCCGTTGCCTGGTGGTTGGCAGCATACTCGGAGGACATACTATAGAATGGCTGTCTCTGTCTTCACTTCTTTGCTTCTTCCTTGCCTCATCATATAGATGACCACCATTAGTTTCAGGGTCCACTCAGCAATAAACTATGACCTCGATGAAATCACTAACGTGATTACGTCCTCAACATCCTCCCCTTTTTCAAATAACATCTAATACATATCATCTGGCCATTTTGGCATATGGGGTCATGCTTTGAGCCATCATTCAAAGTACTTCACATGTGTGCTTGTGATTTGCTTTGTAGCAATCGATCTGTTGACAGAATATTTGCTTTTGATAACCATTAACAGGGTCATAAAATGAAATATTACAAATTTGTAATCATAGGTTGGCGTTTTTGGTTATGTCAATATTATATCCAGTGAGAGTTTACTGGTCACCTGGAAGTATCACTAAGAAGGTAATAAATAGAGAAAAGCTAAGAAAAACTGTATTACATTGCTAGCATGATCCTTTGATTCTAATGTGTATTTGTTGTGGCGGGGGAGTGGAGAAAGGAAGTTTTGTTAGAGGATGAAAGAAATAAAAGAATGTATCAAGAGGCTCCAATTGCATTTGGTAATAGATACGTGAATTGGCTTGTCCCAGTTTCCATGGCTCCCTCTTACTGTCTGTTGCAACTTTTCTGACTGCAATGATCACTCACCTCTTTTATCTAACAGTAGACTGGCTTATCCATTCTATAACAGAAGATCAGGGAAATACAAAGGCACCAGACATATTTTCTCTGTATTTCTTTTTCTTTTGGCTTGGAATCCACAGACTTCAGCTTCACAGCATCATTATGTTTAAGAGACAAACTCCTGCGTGCATTACAAGCCTGCAGACAGAGTCACAGTGTATTCTCTGTCTAAAGTTGCAGTGTCCACCACAACCAGTCCAGCAACAGTAGTTGTGCCCTCTTAATAGATCCCTTTTTTCCTAGCCAGTCCAGATATCATGGGGTGGTTTCAAGCATTTCTTATCCCACATCTGAAGTCAGCTATGTCTCATAGCAAATTGCCTTTGAGTAGGAAATAAACTGAATATTTAGAGACCACAGTGTGTGTGCTGTGGATACTCATTCTGATTGGTAATCATTATTTTGTAAACGTCAGTTCCTGTAGCAGCCAGATATTGGCTCTTTGTCTTGTAATTGGGTGTTCTCATGTGTCAACTGGCCAGGAAGTGTCTATGTGTGTGTCTGTTTTCCACAACACAATTGCTGGCAACACCTCTTAAAGATAGAACAAGTTGGATGATAAACATAATGTGTTCTTACTGGGTTCTAAAAGTAGTTTTTGTCTTCAAGTATTATAGTATCAGAAGCCTATGTCTTCTTCGTGTCATACACATGGACTAACTTTCCCAAATACAAGTTGTGTATTTTCAATATGTAGCTTTAAGTAATCTTTCATTTCAGGAAAAGTAATTTTTAATTTATTCCTTGCGGCTCATAGGAATTCTTCTATGTCACATAGAATATTTATTTAAGGATTCTAATGATATTATGTTGAATTTTTCTTGTCTATATTTCATATCTCTTCTTGCATATACCTTTTTTTTTATTTGCTCACGTTCTTTATTGTCTCCATGTTTAATTCATCTTATTGTCTACTCTGAAGTCTGCTTGCTCACACACCTTCCATTCTCATCCTTAATCTGTAGAGTTTGACTTTCTCTTGTTTCCCTTGAGTTCTGAAAGAGCACCATGCACACACCTGCTGCCTTTCATGGATGTCATTCCTGAGCTTTTCTGCCGGTAACTTGTGCTACATTTTAAAAGCTTCAGCGCTGCTCCTTCCTTTAGCTCTGTTTTAATACTAAGATTCTGTTTCAGTCAGCTTCAGGTCCCAGTTTTCTCTTCTGTTTTCAGCATTGTCCTTATGATAGTTTGACTGTGACCCTTTCTCTTCTCTTGTCTCATAGAGATTCTCTCTGTCCTTACCCTGTTAAAAGGAGGTTTTCCTGGAGTCAGGCCAGACTAGCTTTCTTAGAGGAATCATTCTGAGACTCTGCTTTATTGCTTTGAAATATTAAATAATTCAGCCTTTTAGCTTGACAAGTGTCTTTCTTCTACATTCTCCCTAGTTCTGAAAACTCATTATTTTCAACCATTATTTTTAACCTGTCCAGCATCTCTCTGCCCATATCTGTTTTCCCCACAGTCCCACAACACTCTTACCATTGCAAAGACCTGACTAGTAGCTAATAGTCCCCCCAGGCTCTTGCTATGCCTCTCATCTGCCTGGTGTAGTCTGGCATTTCCTCCAATATTACCAACTGGTTGTTTTCATGTTCAACTGGTGACAGTTCCACTCAGAATTAAGTCACCTCGTCTGGAAAATGTGCATCTTGTGGTTCTCAAGACCACCAGGAAATCTTTTATTCATATCCCTGTAGGCACTTTACAATGGTTAAGTCCTGCCTGCCCTGGACAGGTTCTGCTTGGTGACTTGGCTTTAACATTTTTTGTTTGTTTTTTATTTCTTTATTTGTTTTTGTTTTTTGTTTGTTTTAATTTTTACTCTGGGGTCTTCAATTCATTGTCATATAATTTTGTGGATGCTATTATCTTTTGTTTGTTTTTCAATTGAATACTTGTATCTACTGTTTTTTTATATTATAATATTTTTATAACATTCAGATAATATGCTGCTACAATGATTTGATTCTGGCTGTACTTTAAGATCTCCCCTTTTCAAAGTTCACCTGTACAGTTAAGTCTACATGCTCGCTTTACAAAGCTGAATTTCCCAGAATTCAGCCATGAGGAACATGGAGCAAAATACAAGCTAAATGGAGAATTGGTTTGCTATATCAGACATGAGTGCATGCAGTAGTGAACTCACTACTTCAGGCAAAATGGCAGCAATGCCAGCTTGTCTCTGGCTGCCTCCCCTATCTCATTCCCATTGCACTTGGGTAGTAGACACAGTTTGGGTCCTCAGAGCCTTGCTAATATTTATCATTATTAGGCAAACCTCATGGAATATAGACCATTTATTCAAAGTGGGGCAGAGATGAGAACAGTTGGGAACTTTGCCAAAAGTTAAGAAAGATCCATCCACATGCCTTGGTATTGGTGAAGGCATCCAGAGGCAGGTTCAGTAATTACATCTGAAAGCCAATGATCCAAAGTCAAAGTAAGATGCATTGCTGTCCTGCCAGAGGTCATTTGTGTCCCATTTGTCTCTGCTTTGGCTGCTCTGATATATAACACTTAAAATACTCTGTGTCTGCCATGTTCTAGGTCTATACTGTGAAATAAACGAAGCATCTTTTCTACATTAAGCTGTATATTTTGTCCCTAAAGATGGACCTGTTGTTTTCCATCTCAATTATTAGCCTGTACACAGCACTGCTGTGATATAGACGCTCTCAAGATTAATATCTGATGGTCAGAACATCCAAAAGAGGAGACTTTAGCCTCCTCCTTTCTCAAAGGGCTCCATCTCTGCTGACTCCTCATTTCTGATGGGTTGGAGAAAATGACAAGTTTTCCTCTGAGCAAAGCTATTAATATTTTATTTATAGAAAATATATCCCAACATTCAAAGGAAAAACAAGCCCAAATCCATGGTTTGCTAAGTGTGTCTGACTTGTTGGGCTCTAGGACATTCATATTATCTAATTTCATTTTCACAACAAATAGTACAGTGGGTATTCAGTTCTGGTATGTTTATAAGCAATATTAACCTCCTTAGGTGAGAATAAATTTACTATGGGGAATTAAATACTTACAAAGTTATGGGAAATGTGAGCTGAAGCCCGTGACAGACTAACCTCCTAGGAAAATTAAAACTCTGACCAGGGAACTACTAATACTATGACAAAAAGAAGCTGCTCTGAGGATTGAAGGCTTCAGATCTTCTCCCAAATGTCCTACAGGGATGAAGAAGCTGAAAGAACTGAAGAGTCTGAGCACGTATCACATAATTATATGCCAGGAGCAGAGCTAGGCACCAGATGCATGTCACCAAAAATGTCTTGGGTGCTGCCTCCTTCTCCTTCCAAGATCAAGTCTCATCAGCATACATCTGATTGGCACAACCATTTTAGCTTGAGTAACACTCACAGACACATCAAGAAGCCTCCATCAGTAAGCACACTGAAAGACCCAGGAATTAGGTCTAAGCCAGTGTTCTCAATCACCTACTCTGTCTGACTGTTGGGGGACCTCTGGTCAAACCTGTGTAGTTAGATACTTAAAAGCAGGGTCAGAATTTCTTCCCCACATTCAACTGTTGTTTCTATCCCATGTCTGTCTTGTACTAAACCTCTCAAATTGGGAAGTAATCTACTTATCACCTAAAAAATTAGGAAATGTATGAATCCAACTTTCATTCTACTGCACACACACGCACACACACACACACACTTTCATATTTGCATCAGGTTATATTGGAAAGTAATTATTTTCATTACAAAAAACTGTTCATTTGACCTTCATTCCCTTCCTTAATTGTTTTGGGCTAATCAAGATCTTTGTTTCATTGACACTTCCCAGTTTCTCAAAATCATAACAAACAGCTTATTGCTGATGCCGGAAAAGATGAACAGTCAAAGTAGCAACCCTAATGGTGCATGCCTTGAACCTGAGGAATGAGGCGGGCTATAAAGCAAAGTCTTATGCAAAAAAAAAAATAAGAAAGAAAGAAAGAAAGAAAGAAAAGAAAAAGGAAAAAGAAAAAAAAGAAAAGGAAACCAAAACAACAATACAAAAAACCAAACACAACCAAGGTATGGTTTCTGTTAAATAAGCACACCTTTGGTTGTTGTTGTGACAGCATTACAGCATTATAAAGCTAAACCATTGTAAGTCAGGGACCTTCTGTATGTGTAGAACCTATTGTGCTATAGCAATCCAATAAAAGTGCTGTTTCTCTAAGCTAGACTTGGGTGGAATCATTTTTTCTTTCACTGGTGCTCTATCTGGGGTGAATAATTTGCTAATGTCTCCAGGAAAGGTTACACAACACAGGGGAGGTGGCATAGTGGCAAGGCCATGAAGCCGCTGCTCACCCTGCATGTTTGGTGTCTGCAATCAAGAAGCAGACTACAGACAGGAAGTAAATCCACACTAAGGTCTCAAGATCCATCCACCTACAATTGTTTCATAAAGGCCCACAACCTAAAGAACTTTCCAAAGAAGGTTCCATAACCTTCCAAAGAAGAATCATCCACTGAGGACCAAGTGTTGAGACCCATGAGACTATAGGGATAGCTCATATCCAAGCACAATGGGAAAAATTAAAAATAATTTACAACAATTGTTTAAAAGTAAAGAAGGGCTACAGTGAAAATTTTTAATCAGGTTATACAATGGTAAATGACAATTAGAAAGGTTACCCATGTGCTGAGATCTGAGAGACAAATAGTTTGATAGGATGCAGGGAAATAGAATTTCCCTACTGAACAGCTAGTGCAGTGGTTCTCAACCTGTGGGTCGTGACCCCTTTGGGATTGAACAAGACTTTCACAGGGGTCACATATTAGATAACCTGCATATCAGATATCTACATTATGATTCATAACAGATCTTCCTCTCCCACTCTATATAATGTGTGTGTGCATGCATGTGTGTGTGTGTGTGTGTGTGTGTGTGTGTGTGTATGTGTGTGATTTTAAGAATATTGGAGAATACCAAATGAGTACAGTAAAAGCCAGTTCTCAGCTTACATTCTTTTTTCTTCTCAGTAGCATGCACATTCTTGTGAGCCAATAGCTATGACATATCCTCTAAAAAAGGGAGACCACTACTAGACTATAGTCCAGTTCTGAATCAGGGCCAGACATCATAGAAGTACTAAGTGCACATTTATTAGAGAGATAAATTAGCAAGGTTGCATAACTTTTATTAATAACTCTTCCTATCCTGAAGAGCTTGACTCTTTCCTGACTACTTGGTGCTGTATAGAGATATTCGTTATGAAATGTCTGAGAGAGTCACCTTTATGTGACAAGGCAGTGACAGCATACACTCAGTGATTGTTATGTGATTCCTTAGGGATGAAGGGAAACAATCTTGGTGGTGAAGGGTTCAGAAACGATCCTAGATATAATGGCTAGGAACAGTAGGGATGTTGATTCTGGCCAAGATAGGACTCAGGGGAACAAACTAACCACCGTCAAGCCTATAAAGCTCCATCGCATAGAAGACAGAGCATGCTTATTTTATCTTGCTCCAGGGGAAGAAGTGGGAATTAAAAGTGTCCATGTCCAATACAGAAAATAATTTTCTACAGCTATCCACTAATATAATAAATAAGGTTTCTTGTGACACATTGAACCCATTGTCCCCAGAGATAACCAGAGAGAAATGAGATAATAACTTGTTAGGGACACGGCAGAGGTGACTCCTGGATTTTGTAATGAAAAGAACACCTACCACTGATTTAACACTCAATGGTGTGGCAGGCTCTCTACTCAGGGCTTCAGCAGCATTGCCCTTTTTTTTTTTTTAATTTTCATAACAACCCTCTGTAAGGAGAATGGTTTATTTTTAGATGAGAAACTTCTGGCTTAGGGAAGTTAAGGCAGTTTTATTAGGACATACAATTAGGAACCAGAGGAAGCAAGGCTGGGCTCGGTTCTCTCTGACTCTGAATCCTTTGTCCTTTACCATAGTGAGCTCTGGTGGATTTAGGAAATTCTCTGAATGTGGCCTCTTTCACTAGCATTCTTTCAGGTTTTGCCAGAGTATCTTATTCTGCTCCATCACTAAAGATGAGGGACAGCACTTCAAATGAATTACATCTGCAACTCAAGGGTTGTGAGTCTCAAGGCTGGATACAGTGGAATCCTTTTCGTTCCGTCTCTATTGCTAAGTGGAGATATCACCTTTCTCCCTTGGCTTTGCCTGATCCTCTCTACAATTTACTTCTACAAGCCAGATCCTCAGACTGACATGCACTGGCTCTGCTTGAGGCTGTTCTGAGGAAATGAGTAGCCAATAGCAGGACTTGGGTCCTCTTGAGTCCCTAGTTCAAAGTCATCCTGACCTCATCCCAACATGAAACACACATTTGACTCTTTTATTATTAAGTGTCTCCCAATTCTAGGACTTTGCATTCTAATGTTCTTTTAATACAGATTATTTTGTTTGAGAATCCATAATGGGGGAGTTTTCCTTGATGTGTTTGCCTCTCTGGAATCTTTAGAGAGGAAGTTTGGTTTGTTCTGAGTGTTCTTATTTGCTTTCTTCCCTGACTCTAGGGAGGAGAATGTGCTTAATGATCTCCACACAGCCAAGAAGTCCTCACACTGTACTTGGGTGTCTGATGGAGTAACAACCTGAAGAACCTTCCTAAAAGCACACATGATTGATGGCTTGGTGAAACAGTCAGGATCCTGTCTCTTCTGCTTCCCACAATATCCAGAGCGCCACTTGGACAGTGATGAAGAACACGCCACAGATGTGTGCTATAGTCAATGGTACAAGGAAGGATAATCAGTCTAGCCAATGAAAACTAAAGAATCTGTTTCCCCCACCTGGGCCAGTTTATAAACACAAAATGTTTATGTTCATTGAATAACAATGTCCTATATTATACCTTTCACTTACTATACAAGCTCATAAAGACTAGTACCAGCATTTTAGTAGCCATCCACTGAGACAAAGAATGGATAAGAGAATTCACCTGTCTAGGCCACAAAACTAGCAACAAACAGTAGAACTGGTGAGTTTCAACACTAAGACTCAAGATCATAACCTTATGCTTTTCTTCTTGTACAGCAAGAAGCAACTAGGATGAAGAGGTTGAAGGACATATCATCTATGACTTACTGAAGTGAGATGTGGGCCTAGCCTCACCTGGTTTTTGTATAGAGTCTTTGGGGTTAGATAAAATCGCGTTGGATTTAGTTCCTACCTACGTCAATAGACATTGTTTCCAATGTTGACAAAGAATAACACACAACTCAGGAAGGATGGTTCTGTGGTATGTTGCCTTGAACCTGACTATCGTAATAATCTATCCTCACCCTCCCTTCCTGGTTTCTTCTCTTCCTTCCCTCCTTCTTCCACCCCCACAAAATGTAACAACTGCCTGATAGTTATTAAAGACAATGATAACTACTTTATTCATAAATCATATTAAAAGCCTCTTTAGATTTTTTTTTGTTGCTGTTTCTGTGTTATCAAGGCTTGGCGAAGCAGAAGATAAAAAATATTCTGGCTGGCCTGGGATTTGGTCAGTATTTACGAGATTTGTAACAGTTTTTAGAATTCAGAAAACATGATTCAGAAAACATTTAGAATTCAGAAACATGATTTAAACAGTTAGGTTTAAATTGGCACGTGGGTCTCTTCCTGTCTTCTATTCCTTGGATACTTTAGAAAGCATGCTAAGTCAGCAAAATGAAGTTAATTTTCTTTTTATTCTCACAGAGGTTTTCTCCTAGGGGTAGGATGGGATCATACATTCTGGGACTGGAATATCTGTTTTGGCATGTTTCTCAAACAGGTCCTTTTACTGAGAAGCATGGAGCAGAAAAATGTCCAGTTTGAAGCAAGGGTTCAAGTTTCTTTCTATAGCCCTTACCCAAGCACACTAGTAACTTAAAAGAGTCAACTAGCATGCCAGCTGAACTGGGAAATTAGCATGTGAGATCAAGACAGACTGTACCTACTCTGTCAGCCTACATTTATAGAGTGAGGCAAGCCATGCCAAGGCCTTCTCCTATATAAGGAAATAGGTCTGTAGTGGATTGGCACTCCTGTGGAGGACACAAGTCATGGACTCATAATGACGTGGGAGAACACCAGGAGGTTGGTGTGGCCACTCCCTCCACTCGTTCCTCTAGCACTTTAGGGAAGATCTGGAAGAGCAGAGGGAGCCTCATCACAGACTTCTCTGACAAGTGTAATAAACATGACATACCTTCCACCCAACAGTGGTTACATAGGACTTCCAACCCTGGAAGGGTTTACTGCCTTGTTTAGGATAGTACAGAGATGGAAAATATTTCTGCTCTTTAATCTGACCTGAAAGTATGACTTTTGGGGGTCCTTATCTTTGTAGTTCCTCGTTCTCTGAAAGCCTAGCCCCACTCATGGTGTCTGCCTGCCTGTCTGTTTGTCTGTCTGTCAGTTTCGGCCACTTGTCATTACCATCTTGAAAATTCTACAAACCAGGTACAAATCAACCATAAGTCGGGAGTTTGCAGAATGAACTGCATTTTACAGCTACAAATACTTTCCCTGGTTTAGAGCCTCGAGGTCTATGTATAGCAAAAAATTTATGTTGTCTCTCTTAAATCCAGTTGGGTGCATTTTCCCAGTGGTACTGGGTGACTAGACAGTTACTGGTACTGTCTATATTTCCAAACATCATCTCACTTTTCTCAGTTACCACTATATTCAAAGTGCTGCCTGCCAGACAGTTACTTCCCTCATCTGATTGCTGCTGTGCAGAATCCAGTCTACAGCTATAGGGAAAGCCGGAAAGCATGTCACAGCCTAGTGTCGGGCATGGCTTGGTGAGTGACTCTGGAAACTTCAGGGATTGAGGGATGGAAACAGAACTTAGAGCCATGTGGTCAGGGGAATGATATTCCTATTACTAAAGCTAATGGCAGATATGACAGAAAAGAAAAAGAATTATTCAATGAGATGGAGACCTACAATGCATTCAGTTGCTACCTAACTGAGTGTGACCCAGATGAGGTGGTAGAATGGTAGTTCTAAGATTCAGAAAAGCAAGAGAAATGCAGACTTGAGGTTGATGTTATGGATCCATGATGAGTCTGAGAGGGGATGGAGACTGAAGATAGAGCCCAGAGAAGCCTGGCAGTAGGACTGTCATGGAGGAGCAAAGGATTGGAGCAGCAGAGGGTATGCTAGAGTTATCTCAGGTCACTGAAGATAGGGGGAGGAGTGTCCAATTATAAATGTGGACAATTAATTGTGATTAGTAAAGAATAGGAAGGTACTACAAGAGCCACATAGAAGAACAACAAGAGAGTGAATGGTATTGTGACTTAGATATCTTTTTGTGCACCTATTATAGGTCACAGACAGTGAACTTGAAGGGAAAGACAATGTCCTAAGCTCACAGAACTGTCAAGGCTTATTGTGATGGTCCTCAGGCCTGGGGCACAGCTATGAAAGATACATTGGCCAGAGAGGCGCAGCTATACCTCATGTTCAGGACAGCAAGCAAATACCTTGATGAATCCACATAACACGTAAACATCCCAGGAGTGACTGCTGTAGGTGTATCCTATGTCTGGAAGAGACAGAAACAACATCACTTCCTAAATGAAACCATGGATTTGATGCACAGAAGGAACTTTGAGAAGGAGGCAAGAGCATTTCCATTAGATGAATCTCTGCTTCTGTTTTTAGTTTATTGAAAATAAGGAGTTAAGGCTTTTCCTTTCACAAGTTGAAGCTGCTATTAATTTGGGTTTGACTCTTACTAACCAATCCTACACTGGTGTCAGACCCCCCCAAGCAGTTACCTCTCCTCCAACAGTTACTTCTCCCCTAGTAGTTACCCCTCTTCTCATGTTAGTCCAGGCACTTTAGGCATCAATGACTTTTCCTCCTAAAGCTTGCCTAGACTAGTTAGATAAGATTTGGAATATCTGTTAAAATAATCTATAAAGCACCCATTTTTATTGTTCTTAGGACTTTGTGAATCATATCCAGAGGGTCCCAAAATATACAAACAAATCTGATAGAGACACATTTCAGATCAAATAATTTGAAGTATGCTAAGCAAACCTTTGACTTTTCTATCTTAAACTAGCCAGATTTTTTTCAGCTGAATCAATAAATTATTTGTGTTATTTTTTGCTTCTATCCATTTTAATTGTCACTCATCTCATTTGTAATTTACTGAGACCCAAACAACAGAGCCTCTTAACTGTTTTTTCTAGTTCTACCAGTCTAGCCCATCTTTCATATCAAGATTGAATTTCTTCTTAAATCATGAATTTTACAATATCAATGTCTTATTCAAACCTCTCCAGACTCAGCAATTATTGTGTAAATTTCAGGCTGTCTTATATGTTATATAAATGGCCTTCCGGTCTGTCTGGACTGGGGTCCAGAGCAGACCTTGGGCGCAAGCTCCACAGCCAGTCCCAAAACACCCAGAGGAAGCTCCACTCCC